>NW_020838010.1:749025-1017262 GCF_003676395.1 Aethalodelphis obliquidens
ATATATATATATATATATATATATATATATATATATATATATATATACAATCTAAGAAAAAAAAAGGTCATGAAGAACCTAGGGGCAAGACAGGAATAAAGACACAGACCTACTAGAGAATGGACTTGACGATATGGGGAGGGGGAAGGGTAAGCTGTGACAAAGTGAGAGAGTGGCATGGACATATATACACTACCAAACATAGAATAGATTGCTAGTGGGAAGCAGTCGCATAGCACAGCGAGATCAGCTCAGTGCTTTGTGACCACCTAGGGGGGTGGGATAGGGAGGGTGGGAGGGAGGGAGACGCAAGAGGGAAGAGATATGGGGACATATGTATGTGTATAACTGATTCACTTTGTTATAAAGCAGAAACTAACACACCATTGTAAAGTAATTATTCTCCAATAAAGATGTTAAAAAAATAAAATAATCCATTCACGTTTAAGGTAATTATCGAAATGTATGTTCCTATGACCATTTTCTTAATTGTTTTGGGTTTGTTTTTGTAGATCCTTTTCTTCTCTTGTGTGTCTCACTTAGAGAAGTTCCTTTAGCATTTGTTGTAGAGCTGGTTTCGTGCTGCTGAATTCTCTTAGCTTTTGCTTGTTTGTAAAGCTTTTGATTTCTCCATCGAATCTGAATGAGATCCTTGCAGGGTAGAGTAATCTTGGTTGTAAGTTCTTCCCTTTCATCACTTTAAGTATATCATGCCACTCCCTTCTGGCTAGTAGAGTTTCTGCTGAGAAATCAGCTGTTAACCTTATGGGAGTTCCCTTGTATGTTATTTGTCATTTTTCCCTTGCTGCTTTCAATAATTTTTCTCTGTCTTTAATTTTTGCCAATTTGATTACTATGTGTCTCGGTGTGTTTCTCCTTGGGTTTATCCTGTATGGGACTCGCTGCGCTTCCTGGGCTTGCGTGGCTATTTCCTTTCCCATGTTAGGGAAGTTTTCAATTATAATCTCTTCAAGTATTTTCTCTGGTCCTTTCTCTCTCTCTTCTCCTTCTGGGACCCCTATAATGTGAATGTTGCTGTGTTTAATGTTGTCCCAGAGGTCTCTTAGGCTGTCTTCATTTCTTTTCATTCTTTTTTCTTTATTCTGTTCAGCAGCAGTGAATTCCACCATTCTGTCTTCCAGGTCACTTATCCGTTCTTCTGCCTCAGTTATTCTGCCTTTGATTCCTTCTAGTGTAGTTTTCATTTCGGTTATTGTATTGCTCATCTCTGTTTGTTTGTTCTTTAATTCTTCTAGGTCTTTGTTAAACATTTCTTGCATTTTCTCGATCTTTGCCTCCATTCTTTTTCCGAGGTCCTGGATCATCTTCACTATCATTATTCTGAATTCTTTTTCTGGAAGGTTGCCTATCTCCACTTCATTTAGTTGTTTTTCTGGGGTTTTATCTTGTTCCTTCATCTGGTACATAGCCCTCTGCCTTTTCATCTTGTCTATCTTTCTGTGAATGTGGTTTTTGTTCCACAGGCTGCAGGATTGTAGTTCTTCCTTCTGCTGTCTGCCCTCTGGTGGATGAGGCTATCTAAGAGGCTTGTGTAAGTTTCCTCCATGGGGTTTTTAATTATAAAAGATTCAAGATATTCTGCCCATTATACTTCATTTCCTATCACCAAACACCTTTCCACAAATGGTCGACACCACTTTTTCAACACACTAAACTCTAATCTTCACCCTTTCCCCATCTATGGTCTTAGTACAGTAGTCCCCCGTTATCCGTGGGGGACTTGTTCCATGACCCCCATGGATGCCAAAATCCATGGATGCTCAAGTCCCTTATGCAAACTGGCAGAGTATTTGTATGTAATCTAAGCACGTCTCCCATATAATTTTTTTTATTTTTATTTTTTTTTGGTGGTTCGCGGGCCTCTCACTGTTGTGGCCTCTCCCGTTGTGGAGCACAGGCTCCGGACACGCAGGCTCAGCGGCCATGGCTCACAGGCCCAGACACTCCGTGGCATGTGAGATCTTCCCAGACCGGGACCCGTGTCTCCTGCATTGGCAGGTGGACTCTCAACCACTGCGCCACTAGGGAAGCCCCCTCCCATATACTTTAAATCATCTCTAGATTGCTTATAATACCAAGTAAATGCTATGTAAATAGTTGTATATATAATGTAAATGCTATGTAAATAGTTGCCACAGGGTGGCAAATTCAAGCTTTACTTTTTGGAACTTTCTGGAATTTTTTCCCCAAGTGTTTGCACACAGAGTTGGTTGAATCCACAGATGCAGAACCCGTCGATACAGAGGGCCAACTGTATATGTTATTCCTGCTCTGACAGCTTGCTGTACACACACACACACACACACACACACACCAGCATTCTCCTACTTGAATAAGGCTTTATGTCTAAGGTCATGCCTTTTGCCCTTCCTCCTTTGGTTCACTCTCTTTCCTTACCAGGAGAAAAAAGAAGTTTTCATTAGGGCGGGGATAATCCTCAACAGTGTATTTTGTTTGTTTATTTCATTTTTTTTAAGTAAAAAGACGGATGAATAATAGAATCAATAGAAAAAGTAGTAGGAGTACTAGTACTAATAGTCATAATAGTGAGTGCCTCCTATGGGCAAGGAATGGTCCGTACATTGCTAATACTAACGACAGCCCAGTGATTTAGGTTTTATTGTCCCCATTTTACGGACAAGGAAACTGAGGCTTAGAAATCAAGGGAACTTGCCCAAAGTGGACACCTTTTAAATGACAGAACTAAGATGCTTAATGCCACTCTGTTGACACAAATGCTTGGTCACCACACTGCCTCAGTCTCCTTTCTGTTTAAAACAGAGGGACCATAGCATCTACTTTTGTTTTATCAGGGCTCCACTGGCTGGGTAGCCATAGAATTTCCACTCTTTATTTACATGCGGACAGTAAGTGCTGGGGTCCTCCTCCGCATGCACACCCTTCTTTCCATCATGTTATATATTACAATAGCTTTCACTAGCTACTTGTTATGTAAGATGTTCCACGTGACATCTCTGCTTTGCCCTCTTTCTTACAGTCCCTGAAGCCTCTTAAAGATCTTTCTAATGTCCTCATACCCTCATCCATCAATTTCTATTTTATAGGTCTAGCCCTCCTTTGATATTTCTCTGTACATCACTTTCCTGGCCTTCGCTTTTAGGTCTTTGCCCTTTCTTTTTCCCACTACCTCTTCGTTGTCATGCCCTTTCCACAGGTCAGCCTCTCCTGATACTGTATAGGCTGTGTTCCATGATGTCAACTCCTCCTATTAGTGTTTCAGTGTTAGCAGGAGGAATTTGAAGCCTGCCCCCGAGTTGTCTTCTTCTGGTATCTTACTTTGAAACAAAAAAGCATTAAACTGTAAGTCAATTCTGCATTGATCAAGGCTGGCTCCCGTCCCCACTGCCTGGCTGTGACCACTGAATGCTGAAACTCTGAGTTTTCTTCTGTGGTTGATCTATTGTTGCACAGGGCCAAGAAAAAGTCGTCATCAACAAAACTGCACACCTTGTTGGCAGAAGTCAGGCAGAAAAGCTGGCAGCCAAAACTTGCTCAGTTCTACCTTTCTTTTCTTTTCTTATTCTACCTTTCTTTTCTAATGATAACTTTAACCTCTCTAATTTGCTTCCTTTTTATTTCCCTACTCCTATTGCATCTTACTGTTTTCCCAAGTGCAGCCAGACAGCCCTTATCCCTCACATTTGCATTTTCTTTTTTCTCCTCTCCTTCTGTTCTGCTCACTTATCCCTTTGGTTTGATTCTCACCTCAGTTTATTTGGATTATTCTTTTAGCTTTTTAAAAAAATTCAGCAAGCACCTGTTGAGTGCCTACTGTGTGCCAGCTACTAAACTAAGCGCCGGTTCCTGCCTTCAAAGAGTTCAGTATTTCCATGCGCTCTGAATACTTGTGCAACCCCTGGGTGGAAGAAAGAGAGAGATTAAAAGAGCATGTTAGTTGGTCACCCATATATACACAGGGTGCAGAAAAATGCACAAAATGGCCTTTATTCCCCGTTTAAATCACACATTCTAACCAATCCGAATCTATAGGACATGTTGATTTTGAGTGGCCCCTTACTACTCCACTCAATTCTCACTTCCTCATTGGGCACAAGACCTCTGTTCTAGATGCTTTGGAGCACTCCTCCCCCTCTTGCAGTCGGTGGGAAAACTTTCCCTGCCTCTTCTCTCCATCCACCTGGACCTCTGGGAACTTCCCTGTCTGATGTGGGTGTCTAGATTGGGTAGTCACTCAGCTCCATCCAGTTCCAAACTTGAATGGAGATGAAGAAGCCTCTCCAGTCCTGTGAGTGGCGGGGGATGGAGAGAGCAGAAACCAAAGACTGGCCTCGGGGTGGAATCTCTTTGAGAAAGCTGAACATTCCACACCGTCATTGACATTCTCTTGGCATGCCTTTTTGCTGGATTATGATGCTAGAAGAGTCTCTGTCCCTTTACCTATCTTGATTTACAGTAACAAAAACCCCTCCAATTAATATAGCTTGAATTTTTTGCCAGCCCTTGGTTAGGGAGATAATGAGAAAAAAACATGTAATCTGCTCTCTTTCCATTTTGGGAAGTGTGATGTGCTCTGCCTGGGTGTTGCTGGAACTCTGCTTGCTTCTCCGAAACTCCCCCTTTCCATCCAAGCACTTTGCACCCCTTTGTTTGATATATAGTTCCTTTCTCCAAACTTCTTCACAACTGCAGTTAGATACCTAATAGGCTCCTCAAATTTAAAAGATCCCAAACTCATTTGAGGATTTCCCCCATCCCTGAACCTGTGCCACTCTCATTTTTCCCCATCTCAAAAGACGTCACCCCGATTAACCTAGTTGCTCAGGCTGAGACACTAGGAGTCATCCTTGACCCTCTCTCACACTCCATGTCCAAATCATCAGCACAGCTTACTCGCTTTAACTCGCTTTGCCTTTAAAATGGATGCTGATGGGGATGCGCCAGCCCAGCTGCAAGCGAGTGAGCGCCCTTCGGGGTCGTCTGGGCTTCCCGCTGCCATGGCCGAGCAGTCAGGAGGGAGCCGGCCCCCGCGAGGCCACCGGGGCCTCGGTTTAAATGTAAGACTGGGGGCTTCCCTGGTGGCGCAGTGGTTGAGAGTCCGTCTGCCGATGCAGGGAACACGGGTTCGTGCCCCGGTCCGGGAAGATCCCACATGCCGCGGAGCGGCTGGGCCTGTGAGCCATGGCCGCTGAGCCTGCGCGTCCGGAGCCTGTGCTCCGCAACGGGAGAGGCCACAACAGTGAGAGGCCCGCATACCAAAAAAAAAAAAAAAAAATGTTAAGACTGGATGTTTAGTTCTCCTTCTAAGCCATATGGTTCCAACAAGCTACAGAGTCATAATGTGGCAAAGTATCCTTTTAGAGAGGTGAATATTACGGAAAGAAAACGGCTGACAGAGGTGGGAAGATTGTTCCAGGGCATGTGTATATTGAAGTACAGTATGATTAAGAATACAAAGCGGGGCTTCCCTGGTGGCACAGTGGTTGAGAGTCCACCTGCCAATGCAGGGGACACGGGTTTGTGCCCCGGTCCGGGAAGATCCCACATGCGGCGGAGCGGCTGGGCCTGTGAGCCGTGGCCGCTGAGCCTGCGCGTCCGGAGCCTGTGCTCCGCAACGGGAGAGGCCACAACAGTGAGAGGCCCGCATGCTGCAAAAAAAAAAAAAAAAAAAAAAACAACGAAGCGAAGGACAGAAAGGTCATGATAAAACAAGGTGAGCAATACATCCTGGTGAAGAAGACCAGCGATGCCTGGTTGCAGGTCAAGCTGGACGAGAACTCCAAAGCGTTTTATGTGCCTGCCCAGTACGTGAGGGAGGTCGGCCACAGAGGCCTGATGCCGCCTGTGCAACAGGCAGCGGGGCTGCCGCATCATTCTGTGAAAACGATGCAGAGTCTCCACCTTCAGAGGTCAGCAGAAAATGTGAACAAATTGCCTGAGCTTTCAAGTTTTGGAAAGCCATCGCCGTCTGTTCAAGGAACAGGTCTTATTCGTGATGCCAATCAGAATTTTGGACCCAATTATATTCCAGGTCAGACTGTCAACCTCAGCCTGAACCTGACCCATAATAATGGAAAGTTCAACAGTGACTCACATTCTCCCAAAGTTTCTGGCCAGAATAGGACACGTTTATTTGGTCACTTTCCCGGTCCAGAGTTCTTGGACGTAGAGAAAGGTGGCTTCTCCCAGGAACAGTCTTGTGATTCAGCAGGAGAAGGCTCGGAACGGATATATCAAGATTCAGAGTCTGGTGATGAGCTTAGCAGCAGCTCCACTGAGCAGATAAGGACGACAACACCTCCAAATCAAGGGCGGCCAGATTCTCCTGTCTACGTTAACCTGCAAGAACTGAAAATATCCCACTCGTCTCTCCCCCCCGAGCCCTGGAAGCCCAGCAATTCAGATTAATGGAGAATGGGAACCTCATAAAGATAGTTCAGGGCATTGTTATCACTATAACAGAGGAACACAGGAAAGAACTCAGAAACCCCCTCGTTGGACTCAAGATACAAACATAAGCAAAGGAGATTCCCAAAGTCCAGGAGATCAAGAGTGGCTCAAGCATGTTGATGATCAAGGTAGACAATATTACTACAGTGCAGATGGATCTCGGTCAGAATGGGAGTTGCCAAAGTATAATGCCTCATCTCAGCAGCAAAGAGAAATTATTAAAAGTAGGAGTCTGGACAGGCGGCTGCAAGAACCAATAGTGTTAAAGCGGAGACATAGCACCATTGTGTTGGACACCAATGACAAGGAATCTCCAACTGCCTCAAAACCCTGCTACTCTGAAAATGAGTCTTCTCCCTCTTCACCAAAGAGCCAAGATACAGACAGCAGTCCAAAGGGTCAAGAGAAATATGGATTATTAAATGTAACAAAAGTTACTGCAAATGGGAAAAAGGTTCGAAAGAACTAGTTGTCTTCTTGGGCCGTGTTGCAGGGTTCATCTTTACTGTTTACCAAAACTCAAGGAAGTAGCACAAGCTGGTTTGGGAGTAATCAGTCCAAACCAGAGTGCACGGTGGACCTTAAGGGGGCGATGATTGAGATTCAAAGGATAAATCCAGCAAAAAGAATGTATTTGAGCTGAAAACCCGTCAAGGAACAGAAGTGCTGATTCAGTTTGATAATGACGCTGTTATCAATGAGTGGTTTAAAGTTCTTAGTAGCACTATCAGTAATCAGACAGTAGAACCCGATGAAGCAATTGAGGAAGATATATCAGATTCACCAGGAATAGAAAAGCACGATCAAGGAAAGGACCATAAGGATCTGAAGAAATTGCGTTCCACAAAAGTATCTAGCAGAGATTCTTCAGAACAGAAAAAAAAACAAGAACAACTTAAGGAAGTGTCTTACACGACGCCCCACTTTGCAAGCTGTTCGTGAAAAAGGTTATATTAAAGATCAGGTATTTGGAACCAATCTTGCTAATCTGTGTCAGAGAGAGAATGGCACAGTGCCAAAATTTGTGAAATTGTGCCCTGAACATGTTGAACAATATGGGTTGGATGTTGATGGGATTTACAGAGTTAGTGGCAACTTTGCAGTGATCCAGAAGCTGAGGTTTGCAGTCAACCATGATGAGAAATTGGACTTGAAGGATAGTAAATGGGAAGATATTCATGTCATCACTGGAGCACTGAAAATGCTTTTTCGAGAATTACCAGAACCTCTCCTTACATTTGATCATTTTAATGATTTTGTTAATGCAGTTAAACAAGAACCAAGACGGCATGTCTCTGCTGTGAAGGATCTAATCAAACAGTTGCCAAAGCCAAATCAGGACACAATGCAGACTCTGTTTAGACATCTCAAAAGAGTTATAGAAAACGGAGAAGAAACCAGAATGACGTATCAGAGTATAGCAATTGTGTCTGGTCCCACTCTGTTAAAGCCAGAGAAAGAGACTGGTAACATAGCAGTTTATACCGTCTACCAGAATCAGATGGTAGAGTTAATTCTTCTCGAGATAAATTCCATCTTCAGACGTTGACTCTTACTGAAGACAACCTGTGGAATAGAAGCCAGATTTCATCAGATTCCAAGTCCTTATACCTGATGTATTTTATGTTTGGACCAAGCAGTGACTCTTTGATTTTGCACTTTTCTGAGGGACCGGAAGGGAATGGGGGAGTCCAGATGTGTGATAGGCCCTCATATTTGCTGCTCTGTTGCAAGTTGATAGAATTGTGTGTACGTTTGAATTAATTTTATCCTGAATGTTTGCACTTCATACTCTGAATTCCAGTAAAAATCAAAACTTGCGATTCTAACCAGTCATATACACTGGATAATTTGGTAAGAATACTACATTTTTTCTCCTCAAACTGGATAATGTAGAATTTCTTCTTATGATTCAATAGGTGCATCACTTTATAAAACAATACTTACTATCAGTTATTTTGAAAATGCTCCTGGGCATTTTAAACAAAATGAAGTATATCTGTTTTGAAACCTGTGTATTCTTTTTTCAGGGTTTCTTGCATACAGTGGCATCCTGACTGCTAGGACCCATTATAACCCAGATGCGATCCCTTGATGAAGGCTTGCTGTCTTCACGGAGTAGCACAGCAGCACACTAATAGTACTTAAAACATTGTAATATACCGGACTTTAATTTAGCATAAGCCGGTTCAGGGTATTTTGGGGCTGTCTGTGCTACACTGACTTGTAGCTAACAATGCTAATTCTATCTAGTGCCATACTGAGTTCTTGGTATGACCCTGTGGAAACCAACGTTATTTGTTGTAAATACAGGCTAAAGACTCACTGTCCTTTAGCTTATGTATATAATCGTGCTATATAGTCTCAGAGCGCATTCTAACCCCTCATTTCTAATCACGATATTGGTCATTCTTTTCTGTGAATATCAGGTTTCCTCCAGAAGTAGCCCGTTATTTAAGAAAGTTAACTGTGTGCACTTTTAGATTTTAATTACATTTACAGGCAAATCACTGTCATGCAAATGGTACTGGAAAAATGCTGAATAGACTTGCTAAATGGTAAATGCACTACAAGAGGAACCTTTTAGATTATTTAATATGTACAGAATACATTAGAAAAAATTTATTACAGAATTCTAACTCTGCAATACGAATAGTGGAAACCCATGTGTAAATTAGATGGATGTCAGATCGAAAATGACTGTTAAATTTGAGAATTTCTTTTTACACTACTATTGTAGATTGGTTTGTATAATAAAACAGGGTTTGGAAAGTTTTGTTACAGAGAGCATGGTCTGCTGAAGACTTTTTTAAATGTATTTTTCTAGATTAACTGCTGTATATGAAATGTCTAATCTGAATAAAGAAAACTATAAGAGGTTTAGAGATTTTTCCATTGGAAATGTGCATTTTGGTTTTTAATTTTGGTGGGGTTTTTTTTGCATTTACTGGCACACTCTTATAATACCTCATTTTTTAAAAAATCAACTGAATCCAGTATTTCCTGTGGCAAATGTTTTCCTCATTTCACACCTTTTGTGCTCCCTGCCATGCCACTGCCTCTACCACCCACCCCTACCCACCCCTCCATTCTTTATTTCTTCATCAGTATTTGAAAGTGAATGATTTGTAACCAAGACTCTTTTTCTTAGGGTTGCATCTATAATTTACAGATTGCTTTTCTTGGGAAAAAATATTTTTTGTATGACCTGTGTAAAAACCTCTCACCTGAGTTTTGTGGTGAAAATGTTGTTTGTTGTCATGATCTTGTTAAACTGATAACAAACCAAGCTACTTGACAGCGATGGAAAAGCAGATTGTTTTGGGTAGGGAGAAAAAGCTCCCAAATGAGAATGTTTATATTTGCCTAAAGATGTCCTTAACAATATACAGTAGGCTTTCGGCCTGGCCTATATAGTGATTGCATGCCAGGAAAACAATTAGACTCAAATCAGTGTTCTTTCTCTTGGTAGTTATGACATATCAAAGATTAAAATTGTCCTGTGTTTCTTGTTTCAAAGTACACATGTGTGTATGTGAAGTCTTAAATGTTTTCATAGTCCACAGCTAATCAGCTTATTGTAATATTGTATGTATAAGGAGATCAATGTCTTGTGCTTTCATCTTTTGTGAATTAAGAATTCTCACTTGTTTTCTGGTCATAACAAAACCAAAACAAAAGAAAAATAGATGCTGAATCCACCTACCTTTCACTGCTTCCCTTGCTGCCACCCTAGTTGGCACCACCATCTCTTACTTGGACTCACACAATAATCTCCTGTCTTGCCTCCCTGCTTCACCTCCCACAATCCATTATCTCCACCACAGCCAGAGGGATGCTTGTAAAAGGTCAATCTGATACTGCCAATCCCCAGATCAAAACACTCTAATAGCTTCTCATCACAATTAGGGAAAAATACAAAGTTCTTACCCCAACCTCCAAGGCCTGCTGCAGATTGGCCCTTGGCTACCTCTCTGACCTCATTTCCTACCACTCCTCCTTTTAACTCACCTTACTTCACTGGTCTCCTTTGCTGTTTTTGAACATGTCAAGCACCTCCAGGCCTTCGTATTTCCTGTCTCCCTAGCCTAAACTATGTTTCTCCTAAATATCTACATGACTCATATCCACATTTTATTCAGGACTGTTCACTCCTTGGAGGGCCTCCCCAGCACATACTGCCTAAAATAGCACTCTACCCCATCACTTCCTATCTTATTAACCTGCTCTATTTTTTTTCATAACACTGATGAGATTAAATTATATGTGTAATTATTTGTTATCTAATTATCATCAGAACACAAGCTTCATGAGGGTAGAAATGTTGTCTATTTTATTCACTTCTATATTCTCAGCTCCTAGAACAGTGTCTGGCACATAGTAAGAGCTCAATAAATATTTGTTAAATGAGTGATTATGTGGAAGGGGCCTAACTTAGCAGCCTAAATTGGATTCACCCTTGGACTCACATATGTATTGTTCTTTCTGGAGGGTCTAGGAGGTGGGTCCACTGAGAAACTATGTGTTTAGAAGCTGAAAGAGCTTCGCAGGAAAGATGGCATCCTAACTGAAGAAAGAATGGACATCTAAGATCCCTCCTAGACCTCAGAGTTGTGGGGGAGGGAAGATGTTGAGTATAACTCTTAGGTTGTAATTAATCAGAACATTTAAAAATAAGAAATAACAGAACCCCAACTCAACCCACCTTAAGCAGAAAAAAAAAGAATTGCTTTGGTTCAGAAGGCTAGGAAGGAGCCAAGGTTGGAGACTCAACATTGTCAGAACTCTCTGGGTCTGTATTTCATCTCTGCTTCTCTTTCCCCATTTGTCTCATCCTTTCTTGCAGACTGGTCTTCTCCATATTGAAAGAGACATGGCTGTCAGCAGGCAAAGCCTCACAAAGAGAAATTCTATCTCCCAGAGTCCGTGGATCTATCCCAGGGAACATTTCTGACTGGCCTTTTGTTGTTGTTGTTCATGTGCCCATCATTCCATCCAATCACTGTTGCTAAGAGAATGGATGTTCTGTGGCTGGCCAGCTCTAGTTCACATACTTATCCCTGAGGCCAGGAGTAGAGGCTATAACCAGTTGAAGGGGAGTGGGAAAGCTCGCTGGGAAGAGCAAAAACCAAATAACAACAACGACAACACAATACCCACCAGAGGGCACTACCCTGGTTATCTTCTGATCTACCTCCTGGGACTCACACCTGAGTCCTAAGTAGAGAGGGCTTTGTAAGAGTAAGTACCAATTTAAAGGACTATTTCACTAAAATCTCTGTGGGACATTGAGTACACAGGGCACATCAGAAGCACTGGCTTTAGTAGTTCCAGTTGGGTGGGAAACAGCTTTGCGACAGCACGAGCAGCGGCCACCTCAATGCATCAATGCCTTTGTTACAGGCATCAGAAGACTTGGCAGCAGATTATCACCCCAGGGAGCTACAGAAGGAAGGGAGGAAATGGTGGAAGCCACTGGGGAGTTGAAAGGATATCGTTAATGAACCTATGTCACAGACTTCTGGGAGACTCGCAGAAATAGTTGGATTAGTGAAAGGCTTTGAAGAGGGGCAAACACAGGCAAGGGCAGAGTCAGAGAAATTCCTCTCTGTGATTATGTTGTGAACTTGATTTTACTTCCAATCTGTTTGCCATGTCAAAAGGATGTCCACAGACCACAGAAAATAGGGACAGTGTATCACCCAGTGAGGCCCCATCCCCCGGAGCCCGTAGCATTGTGCTGAGGTCACAAAAATCTGGGAAGCTTCGAAATAAGGCAGAGGGCAGTTGGGTCCCATTTCTGAGATCCAGTGGCACATCCCTGGCTGAGCCACGATGTGGACCCACCTAGCTGTTCTGATTCAGGAGATACCTGTCCCACTCTGATTTTATCTCCACCTATTTCTCTCTTCTTAGCTTGAAGCCCAGCCACAGACCCATACCACCATTAGACCAAGACTCCCCTGACACTGCTTTCTGCCTGGTTTGGACCTCTGCAGGATTACTCTTTCCTGTCTATTCAGACTCCAGACCTTGTCTGTGTCCTCCAGTTTGGTTTTACACCCTGGATTCAGACCTTGGCTTCAACCTCATAACTCACGGTAACTAGTTCCCTGGGCATTCATTCTAGCTCCCCTATTCACCTGCTGGCCCAGCCTGGCTGTGAGTCCTGGCTTGCGTTGTTTGGCAGCCACCCATGACTTAGCACTGACCATGTCCTTCCACCCTACTCACCTTGTCACTTGAATTGCTTTCTCTACCCACCCTTAGAATATAAAGATGCTGCTCACGTCGGTACATAACGTCTTCATATTTCAGCAGCCTGTCTGGCTGGAGGAAACTTCATAACCTCCCCTGGCAATCCATTCCACTGTCTAATCACGCTGATAGTCAAGGTTCTTCCTTCTGCCATACCATTTAGTAGAAGTCTGAGTGCTACTGAACAATAATCATTCTAAATGTCACCCACCTGGGAGAGATGAGAACAGAAATCCTCAGGGCCGCACTATTTGGAATGTGCCCAGAATGTAGAAACACCTGTTTGAGATGGAAATTGTGGTCCCCAAACATATGTCATTGATAAGCCCAGGGAACTATAATAGTCACTCCCAGAGCTTATTGGGATAATATGAGGAACCAATGAGGTCACTTTGTGGCTCCTGAGCAACTGAGGTTCTTGAGGAAGAAATCCTCAAACTGGAGGTAGAGAAAGGCATCCTTCCGTGGACGGCCCGGCTAATGCAGCTTGTAATGTCCAGTCCTGTGCTTGGCAAAATAGATCCCAATTCATTCATTTTTACTTCTCCCCATTTCAAGTGTCACCCCCCTCCCTCCTCAAGTCCAGGCACCCAGCTCCTTCTGCCTAGACAAAAGTCATAGCTCCTATCTGGTTTCCCTGCTTGTTCTCTCTTGTTCCCTCTCATTTCCTTCCATTCTATTTTTCTCACAGCTGTAAGGAAAGATCACAGAGTGATCTTTTAAAAATGTAAATCAGATCGTGTCGCTCTCCTGCTTAAAATCCTTCAAAAGCTTCTCATTTCACTTAGAAAATCCAAACTCCTTCCCATGACTTATAGGTCCTCCAGGATCAAGCCCCTGCCTACCTCTCAGACCTCTTCTGGGGCTACAGTCTCCATTGCTCACTATGCTCTAGACATACTGAATGGATTTCATCTTCTCCTACGTGAGCTCTTCCTTCTCTGGAGGGTCTTCACCCATGTGGTTCCTTTTGCCTGCAGTGCTCTTTCCTGGGCTTTTCTCAAGGCTGGATCCTTCTCAGTTTTTAATTCTCGGCTAAAATGTCACCTCCTTAGAGAGGCTTTCCCGGCCCACCCTTGCTATAGAAGTTTTCTCCTGACTGTTTACTTCCTTCTTTAGCATCCACTACAATTGCAGTTGTTTGATGTGTCTATTTATTTATTCAAACTCGATCTTCCTCACTAGAATGTAAGTTCCAAGAGGACAATGCCATGCTATCCCTAACCTTACCACAGTACCTAGCGTATAATAGACATTCAATGAATGTATGCTGAATTCATGTTTTTAATAGTAAGTGCTCAACATAATTTTTAAATGAATGAATGGGGTAAAAGTAGAGGGCATCCCATGGAAATTAAAAAGAAAACAAAGGAATATTAACAATAACTCTATGCCCGCCAATGTGATAACTCAGATGAAATGGACCAATTCCTTGAAAGACACAGTTACCGAAACTCAGACAAGGAGAAATAGATAATCTTAAAAGGCCTATATTGACTAAAGAAATGGAATCAATAATTAATAACCTTCCAAAGGAGAAAGCAACAGGCCCAGATGGTTTGACTTGTGAATTCTGCCAAACATTTAAAGAAAAATGATATCAATTCTCTACAGTGTGTTTCAGAAAATAAAAGCAGAGGAAACCCATCCTAACTTGTCCTGTGAGGTCAGCATCACCCTAATATTAAATCCAAACAAAGACATTACAAGAAAGGAAAAGTACAAACCAATATCTCTCATAAACATAGATGCAAAGATCTTCCCAACTTGATCTATAGATTTAACTCAATCCCAATCAAAATACCAGAGCATTACTTTGTGGATATTGACAAACTGATTCTAAAGTATATATGCTAAGGTATTAAGACCCAGAATAAACAACACAATGTGAAGAAAAAGATGAAGAAGAAAGTCAAAAGACTGACACTCTCCAACTTCAAGACCTACTGTAATCAAGACAATGTGGTATTGGGAAAGGAATAGACAAATAAATCAACATAACAGAATAGAGCACCCAGATGTAGACCCACAGAGGGTGGGGAGAGGAGAGAAATCGGTGTGGGAGATTAAGAGGTAGAAAATTCCAGTTGCAAAATAAATGAGTCACTGGTATGAAATGTACAGTGTGGGGAATATAGTCAATAATTATGTAATATCTTTGTAGGGTGACAGATGGTAACTAGACTTGTTGTCGTGATCATTTTGAAATGTATAGAAATATCGAATCACTATGTTGTACAACAGGAACTAACATAGTGTTGTAGGTAAATTATACTTCAAAACCAAACAAACATACAAGGAAACCCATAGAAAAAGAGATCAGATTGTGGTTACCAGAGGCAGAGGGGGAGAGGAGGGGGAATTGGATGAAGGTGGTCAAAAGATACAAACTTCTATTTATAAGTAAATAAGTACTAGGGATGTAATGTACAACATGATAAATATAATGAACACTGCTGTATGTTATACATGAAAGTTGTTAAGAGGGTAAATCCCAAGAATTCTCATCACAAGGAAAAATATGTTTTTCTATTTCTTTAATTTTGTATCTATATGAAATGATGGATGTTCACTAAACTATTGTGGTTTGTGGTAATCATTTCATGTTGTATATAAGTCAAATTAGTATGCTGTATACCTTACTAATACAATGTGTTGTATGCCAATTATATCTCAATAAAACTGGAAGAGAAAAAGAAATAGACCCACACAAATATAGCTAACTGATCTTTGACAGAAAGATAAAGGTGATTCAATGAAGAAAGGATAGCCCTTTCAACAGATGGTGCTGGAATAACTAAACGTCCACAAGCAAAAGAGAGAGAAAGAACATAGACACAGACCTTATACTTTTCACAAAAATTAACTCAAAATGGATCTTAGACCTATATGTGAAGTGCAAAACCATAAAATTTCTAGTAGATAACATAAGAGAAAATGTAGGTGACCTTGGATTTGGTGATGATTTTTAGATACAATACCTAAAGCATAGTCCATGAAAGAAAAAAATAGTAGGTTGGACTTCATTAAAATTAAAAAGTCTTCCCTGTTAAAGACACTCTTAAGAGAATGAAAAAACAAGCCACAGACTGGGAAAAAAATATTTCCAAAACACATAAGAGATAAAGGACTAATATCCAAATATAGGAAACTCTTAAAACTTAGGAAACAACCTAATTTAAAAATGGGTGAAAGAGCTGAGAAGAAACCTCACCGGAGACATATAGATGGCAAGTTAGCATATGAAAAGATGCTCAACATCATGTCATTAGGGAATTGCAAATTAAAACAATGAGATGCCATTCACTACACACCTATTAGAATGGCTAAAATCCAGAACATGAACGCCACCAAATGCTGGCAAGGAGGATGTGGAGCAACAGGAACTCTCATTTGTTGCTGGTGGGAAGGCAAAATGGTACAACCACTTTGGAAGACAATCTGGGAGTTTCTCACAAAGCTAAACATAGTCTTACCGTATACTCCAGCAACCACACTCCTTAGTAGTTTTCAAATGAGTTGAAAACTTAGTTCCACACAAAAACCTGCACACAATGTTTATTGTGGCCTTCTCTATAATTGCCAAAACTTAGAAGCAATCAAGATATCTTCCAATAGGCAAATAAATAAAATCTGGCACATCCAGATGATAGAATATTATTCGGCAAATGAAAAGAAATGAGCACTCATGCCATGAAAAGACACTTAATATCACTTAATGCATATCTCTAAGCGAAAGAAACCAGTCTGAAAAGGCTACATACTACATAATTCCAACTATATCACATTCTAAAAAAGGCAAAACTATAAAGAGTAGAAAGATTAGTGGTTGCCAGGGGCTAAGGCTAAAGGGGAGGTATGAATAGGTAAAGCACAGGGGATTTTTAGGGCAGTGAAACTATTCTGTATGATACTGTAATGGTGGATACAGTATTATACACTTATCAAAATGCATAGAACTGTACAGTACAAAGAGTGAACCCTGATGAAAGCTATGGGCTTTAATTAATAATAATATATTATTATTGGTTCATCTATTGTAACTAACGTAGCGCACTAATTCAAGATATTAATAATAGAGGCAACTGGTGCGGAGGGAGAGGGGGTACATGTGCTTTCTGCTCAGTTTTTCTGTAAACCTAAAACTGCTCTAAAAGATAGTCTATTGATTTTTAAAAGTGGAGGGAATGTGTGAGAAAAAGTTCTGGAAGGCGCAAGTGAGGAGACAGAAACCCCTGGCATTGCCCAGGAGATGGAGGTTGGTGGCTAAAGGGATAGTTAGTCTCCAAAAGAATTGCAAAAACCCTCCTCCCACTAAAACCAGCAGCACATGCTGGGTTCCACCACCAGTCTTAACCCCACTCAGATATCAAGCTTTACACAGCAGCTAAATCCTAGTGGGACAGTCTCAGATAAGAACAGGAACCCCTCTGCCATTCACAGCCTCTCCTGTTTCTCCCATTGAAGTCCCACTGAACTGTTATCAGGCAGTTAAACTAGGCCTATTGAAGAAATTTCCCCCATAATAAGTCCGTTTATTATAGTCTTCCAAATGGAAAGAGGGGAGAGAGGGAGGAAGGAAGGAAGGAGGAAGGAAGGAAGGAAGGAAGGAGGAAGGAAGGAAGGAAGGAAGGAGGAAGGAAGGGAGGAAGGAAGGGAGTTAGTGATGATTTATATTAATTGACTTTTTACTGGCTCAGGGAAATTCTGCCCATCAATCTTTCACACCACAATGAGAATGAAATAATCTCCCAGAAAGCAAAGGAAAGGAAAGGAGGGAGGGAGGAAGGAAAGAAAGAAGGAAAAAGAGAGAAAGGAAACAGTTAATGAAGAACTAGAACTTCTTTTACAGCTACCTTTGGTGGAGTACATCCATTCTGTTACAGTGTGAGATATTCGCATGTCTCTTGATTCATATATCCTTCTGTCTCATTGGAAAAAGATATGATAAACACATTCACGCTGCAGTCTGAGTGACTGGTACTGTGTGTTCTCCTTATCAGAACTATTTGTAATTACCTAGGGATTCTCGGAGTCACACATTAGGAAGAAATCAGACTCCTGGGAGAATTCTAAGCACTACTGAGTGGTGGGCCCCGGGGGGGAATTTTATCCCAGGCTTCTTGCTCAATCTTATCTTCTAGGCCCTAGGATACTGAGGCACAATAGAAAGAGGAGCTTGTACGGGCTCAATTTTAAGAGTTTCTGTTGCTGTGCTTAATTGTGACAGATGATTTAGGAGGGAGACAAGTCGCATGGGCCAGAGGGGAGAGGATGAGATCGAGCTCTGTTCCCGCAGCCCTCAGAGAGTTGCAGGGGGAGGAGACTGAATGCTCGCGGCAGCTGAGGTCCCACCTGACATGAGGAGGTGACTGGAATTGCAAAGCTGGAAGGCGCTGCTAGGAGAAAGGCAGCTGAGTGAGCTGTTTATTCAACAGGCACTAGAAATGAAGTTTGGCACCTCGTTTGAGAACTTCCAGCAGCGTGAAGGAAGCTGATTCATTTTTTCAGATCAGACTTAATCGTTGTTCTGTTTATTTAATAGTGAGATAATAACATCTTATGTTTATGAACTGTCTTATAGCCTGAGGGAGTCCACAGCGCTTTACAGACTTCAAAATCAGAAAGAAACTCGACAGGGACTATGTCTTCCACCACTGAAATGCCGTCACCTGGGGGCTGGGAGATCAGGGAGGGGAGGGATTGGCTCGGGCAGGAGCTGGGTCTTTACAATGACAAACGTTTCCTGGAGTAGCTCCATAGCCCAGGATACATGTCGCTAATGGGCAGGGCTACTGTACAGGTTGGGACAGGGTGTCCAACACAGGACAACCAGCTGAGGGGTCCCTTTGCCAAGCCGAGCACCCTTGCGAGGGTCTGCATCTGCCTAGGGGAAGGGATACCCTATTTTCCATTCACAGAAAGAAGCGTTTCTAACTCTAATTCATGAAACTTATTTCACTGTAATGTGTATTGGCTAAGGGTGGCCCTGAGGAAGGGATCTCAAGGTGTGTGTTGTGGGAGGGTTGGGCTGCAGTTTGGTAGAAGTGAGGTAGAGCCCCACCCTGACGTGAAATAGCTGTGCGACATATTCATTCATTCATGTCTCCAGGCGTCCATTTCCTCACCTGGAAATGACGGAGTCACAGTAGCTGATTTTTGAGAAGGGCTGCTGAGATGCACAACTTCAGGGGGCGCTATGCCCATTGTTTCTGAAGAACCGTGAGCGCTACAATGGAGTCTAGGCTTGACTGGGTGATGGGAGGGCTAACCGTTCCCTGTGTGTTTAAGTAAACGCTGCCACTTGCTTCAGGCTCTCTCACATCGGGAAGCCAATGTGCCCTGCTCCCCTCTTTCTTTGTACACAGCACTCATCCCTTCTCGACACCCCCAGGGTGTACACTGCTGTGTTGTACATAATCTCGTAATATTTTCTCACTTATTTATATCCCTTATTAGACTATGATCTCTCCAAGGGCAAGGTAGGATCTTTTTCTTCCCCGTCTTTTCATATTTGCCCTCTGCCCATCCCCCAAGCCCCACACACAGTCTCCGTGGCTCGTCCAGCTAATTAGAGGCATTTAAGCTGGTTTGTCCCCTCTCTCCTCTCTAAAACTTAACTTTGAAGGAAAAGATTGAGGGTGGGGGTTACCTGGGAGACCACTAGGAATCACCCGTTTCCCATCTAGTGCCCTCTTTGGCTCCAGGAGGCCCCTTTCTGATGACCCGTCACTGCAGAGGCGGGGGGAGGGGGCCGGAGGACTAGAGATTAGCCGATCTCTAAAGTCCCTTCTGTTTCCAGCTTCCTATGAAAACATGCTCGTTGCCCTTAGTAACCGGCTATGCATAAATTTATGAATGCATCTAACCCTTCTTAAAAGGTATTTACACATAATTTCAGCTTACGCTAACTCGAGGCTAATGAATTTCATACATTTGTTTCCTGTTGCATAAAATCACATTTATTTGTGGTTTTTGAAGCGTACCCCTTTCAAAACCTCGAGTGGGCTCTGATAGCATCTTCTAGATGTCGTGACCACATCTGCCTTCGCCATCGCTCCCTCCCCCAGCTCTGCTATGTCTCCCTGCATACAGAATTCAGAGGCAGGCGTCTTTGTGCAAGGGGAGGGACAGATCTTTCCCGAACAAGCCCAGAACTGGGTTGCCTGCATTGACCACGGTGGTAGGTGGCTATCTGGCTTTAAAAAAGATCCTCTGGGACAGAGTTCTTTTCTCCACCTTTTCCAGTCATCTCTCCCCGACTTATTCCCTCTCAGCCAGTATTGAAGTGGGTTTTGAAAAGTGGGACACAAACTCCAAACAAGCTGGACAGCTCTCATGGATCCTGGAAGGGTCTTTGGCTGCATTCTAAGAGCTCCCAGCTTTTGAGGAGATGGTGTTTTCCCCTGAGATTCTAGAGAAGTATGGAGCCTAGGGCATAGCAACAAGATCCACCATCCAGAAAAGATTTCACATTAGAATATGTACAGCTGGCAAAGCTGCTACAAAGGGAGAGAGAGAGAGAGAAAGAGAGAGAGAGTAACCTGAAGAAAAGAGAACCAGGCTAGTATACAGAGGACTTGTGTCTGGAGCTGAGCAACACTGTTGGATTGCTAGGTGGCTAAGACCTCAGTTTTTCCATCTGTCTTATGGGAAAATATGAGGATGAATGACCCCGCAAAAAAATAAATATTTATAATCCCATCCTCCCTTTAAAGAGGGTGGCTACTGGTACACAAAAAAGAAATGTTCTTAAATCTGTTGAGGCCTAGATGATTAATCTGCTAGATGCTCTAATAGAGTGAGAAGAAACTGCATGAGAGGTAGGAACACAATCTAGGAGGAGGAGTGTAAAAAGAGCAGAGAAGAGAGGAGAGGGAGCAGAATGCAAGGGGTCTGGCAGAAGCCTCCATCCTGGGATCCCCTTCCTGGGACTCTACCCCCAACATCAGTAAAGTCTACCCAGACTTGCTGAATACTGGAGACGAGTAGATTTCTTTTGGAAATCAAAGAAGGGACTGAGGTTGTGCCTGACATCCCAAGGCAAACAAAAACAGCAGATGCAGAAGCTAGAAGCAGAGTGGGGAACAGAGGAAAAGAAGCCCTCCAGAATGGCTGACTCCCCTTCCATCACACTGAACTGTCCTTGGGGTCTGCAATGTCCTTTCTTGCCAGGAGACTGTGGTTAGATCTAGCCACTTGGTCAGATTTCCCTAACCTGAAGTCTCTGGGGAGAGATAGCTAGGGGTGGGTGCAGGGGGACACTAAAGAGGCATCAGGAAAAAGATCCTGAAACACTCTTTCTCTTGCACAAAGGTGCAAGCTGGCCTTAATTTACTTAATTAAGAAAGCCACTGGAGGGTTTTTTTTGCCATCACAAAATGAAGTCAAAAGAAAAGAAAAGAAAGGAAAATCTGCAAGCTGAGGTGATGTGCAGATTTGGCTCCAATAATTTTTACATTGCCGCCCCTCAAGGCCCCAGACCTCTCGAAGAAACCCACACAGATTTCTGATTTTGAGCACCTCTCCCTTAGATCCATCTTTTCACCTACAGATTCGGTTAGTGCTGGAGAGCTGGGAGAGGCAGGATAGATGGATCAATATTTCTGAGGGACCCCCATTCTGCTCCCTGAGACGAACAATGCCCTGAGCATCAGCCAGAATGTGATGCTGTGTTGAGCTCAAGATCTGGGCCCAGGGGTCCTGCTGACCTCTCTTTTCTGGATAGCTGTGAATCAGGTGCACTGGTGGCATTTCCTCACACAGCCTGAGACGTTAAAATTACATAGTAGTAGTACAGCCATTTCTGTTACAGACATCAAAAGGGAAGGACGGTCTCAAGCAAGAAGGACACATCAACCTCAGTGGCCTGCCTTCCCCTCCTGTCTTCCACTCTCCATCTGCCACTCCTCCACCTCTACAGGCATTACGTAGAATCCTCAACCAGGATGGATGCTGGCCAGTTGTGGACAAATCCTCAGTTTAGCAGAGGTAAGGTTGGAATTAGAAAACAAATGCAAACACATAGACATGGAGGCTTTGACAGCACAGGCATCTTCAGCCAAAGCCACAAAACTCTATTCAGAGCTTAGGCCCGGCCCCAGTTCCTTTGCCTCGCTAAAACCTCACTCTGCACAAAGGGTGAATGTTAGACCAAGCCACTCAGACTTCTGGCCCAAAAGAATTTTGAGTTCGTGCAGCAATAATTGCACAATGGGGCAGAGAAGAGGCCCACACACAAAAGAGGTAAGGGGACACACACACACACACACACACACACACACACAAACACACACACGTGATCCTTAAACAAATGTATCAACAACCGCCATAAATGAGCCACAGTACTTTGTGATCTTAATGCCATCAGTTGAGCTGAGAAATATTTTTCATTCTGACAGTTAAGAGCCCGGTTGACTCAACTGGTTTGACTCTGCCCCCCATCCTGTGTGCTCTCTGATTCACCCTTGGATTGGCTGATAGCTGGGCACTGGGATCGCTCCTTGGCCAGTTGTTTAGTTTTGAGATTTACCTCTGTGGCAGAAGGTTTAATCTGCTCAGAGAGGGTTTGTTTTGGGCTTTTGAAACAGCCATACTCCTCTCCTCTGATAATTATGGGTTATTTCAGAAAGGGGAGCTTCTAAGAAAGCTCTTACTGGATCTGAACTTGGGCCACTCCCAGAACTGTTTGTTTCATCTGGTCCATCACTCTGCTTACTGCCACCTACACAGATAGGAAGCGTCTCCTGGGACTGAAATTTACAGGCCCCTTGCCCATCATCCAAACTGCTAGATCCTGTCTTCTGGAAGCTGATATCTACTGATAATTGCAACATTGAGGTATGTACACAAGATCCATAAATACTGTTGGCCTACTGAAAATAGTCAACCCAGAGCTGACATGAGCCAGAAGAAGGTACTAGTTGTAACCTACCTACACCAAGGAAACCCAACATACAACCCTGGCTCAAAAATGAGCCATGCAGAGTCGAGAGCTCTTGCCATATTTAATAATGTAAAAAACCTAGGGTCATGGGAGAAGAGGGAAACCAAAGTAAGTTTTTTCAGAGTGTCTCCCAACTAACCAGTAGGCAGATGTGTCTCTGAAATCTTCCTTCAGCCCCTCATGTGAATCAGGCAATGACACAAGTGACCAGCAGAGAGGACAGTGTCATATTATGGATAGAAGCTTGGGCTTGCTGGGAGACTGCCTGGGTTCAAACCCCCCTAGAAGCACTTACCAAAACTTCTTCTGGAAATTAAAGAAGGGAGTAAGGTTGTGTTTCTCTTACTTAACTTACCAAAGCTCTTTGAGTCTCCATTTTCTCATCCATAAAATGACCATAGTAATAGTACCCGTTGGGAGTTTCAAATAAGATAATTCATGTAAATATTTGTCATAGTTCCTGGCAGAATGTGAGAGTTCAGCAAACACTAGTTATTTTTGTTTACGGGGTCCAGGGGTCCAGGGAACCAGGAGCCCATAGCAGATTTTGGCCCCTGCTTCTAATTCCAAAGAGTGTGTCCCTTTAGGTCTCCAGAATCCTAATATAAATTGATATCTCCTGCCATTGATATACAGTGCCCAGTCACTGGGGGACTGGATTTTCAAATCGGAACTGGTGGTATGTTAGTTACGGTTCTCCAGATAAATAGAACTGATAGGATAAATAGATAGATATAGATATAGACATAAATATAGATATAGACACAGATATAGATATACATAGAAATTTAGTATAAGGAACTGGATCGTGCACTAATTGAGGCTGAGGACTCCCACGATCTACAGTCAGCAATCTGGAGACCCAGGAGAGGTGATGGTGTAGTTCTGGTTTGAGTCCAAAGATCTGAGAACCAAGAGAGCTGATAATATAAGTTCTAGTCTGACACACAGCACGCTTCAGACCCAAGAAGGGTCAATGTTTCAGTTTGAGTCTAAAAATGAGAAAAGATGGATGTCCTAGCTTATCAGTCAGGCAGGAGGCATTCCCTCTTACTCAACCCTTTTGTTCCACTCAGGCCTCCAACTGATTGGATGAGGCCCACCTACATTAGGGAGGGCAATCTGCTTTACTCAGTCTACTGATTCAGGTATTAATGTTATCCAGAACCCCCTCTCCACAGACATACCCAGAATAATGTCTGGCCAAATGACTGGGCGCTCAGTAGCCCAGTCATAAGATTAACCATCACAGGGGACATATGCTAAACTCTCAGTAGCCAGTGTAGTCTGTGAACCAGCAGCACTGTCACCCCCAGGGAGCCTGTTAGAAATGCAGAACCTCAGGCCCCACTTCAGACCTGATCAATCAGAATCTGCATTTTGATAAGATCCTCAGGTGATTCATATGCACATTAAAACTTGACAAGTGGTGAGATAAAACATTAAAAGCTCTGGTTCTCAAAGTATGGTCCTTGAAGAGCCAGGTGTATTGGCATCACCCGTGGGTTTTTCATAAATGCAGATTCATAGACCTTATCTCAGCTTAACTGAGTAAGAACCTATGGGAATGAGGCCTACAGAACTGACTTTTAACAGGCATGTTAAAGTTTAAGAACCACTGAGTTACAAGTAGACTCTTTTCTCTATAAGCATCAGATGACCTGATGCCTGAACAACAGAACATTCTTTCAGACCAATGACTTGGTTTTCTTAAGCTGATGGATTTGACTCCACCATTTTTCTCCTCTCTGAGCTCTTTCATGCTTATGACTTTATTGCTAGTCACTTGGTTGGGGGGATACTGCCATGAGGTCTTGCTCGATATCCCAGATAGTACAATTTCCCATCAGACTCTAAGCTCTGCAGCCACCATTCCCACCTCCCAGAAATGACCAGTCTCCACAAGGGTGTTGGAGAGGGTACTTGAGTCAGTGCTGGAGGAAGAAAAGTATGGACACTGGATGGGAGCTGAGAGGATTCTAAGACGCTCGAACCCCACAGCCCCTCCCACACGTAACCAGGTATAATTCTATTAGCAGAGCTCATCCTGTCTCCTGCCTCTTTGGAGGAGAAACCAACCTGAGTGATCTAGAAATGCCTGGATCTGGGATTACCTTTTTATTGACCCATAAAAGATACAAGACTTGGCAAGACCGAGAATTTTTCAAGGATTTTATTGTTTTAAGAATATAAAATATTGCTGTTGTTTGTGGGGAGTTGCTTAGAAATTGCCCTGATATATTTTTGACAACTGGTATATGTAAATGTGTATGCACATAATTACATGTGTATATACCTATTTATGTGTGTGTATTTCCTTAAGAATATTCATAGTTTGCAATGTGAGTTTGTCTTTACTGTTATGAACTCTCTTCAGGCCCTGGGAACCTTAAAAATCAAACAGTAATCTTAAAGCTACTGCTAGGCCCATGGGGTCCTTAAATAAGTGGAAGGGGAAAGAGAGGGCCGTGGGTTCCCAAAGTTTGTGACAAATGTACCAGTTACTGTGGGGAGATCTTGGGGGTGCCAAGAAGTTGGCTAATCCCTTTGCCAATACGTTTTGATCCCTGCTAAACTTCAAATACTCCTGGGCTTTTACTCTTTAGTTGCTGATCACATATCTCAGAATGAATATATAAATCCATTCTTCAACAAATATTTTTTGAGCTTTGTGCGAGGCACAAGGTTAAAGGAGAAGTTGGAAATTCAAAAGGGAGAGGATTAAGAGAGAATCCCAAAGGGATCTGGGATAAGGAAAAAGAAGGGCTGAGTTCTTGGGCTCCTTCTTGCCTGGAAATCTTTTATTCATTCATTCAACAAATATTTTTTTAAGTACCTACTATTTGTGAGACACTAGGCACTAGAGATAGAACAATGAATATGAACGGAACAGACTCAAATCCCTGCCCTCATGAATCTTACATGATACTGGAGAGAGATAAGCCATAAAGTAGTAAGGAATATATATAGTATATTAGATTGTTATAAATACTGTGGGAAAAAGTAAAGCAGGATATGGGGATAGAAATGTCAGGAGTTGCAATTTTAAATGAGGCAGGGGCAGAGGAGGCCTCACTGAGAATGTGGCGTTTGAGCTTAAGACTTAAAGGCAGTGAGGGAGTGAGCCGTGTGAATACCTTCAAAGGCAAAGGGAAACAGTCAGAGCAAGTCCTGAGGTAGGACTCTGGCTAGTATGTTTGTGGAGCAGCACAGAAGCCAGAGTAACTGGAGCAGAGGAAGCAAGGGAGAGAATTGCAGGAGATGAGGTTGGAGAGTCAATGGCAGAGCAAGAGGTCTGATCAGGAGGACCTTGCAGGCCATTGGAATGACTTAGGCTTTTACTCAGAGTGAGGTGGGAAGCAGTTGAAGGGTTGTGAACAGTGACAGGATCAGAGTTTATCAGGTCATTTCTTTAAATTAAAAAAATATATATATGTACATGATGAAAATATCAAACAGTGCATAAAAGTATGCAGTGGAAGGCAGAACTCTTTTCCATCTTTTCATCTATCCCTACCTGACTTTCTCCAAAGATGAACACTACTTTCAGTATCTTGAATAACCTTCCAGAAAAAAAAAAAATACATATGTGTGTGTGTGTGTGTGTGTGTGTGTGTGTGTGTGTGTGGAGAGAGACAGAGAGAGAGAGACATACTTCCTTTATTATTTACACAAATGGAATCATACATTTTATACACACCATAACTTAGAGATTTAGTCATTGATCCATATAGGTGTATCTCTCCTAATTCTTTTTAATGGCTGCATAGCACTACACTGTATGGCATAATTTAGTAAATCAATTCCTTATTGATGGATATTTAGGTTGTTTCTAGGGTGTTTTGTTTTGTTTTTGTTTGCTATTATAAATAATACTGCAGTGGGTTTACTAATAAATGCCTCTTTGGGCACAATAATAATAATGACAGCTCACATTTGTTGTATGCTTATTATATGCTAGGTACTGTGCTAAGTACTTTATATGTCTTATCTCATTTTATACTTATAACAACTCTATGAGGTAAGCACTTGCTCTAGATTGAATGTTTGTGTCTTCGCCCCCAAAATTCATACGTTGAAAACCTAATGCCCATGTACCCTAATGTCTAATGTGATGGTATTAAGAGATGGGGCCTTTGGGATGTGAATAGGTCATTAGGGCAGAGCCTCCATGAACGGAATTAGTGCCCTTCTAAAAGAGGTCAGAAAGACCCCCTCGTTTCTCCCACCATGTGAGGACATAGCAAGAAGGTGGCTGTCTGCAACCTGGAAGAAGGCCTTCTCTCGAACCTGACTATGCTTGCACCTTCATCTTGGACTTACCAGCCTCCAGAACTACGAGAAATAAATTTCTGTTGTTTATAACTGCCCAGTCTTTGGTATTTTTTAATAGCAGCCCAAACAGACTAAGACAGTATTATTATTATCCCAATTTTGCAGATAAGGATACTGAGGCTTAAAAAAAAGTTTGAGGAACTTTCCCAAGGTCATAAAGCTAAGTCGTCAAGACAGAACTTGAATGCAGGCAGTCTGACTCCACAGCCTGTGCTCTTAATCACGATGCTATTTAAGTGAAATTGCTAGGTCAGAGGATATGTACATTAAAAATTATAGTAGCTAAATTGTCTGTTCCCCTATGCCCTCATCAACACTGGATAGTATCAATCTTTTTAAACATATGCCAGTACAGTAGGTGAAGAAAGGGCATCTTGCTGTTTTAATTTGCATTCTTTTGTTTAGGAGCAAGGTTAAACTTTTTTTTATATGTCTATTTGCCGTTTGTATTTCTTTTTCTGTGAACTGGCAGTTCATATCATCTGCTTGCTTGTCTTTGGACTTGTTGGTGTTTTTCTTGTTGATGTGTTTGATCTCTTTGGAAATTAAGGAAATTAGTCCTTTGTCATCGTGCTGCAAATATCTTGTTGCAGCTTGTCATTTGTCTTTTGACTTTGTTTATGTATATTTTTGCCGTGCAGAAATTTTAAATTTTTACGTGGTCACATTTATCAATTTTTTTTACTGATTTCTAGATTGGTGGCCTGCTTAGAAAGGCCTTCCCCTTTCCAGGATTATATATATTTAAATTCTCCCATATTTTCTTTTAGTATTTTTAAGGTTTCATTTTTCACATTAAAATCTTTGATTCATCTATAATTAATTTTGATATAAAGAGTAAGTTAGAGAATTCAGTTAGCCCATTATGCAAATATAATTTTTGAATAATTCATCTTTTCCCCCATTGACTTGACATGACATCTTTGAAATGTACTAATTTCCCACACGTATTGAGGATTGTTAAAAGGCATTTTTTTTCCTCAAGAACTCAACTGTTTTAAGGTAGCATCATAACATGTTTTTATATCTGATAGGCCTTGTTTCTCCTCAAATGTTGTTCTTTCAGAATTTTCCCGACTTTTTACTTACCCTTTTCCCCTTGAGTTTCAGTTCCCCCTTTTGCCATCTCTCCCCTACCAAGAACGACAGCTTATCCACACAATCTGGGTATCGTTTGTTCATTCAACACATATTTACTGGATATTGCCAATTGACAGTGTGTTAAGGACTAGAGATATAATGATGAATAATGACACAGTCTTTGCCCTCATGAAACTCACAGTCTACTGGTAGTTGTAGATAATCAACAAATAATTACAAGACAATGTGGTTGGTGTAATTTCCTGAGCGAGGCAGAAGTACTGTGGGTCCCTGGCAAAAAAGTAACTAATCTGGACTTGAGACGGGGGAAGGGGTCAGGAAAGACCTGGAGTAGGTGACACACAAGCTGACCCTTGAAAGACAAATACGAGTAAACCAGGTAAAGGGGAAAGAAATGGATGGGGGTTCCAGGGAGAGCAAGCCTCTTGTGAAAAAGATCAGAAACGTGATGAGCTTGACAAATCACAAGGAGCAGTTAGTTGTAGCCAGAGCGTAAGATGTGTGGGAAGTGTTGGGTTAGGGTCAGAGATGTGACATATAGCTGGAGATGCAGGAGTAGGGTCCCGTGTAGAGGGTCTTAAATGCTGTGCTCAGTAAGCTGGACTCTACCCAGTGGGCAAGAGGACTCCATTGAAATGTTTTAATCAGAGGAGTGACATGATCTCATTCTCATTTTTTTTTTTTTTTTTTGGTACGCGGGCCTCTCACTGTTGTGGCCTCTCCCGTTGCGGAGCACAGGCTCTGGACGCGCAGGCTCAGCGGCCATCGCTCACAGGCCCAGCCGCTCCACGGCATGTGGGATCTTCCCCGACCGGGGCACGAACCCGTGTCCCCTGCATCAGCAGGCGGACTCCCAACCGCTGCGCCACCAGGGAAGCCCCGCGTTCTCATTTTTGAGTAATCACTCTGGCTGCAGGGTGGAGAATGGGTGGGGAAAGGGCAAAAATGAGAGCAGGGAAATGAGTTAGGAGGCTTATGCAGGAAAGTAGCCCAGATGAGACATGAATTAAGGATTAGCTGGACTTGACTAGTGAGAGGGCAGTATCAAGATGCTTTCCAGGTTTTTTTTTCTGTAATAACCTATAAGGGAAAAGAATCTGATAAAGGAGATATGGTATAACTACATATATTATATAGAGAGATATAGATATATATGAATCACTTTGCTGTACACCTGAAACTAACACAACATTGTAAATCAACTATACCTCAATAAAAAATAAATAAAAATAAAGTTACATCATGAAGAAAATAAATATAGAGCTACATTGTCAAAAAACAAACAAACAAACAAAAGAATGCCTTCCAGATTTACTGAGCTAGGACTTAGAAAGGGGAAAAGGCTTGGGCGGAATGTGAAAAGACAGTGGGTCCTGAGGAGTGCCCAGTGTTATGAATCGATTCCTTCCCTTCCTGCTTCAAACGTGATCTATCCTGTGTCCCAGTACCTCAAAAGCTCTGTCCTCCCTTTCTAATTTACGCTGGGGGTGTTGCAAGCTAGTTACTCTTCCCATGCACGGGCAGCGTTTTCATTTGACAGCTACTTTTAAGGCTTTCATCTATAAAAATGATTCTAATAATGAGAGTTTCAGTCAGACCAACTGGGGAAGAGATTTTTGGCAGGAGGGCTTCAAATTATACCATAGCCTGCAGCCTGCTTCCCAAAGCAGGTCCTGGTCTTCTGTTACCCTAAAGTCAGGTCTGGCTTTCTCCCACAGCATAGGCCAGTGCAAGGTGGAGGGAGGAGAGGTTTGGACCCTCGACTGGTCAGAGACTGACCCAGACATCAGCAGAAATAGGTCACATGCCTCGCTGGAACTATCTGTCTGCCTTGGTCTAGTCTCTCACATGTCAGACTCCCTCCTCCCCAAAAGAAATGTGACCTTAAGGATCTGGAACAAACAGTCCTGGGAGACAGGGAGTTATTAGATGAGCCCATCATTGAGCCCTTGAAACCAAGCACAGCATTTACAGCAGAAAGAAAACTGGCACTCTGGATTCCGAAGGAGGGGGGGAGGGCAGCCTGACATCAGAGGAGAGGGATTTGCGTTGTCATAGCAACCATAAGAGTTATACTGTATTGTTTGTACCCAGAATTTAAGAGATTATCCTTGGGCTAAAAAAAACAGATAGTGTCACCCCTTCCACTTCAACATCACCATCTCAGGACACCCGCCACCTTCCTGTGAGGAATTTTTATTTGTTCATTCGTTATATGTCACTTGGGTATTTATTGATTTACTAATCTGCCTTCCTCCATTTTTTTCTCCTTTTCTTCCTTGCATCTGACCAGCACAGCCAGAAGGGGCCATTTGTCTTCACGCAGATGGTGCCAGTAAATCAAACTTCTGGCTGGTGGAAACTGGGGCCCTGGAAAACCTCCCAAGTTGGGAGGTGTCCTTCCCACGCCTTAGAGCTGCTTCTCGTGTGCCCTGGGAGGGAGCAGGGGGCGGGGGGGCGCGTGTAAAGGAGAGCTTCTGGGAAAGGGCTCTTTGTCCAAAAAGGTGACAGAAAACCAGGCACGTCCGGAACCCAGCAGAGGTCTTTTTCCCGGTCCAAGCCTATATTGGGTTATTGGGTAACTTTGACAGCTTCCCTCCTAAAATGGCATAGTCTCAGTCTGTAGTCACTAGGCAGGAAGCTCACCCGAATTACAGGCCTTAAAAGTGTCAGAACAGGATTAGGGACTTGGTTAATGGGGAAAGACCTTTTCTGAACCATTACACAAGCAGATAGGAATTTCCTCATCTCCCTGTGTTTCTTCCTATGTCTCAGAGGGATAAACTGAGACAGGAAAGGCACTGCCAGCAGGTTTCCAAAAAAATGAATCAAAGAAGAATCTAGAAACAACACAGCGCTTATTAATTCCCTGGCTCCAGTTAACCCTTCGTCCTATCGATAACATTGACATCACCTAGATTTTTAATCCCGAGACTTAATAGACATCCTGTTTATTAAGCTTTAAAAGTCCTTTTCTTTCTTTCCCCTTCCTGGCTCAGTAACTCTCACTTTGGAAATCTCTGGAGATTTTCATTTCCCGAAGAGCCTCCTGTCATCTCTTACAGTAAGTCTTTTCATTTCACCTCGTTTAAGTATATTGGCTGGTTTAGAGGCTTAATGGCGATGAAGAAGATTAAGTCCAAATTTAATAAGCATTAAGAGTAGAACAACATCCTTTATTTCCTCTGGCTTCAATAATCATTGCGTTTGGTTTTTTTATTTGTAGTGGAAAAGTTCAGATGACCCAAAGTGGGAGAAGGAGGTGGGTTGTGGAGAAGGGCAAGAAGATGTTTAGCTGGCTTTTTCTAAAATCTTGGTCGCTGCTTCCTCAGTGGCAGCAGACACATGGTTGGAGGGTGAGGGGTCTGGAAATGATCCGGGAAGAATGCAAGATGAAGCAGGCACCCAGGGAGGAAGGAGAGCCTCCAAGCTCTTCCCTAGTTTCCAAATGGGCTCTTTATTTCACCAGCAAGATTGGCTTCCAGAACACTCTGGGTTCTCCAAGTCTCTTGGCATGGGTGTAGACAAATCTCTTTTCCTGTTAGTACAGCGAAGACCAGATTAGCATTTTTCAAAAAGAGCTTGACTAGGAAATGAAGGGAAACACAATACTAAAAAAAGAAAATGTAAATGCATAGAAATGAGCACAGAATCTAAGATAAAGTCTAGCCCCAGATTGGCTCGACTGGCATAGACAACCACACACACACACACACACACACACACACACACACACACAAACACACACACACACACCCCTGGTCCTTTCTCCTCCTCAGTGCTATTTGTGGAATCCTGCCCCAAAAGGCCCCCTTTCAGGCCTTGAGTGCTCCTCTTATGCATTGCAGTCTTGGCTCTCTCTATTACATTCTTTATCCCTCTGCTTTCTGATGATCTCAATGCATATTTGTCTCTTTCTAGTGGACTGTAAAGCTCTGCAAAGACAGGGACTAATCATAATCACTCTTGTACCCACAAGGTCTGGCATGTGAAACCATCCGTAAGTGATTGTGGAACTGGAGTGCACCAGATCAGATCCTGGCAACCTAGAATCATGTCTATCCTTGGAAAGGAGCTCCTCTAAAAGCAGAGTTCTGAGAACAGACAATGCTTTGCATTCTAAGCTTATATCTGTTTGACCCCATGTAAGCACACTTCTGGTAATTTACAAAAATAGTACTGCCTTGTAATTGTATAGGACTCTGCGCTTTTCAAAACATGTTTCATGCACTATCTCATTTGATTCTCCTAACAACCTTATAAGGAAATGAGAGTTAGAGAGCTGTAATAGCTAGCCCAAAGTCACAGAGCTATATAATAGCAGAGTTAGGACTAGATCTAGGTATTCTGATTCTTAATCCAGTAGTCCTCCTAGTCTGGTGTCTTACATCCCCAAAGAGACCTTTTTTGGTTGAGTCCTCAGTAAACTCAGAGAACAAGTCTAAGGTTTGCCTCATACCATTCTCTCTGTCATCCACCCACCCAATATGGCATTAGCTCAGGGAAAGAGACCAATGACCATCTGGGGGCAAGCATATAGCAGAACCTTGCTAAATCAGCACTGAATGCCACGACACCCAGCAATTCTATTTCTAGGAACATACGCTAACAAATCATCCAAATTCAAAACAACTTTTTTACTAAAAAAAGGTATGCTGGCCAAGCAAAACACAACTGTGAGCAAAAATCAGCCAGCCAGTGGGCTGTCAGTTTGCTACCTATGAAATAACTCGACCGGTGTGTAAAGATGTATGTATGCATAAGGGTGTTTGTGACAGCTATGTTACAATGGGAAAACATTGGAAACTACCTAATGCCTAACAATAGGGGAAGAGGTGAAAAAAAATGAAGCCGTATCCATACCATGGACTGTCACGAGGTCAATAAAACCAATGATGTGATATCGATCTGTATTTATTGACATGGAAATATATCAATGACATTGCGAAGCTTTTTAAAAGGCAAGACGCAAATCAGCATTATAGTATATCATGTTTGTAACATACTACACTTCAGAAAACAGTCTGGAAGGATATTTTTTAAATGTTAACCATAGTAGAATGTGTGACCTTGACATTGGAAGGTGGAATGCTATGCGATCTTCATTTTTGCTCACATATATTTTTCTGTAATGAACATATATTACTTTTGTCTTTAAAATATAACAGGGATTTCCCTGGTGGTGCAGTGGTTAAGACTCTGCGCTCCCAATGCAAGGGTCCCGGGTTTGATCCCTGGTCAGTGGACTAGATCCCACATGCATGCCACAACTAAGAGTTCACGTGCCACAACTAAGGAGCCGGCGAGCCGCAACTAAAGAGCCCACAAGATGCAACTAAGGAGCCCGCCTGCTGCAACTAAGACCTAGCTCAATGAAATAAATAAATAAAATATAAAATATATAACACATTATTTTGAAAGAAAGAACTGAATGCCAACCCTGCAATTTATGGGCAACTGATTTTCAACAAGGGTGCCAATGCATTTCAATGGCTCAGAAGTAGTCTTTTCAACAAATGGTGCTGGAACAAGTGGATATTCACATGCAAAAGAATGAATTTGGACCTCTATCTCATACCATATATAAAAATGAATCTGAGACCGAAATATAAGAGATAAAACTATAAAACTCTGCAGAAAACACAGGTGTAAAATCCTTTCTTCTTTGAGTTGGAGTATTGTCTTCACATTAGGCGACATTTTTTCAAAAATATAAATATCCTCAGGGAGTTGTTTAAATAAATTTTTTAGGCCCTGGTCTGTAGTAAGCAATACTTTGTGTGTGTATGTGTCTGTCTGTCTGTGGGTGGTCTGTGTTTGCATGTGTATGTGTCTGTTTCTCTGTGTATGTGTGTCTATGTCTGCATGGGGGACAGATGTGCACAGAGGGTGAAGGAACCTCCACCATTAGCCTTTGAATAGTGTGGCCATGAGCAAATTGCCATTTTCTGGGCTTGGTGGGCAGGAGTTTACTTTCCTAAGCAAACAGAAGTGAACGGTAACCTGGACTAGTTACATAAGAAGGGGCCCAGCTGAAATTTGCTGCTGAGCAGAGGCGAAATCTTGCTTAGCTGTGCCTTTGGAAGCACAGCTTTCCCCATTCATTGCCTGAACTGTAGCCATCTTGGTTCCTTGTGGGTAGAGTTGCTCCACCCCCATCTACCCCACCCTGATAGTAATACTTCTCTCTTTGTATTAAATTGGAGTGTTGCCTCTTCTGCCTTTGCTCTTCCAGGTAGGCCCATTTTGAGTTTGTTATCTTAGGTCAGGTTTCCTAGAAACAGACTCTGAGGCAGAGATTTGCATACAGGAAGGTTGTTAGGGAGTACACTCAGGGACCTCTGCCTGTGAGGGAGTGCGGAAAGCAGGACCTGGGGGGAGGGAGAAGGCAAACTGGAAAGCCACAGCTGTTCCTATGACGAGCTCTGGAGCTGGGATAGCCTTTCAGGGTTGTCCAAAATTGAGGCAAGGGGTGTGAGCCTTTGGTGAGCCTTTCTACTGTCATTAGATGTGTGCTGTTTACCACACCCCACCCTGCCTAAAAAAGCATAACCTAGGGCAAGGTCACCTTTGACTAATAGCAATGGCAAGAGAGGGTTACAACTGTGAGCCATCAACAACCAATGCTTCCAGCATCTGTAGAATTTGGGATGGAGGGTAAACTGTACCACAACATCCACTAGTTATTGACCTGGCCAGACCTCAGAGAAAGCTTTAGAACAGGTTGCTGTAAATCTTTCACCTCCACCTATCTTCTAGCACACATTCTTTCATGGCTAGAAGTGACATTTGAGAAGAGTGGTACAGGATGCCAGGATTTGGGGCGTGAGCAGCTGGGGAATACACAAAAATTCCTTGGCTTGAGCAAATGGATGGATGCTGTGTGCGGTTTATTGAGATGCATAGGAAAAGGCTTGGGGCAGAGAGAAATCAAGATTTTAGTCTTAGACAAGTTAGGTTTGAGATGTTTGTGAAATATTCAAATGGAGATGTAAATTAGGTAATTGAATATCTGAGTATGAACTTAGAGAAGTCTGGGATGTTGCTGTAACTTGGGAGTTAGGATGTAAATTGTGTGGAAAGCCATGGGCATGAATGAGATCACTTTAGGAGAGAGTGTAGAAAGAGAAGAGAAAATCTAGAGCTGAAGCTTCAGGAAACCTTCAGTGTTTAATGGCTGGATAGAGGAGAATGAGGAGACAGAGATGGAGTAGCCAGAGAAGTAAGAGGAATACCGTGAGAGCACTGGGTCACAAAAATCCATGGGAAGAGAATGCTTCAAAAAACAAGGAAGAGTATATAAGAATAGATATACATATATATGTATAACTGAATCGCTTTGCTGTACACGTGAAACCAACAGAACATTGTAAATCAACTAGACTTCAATTAAAAAGAGAATTTGAAAAAAAGGAAAGAAAGTTTGAAAGCTACCCCCCCCCCCCATTGAGGATGATTACAGAGACAGAAAAAGAAATAGGGAAGTGGTCAGTAGTATTAAATATTGCTGAGAAGAGAGGCAAACTCAGGATAGAAAAATTTCCTTTGGATTTAACAACATGGGAAGCCATTGGTGATCTTTGTGAGAGCTGTTTTAGGAGAGTTATGGGGACAGAAGGCCAGATTGGAGTGGGTTGAGGAATGAGTGGAATGTGAGGAAATAGAGGCAGTGAATATATAAAACTCAAGAAGCTGGCTGTGGTAAGGAGGAGGGAAGAGCTACAGGGCAGTTAGCTGAAAGGGTATGTGAGTTTGAGGGATTTTGTTTGCTTGCTTGCTTGCCTGTTTTTGGATATTTAATGGAAGTATAACATACATACAGAAAAGCACAAATCAGATGTGCTTGATGAATTCCCACAAACTGAACACACCCACATCACCAGCACCCAGATCAAAAAAAGAACACCTAAAGGCTACATAGTGTATGATTCAACTATTCAGCATTCTGGAAAAGGCACAACTATGGAGAAAATAAAAGATCAGTGGTTACCAGAGGTTAGTGGGGAGGGAGGGATGAATAGGTGAAGCACAGAGGATTTTTTAAGGCAGTGAAACTAGTCTGTATGATACTGTAATGGATGTCATTATACATGTGTCCAAACCTATAGAACGTACATCACCAAGAGTGAACTCTAATGTAAACTACAGACTCTGGATATTATGATGCATCAATATAGGTTCACTTTGGTGGAGGATGTTGATAACGGGGGAGGCTATGCATGTGTGGGAGCAGGGGCGATATGGGAAATATCTGTACTTTCTGCTCAATACTGCTGTGAACCTAAAACTGCTGGAAAAAATGAAGTATATTTTTTTTTACAAAGAGAGAGAGAACACCCCAGAAGTCCCCTTGTAACCTATTTCAGTAACTAGCCCCTGCAAAGATAACCATTATCCTAACTTCGAATACCATGGAGTAATTTTCCTTATTTTTGACTTCTAATGAAATCATCCAATAGGCACTCTTATGTGTCTAGCTTTTATCGCTCCACATTGCTTGTGAGATACATCCATATTGTTGTGTGTTATAGTAGTGTATTTAGTCTCATTGCAATATATTATTTCATTGTGTTAATTTAGTCATTCTACTGTTAAAGGGCATTAGGGTCATTTCCAGTTAAGGGCTACTAAAATACTACATTCTTGTGTGTATATATATTTTTTAACACTCAAAAAGTCTTAAATGTGTTTCAAACAAATCACTTTTCAGAAAGCACTCAAACATTTTAAAACATAACTTTGTAAACACACACAAATCAAAAAAAAGAAAAGCTAAAAAAAAAAAAAACACACCATCCTATGGTAGAATCCTACAAAGTTAACTTCAGGAATTTCAGAGCAATTTATTGATTCTAAATATTCATAAAATGTTTCTAGTTATATGCCCGTAGATTAAATGTTACAATGAGAAAGTTGCTTGAAAGGGAATCCCCTCTGTCACTCTCTAAATAATTTTCCTACTTCAAGTAATTCATGAGCTCATTTATGGCCACATTCTTTAAATGTTAGCTATAAAATAAGCCAGCACTTAAGTACTGGATGGAAACTTTTATTTCCAGGACACATGTGAATAGGCAACAAGTCAAACTCAAGCATTCTATTTTTTTTTCAATTTTTTTTATCAAGGTGAAATTCACATAACATAAAATTAACCATTTTAAAGTGAACCATTCAGTGGAATTTAGTATGATCACATGTTGTGCAACAACCACCACTATCATGGTCCAAAATATTTTTGTCACCCCAGAAGGAAACCCTGTGCCTGTTAAGCAGATGCTCCTCACTCCTCTTTCCCCCTCCCTCTGCCCCTGACAACCACCAACCTGCCTTCAGTCTCTATAGATTTATTCTGGCTATTTCATATAAATGGAATCATACAATATGTACCCTGTTGTGTCTGTGTGTCTCGCTTCTTTTCACTTAGCATAGTGTTCTTCTGTTTGTTTGTTTGTTTGTTGTTGGCTTTTTGTGCTGTGCCATGTGGCTTGCGGTATCTTAGTTCCCCCACGAGGGATTGAACCCCCGCCCCTTGCAGTGGAAGCACAGAGTCTTAACAAATGGACTGCCAGGGAAGTCCCTAGCATAGTGTTTTAGAGGTTCATCACGTTGTAGCTTGTATCAGTACTTCATTCCTCTTTATGGCTAAATAATATTCCATTGTGTGTGTATACCACAATTTGTTTATCCACTCATCCATTGATGGACATTTGGGCTGTTTCCACCTTTTGGCTATTGTGAATAGTATTGCTATAGATATGATTTTACATCTTTTTGAATACCTGTTTTCATTTATTTTGTAGATATACCTAGGAGTGAAGTTGCTGGGTTGTATTGTAATTCTATGTTTAATTTTTTGAGAAACCACCAAACTATTTGGTTCAATGGCTGAATCATTTTTCATTCACACTAGCAATGTACAAGGCATCCAATTTCTCCACATCCTCGCCAACATTCATTATTTTCTTTCTTTTTTTTATAATAGCCGTCCCAGTGAGTATCAAGTGGTATCTCACTGTGGTTTTGATTTGCATTCCTGTGATGACTAATGATGTTGAGCATCTTTTCATGTGCTTCTTGGCCATTTGTATGTCTTCTTTGGATAAATGTCTATTCAAATCCTTTGCCCATTTTTAAAATAAATTTATTTATTTATTTATTTATGGCTGCGTTGGGTCTTCGTTGCTGCACACAGGCTTTCTCTAGTTGTGGCGAGTGGGGGCTACTCTTCATTGCAGTGCACAGGCTTCTCACTACGGTGGCTTCTCTTGTTGCAGAGCACAGGCTCTAGGTGAGTGGGCTTCAGTAGTTGTGGCATGCAGGCTCAGTAGTTGTGGCTCGCGGACTCTAGAGCGCAGGCTCAGTAGTTGTGGCACACGGGCTTAGTTGCTCCATGGCATGTGGCATCTTCCCGGACCAGGGATTGAACCCGTGTCCCCTGCATTGGCAGGCGTATTCTTAACCACTGCGCCACCAGGGAAGTCCCCTTTCCCCGTTTTTAAATTGGGTTGTTTGTCTTTTTGTGTTGAGTTGTAAGAGTTCTTTATATATTCTGGACACTAGAGCCTTATTAGATATATGATCTGCAAATATTTTCTCCCACTTTGTAGGTTGCCTTTTCACTTTCTTAGTAATGTCCTTTGATCCAATGGAGATGATCATATGGGGTTTTTTTCTTTCCTTTTATTAATGTGGTGTTTTACATTGATTGATTTTCTTATGTTGAATCACCCTTGAATCCCGAGGGTAAATTCCACTTGGTCATGGTGTATAATACTTTTGATATGCTACTGGATTCAGTCTGTTAGTAGTTTTTTTGTTTTTTGCTTTTTTTGAGGATTTTTACATCTATATTCAGAAGTGGTATTAGTGTATATAACAAACATTCTATTTTAGAGAGAAAAAGAAAAAATATACCAATACACTTTAGTCAAGAAACAAAACAGGGAAAAGGCAAAAATCACACTGCAGCAGTTATAACCTTGAACAGTATTTTGTTACATTGAAAAATATAATTGGCCATACATCTTGCAGGGGAATTTCCCTCAAGAAGGATCCTGCTTAATCTATCTAATATAATTAAAAATGATTAAATCCTAAGCTCATCAAATCATCTTAGAGAAGAAGAAACAATGCCACAGAAGTTAAATGATTTCCAGGAGTGGAATTGCTGGATCATATGGTAGTGATTTCCATGTGGTGACATTTATGGTGAGCAGGAATGGGCACTTTTATTTTGTAACGATTCACCTAAAGCACTTTCCCCTTCACCACTCTATCCTTTACTACCAATCTCCAAGGCTTCAGTTTTCTTACTTAAAAATCCATACTACCAAATTTTCCCTTGCTTCTAACTAATATATATATATATATATATATATTCTTCAATTTAACCATATTTTCCCTCATATTCTCTTTGGTAAGACTAGAAAACAACCAGTCAATATTACCTTTCACATTCTTAAAGAACAATGAACCATGTGACAAAGTTCTTTAACATTTACTTTGTTAGTATTATTTTCCCAGCCTTTTCGGCTACTGTGTTCTGGACCAGTACCAGTTCTCTACATCTCTCAAGTATGCTCTAATGTCCTAATAGAGGGGAATTCACAGGATAAAGCAACTGTTGGTTGTGAAGGTGGATGTGATATTTTAAAGTTTGAAAACTGGCATGGAAATAGCAAACCTATTTGAAATGTTCAGGTTGAAATGTTCAAATTAAGAAGAATGTTGAGAGACAGGAGAGTAAAAACGTGAACAATAATGGTTTAATTCACATGCATAACTCAATCGTCTTTAGTAACTGGGTGGAACCAGAAGTTGCATGGAAATAGGATGGTGAAAACTAGGGAGGAAAACTATCAATAAGTAAGAGTCTATTCAAAGTTCAGATGAACTATAAGTGAATCAATTTGGATTTCTGCAAAATAATTTGCACAGTGATCTGCCATGTGTCAGGCTTAATGTGACATGCAGCTACTGGTATCCTTATGAAGAGGTGCTGAAGGGCCCAACGCTTTGGCATTTTTCAGTGGTAATTTCAAGCTCTGTAATTCCAGTTCTTTGACAGCAGCACTCTGGTTCTACTGTATTTTAGCCTTTTGAACTTTTCCCACTTTTCCCTGCTTTTGGTGGTTCTTTATCCTTCTAGTGTTTATTCCCTGTGGCTCGTGCAAACCACTGCCTCCTCCTGCCCACACTGCTTTACAGTGACCAATGGCAGTGACCACCACCACTGCTGCCACCGTCTGAAGACAGTTGATAGCTCCCTCTCACTTCCCCTTTCTCAGGCTCTCAGGGACTATGACAGCAGTGACAGGCATGTACATATCTTTTGGTAAATGTATTTGTACTTATGTTTGGTATATGCTTAGAAATGGAATCCCTGGGTCATAAGGTAGGATGTATATTTAGCTTTAGAAGATACTGCCAAAGAGCTTACCAAATGTTTGTACCAATTTATATTCCCACCAGAGATGAATGACAATTCAATTTTCTCTTCATCCTCACTAACAGTTGGTATTATCTTTTTTTTTTTTAGCCAATCTGGTGGGTGTGTAGTGGTATTTTATTGTGTGCTGTTATTGTTGTTGTTTGTGTCTTTCTTTTAATTATTTTGAAATAATTTTAGACTAATGAAAATGTTACAAAAATATTAGAGAATTCTGTATACCCCTCACCTAGCTTCCCCAAATGTTAACATATTATATACCCATACTGCAGCTAGAGAAACCAGGAAATTAACATTGATACATTATTTTTTCTTTTTTTAAAAAAATTTATTAAATTTATTTATTTTTGGCTGCATTGCGTCTTTGTTGCTGTGTGCGGGCTTTCTCTAGTTGTGGCCAACGGGGGCTACTCTTTGTTGTGGTGCACAGGCTTCTCATTGTGGTGGCTTCTCTTGTTGCCGAGCACAGGCTCTAGGCACGCGGGCTTCAGTAGTTGTGGCACATGGGCCTAGTAGTTGTGGCTCGCAGGCTCTAGAGAGCAGGCTCAGTAGTTGTGGCACATGGGCTTAGTTGCTCCTTGGCATGTGGGATCTTCCTGGACCAGGGCTCGAACCCATGTGCCCTGCATTGGCAGGTGGATTCTTAACCACTGTGCCACCAGGGAAGCCCTGAGACATTATTAACTAATTTATAAGCTTATTTGAATTTTGCTAGTTGTCCCACTAATGTCCTTTTTCTGCTCCTGATCTAATTGCATCTAATTATCATGTCTCCTTAGTCTCATGTCCAATCCGTGCCAATTCCCTCAGTCTTCGTCTTTCATGACTGTGGTAGGTTGAATCATGGCCCCCAAAGATGTCCATGTTCTAATCTCTGCAACGTATGAGTGTTAGCCTACATGTAAAAGGGACTTTGCAGGTGTGATTAAGTTAAGGTTCTTGAGATGGGGTGATCACCCTGCATTATCCAGGCGGGCCCAATGTAATCACAAGGGTCCTTAAAAGGGGGGAGGCAGGCAGGAGGACAGAGTCAATAGTAGAAGATGTGACAATGGAAGCAAAATGATGGAGCAATGAAAAAAAAGGGAGTCACAAACTAAGGAAGGCAGGCAGCCTCTAGAAGCTGAAAAGACAAGGAAACAGATTCTTCCCTTAGAGACTCCAGGAGGAGCACTGCCCTGCTGACACCTTGACTTTAGACTTCTGACCTCCAGAATTGTAAGAGAATAAATTTGTTTTGTTTTCAGCCACTAAGGTAATTTGTCACTGCAGCAATAGGAAAATATTACAATGATCCTGCACTTTTGAAGAGTACTAGTTTTGTAGAATGTTCCCAATTTGAGCTTGTCTGATGTTTTCTCATGATTAGATTGAGGTTATGATTTTTTTTGGCACTAATATCACAGAGGTAATGCTGTGTCCTTCTCAGTGCATCATGTAAGGCGGTGCATGATGTCAACATGCCCTATTATTGGTCATGGTAACCTTAATTACTTGGTTAAGGTAGCGTCTATTAGGTTTCTCCACTATAAAGTTATTTTTCCCTTTGTAATTGATAAATATTTGAAAGGAGCTACTTTGAGGCTGTCATACTATCCTGTTCCTCCTCATGTTTTGCCCAGTAATTTAAGCATCCATCAGCGTTTCCTGCTTGAAATAAATATTACTGTGGTATTTGCCTCATGATGATGATCTATCTCCATTATTCCTTCTACATTTATTGATTGGAATTCTTCTGTAAGAAAGAGCTATCCCTCCCCTACTTTGTTTATTCACTTATTTACTTACATGAGTATGGACCCATGTATATTTGTTTTATACGGGCCCTTTTTATTCTATGAGTTATAATTCGTTGCTATCATTATTAAGTTTGTTGTTCAGATTGCCCCAGACTTGGCTTCTGAGAGTTGCCTGCTCTGTATTCTAAATTTTCTTCTGAAAGCTTTATTGTTTTACCTTTCACATTTATATCTGCCATCCATATGGAATTCATCTTTGTGTATAATATGAAAAGAGGTTGACATATAATTTCTCCTGTATGCATAATCAAGTGATCCAGCACCATCTATTGAAAACACTACTCTTTGCCCCACTGAACTGCAATGTCATCTTTGACATAAATCAGGTGACTATAGATATAGATTTGTTTTAAGTTCTCTATTCTGTTCCATTGGTCTAATTGTCTGTCCTTGTGTCTATACCACATGATCTTAATAACTGTAGCTAGATATAGCTTAGTTTCTGGTATTATGTCTTGTTTTGTTCTTCTTCAATATTGCCTTGGTTATTCTTGGCCCTTTGTATTTCCATATAAATTTTATTTGGTTTGTCATTTTCATTCTTTCTTTTTTTAAAAATTTTTTGGCCACACCAGGCGGCATGCGAGATCTTAGTTCCCTGACAAGGGATGGAACCCGTGCCCCCTGCAGTGGAAGCAGGGAGTCCTAACCACCGGACCGCCAGGGAATTCCCATTATTTTCCACCATTGGAAAAAACTTCTGGGATTTGATTGGAATTGTCCTGAATTTCTAGATCAAATCAGCAAGAATTAACATGTCTACAATATTGAGATTTACAATTTGTTTACAATCTACCCATTTATTTAGGTCTTTTTTACTTCTTCTCAAATGTGTTTCAGAACTTTCTGTTTAGAAGTTGTGCACAATTTTCCTAGTTTCACTCTTAGGTATTGAATATTTTTCAACGCTATTATAAATGGTTTAGGTGTTTTGCTTTTGTTTTGTAACGTACTTTTAATTTTTAATAAACCGATTTGAGAATCCAAAATTTTAAAAAATGTCTTCCCATAATGGCAATTAACAAAGGAGAGTATTTCACAATTATTAGATGAGTCAGAATGTGAATGAATATAATGAGAAAGATAACAGCACTCCAGACTCAGATTATGACAGTGAAATTGATTCTGTAAGTGAAATCTCAGATTATGAGTCTTCAGATGAAGATATATATCCTAGATAAATTTTCTCAAACTCAAGAATTGATGAGTCTATAATATATCTCTAAAGACAAAAAGGAATGATTAAAAAGCCCCCCAACATATATACAATGGAATATTACTCAGCCATAAAAAGAAACGAAATTGAGCTATTTGTAATGAGGTGGATAGACCTAGAGTCTGTCATACAGAGTGAAGTAAGTCAGAAGGAAAAGGACAGATACCGTATGCTAACACATATATATGGAATTTAAGAAAAAAAATGTCATGAGGAACCTGGGGGTAGGGCAGGAATGGAGACGCGGACCTACTAGAGAACGGACTTGAGGTTATGGGGAGGGGGAAGGGTGAGCTGTGACAGGGCGAGAGAGAGTCATGGACGTATACACACCAACAAACGTAGTGAGGTGGATAGCTGGTGGGAAGCAGCTGCATGGCACAGGGATATTGGCTCGGTGCTTTGTGACAGCCTGGAGGGGTGGGATAGGGAGGGTGGGAGGGAGGGAGACGCAAGAGGGAGGACATGTGGGAACGTGTGTGTATGTATGGCTGATTCACTTTGTTGTAGAGCAGAGGCTAACACACCATTGTAAAGCAATTGTACCCCAATAAAGATGTTTAAAAAAAGCCCCCCAAAACAAAACAAAACAAAAAAGACTCACAAAAAAAAAGAATGACAGTTAACAGGAAATATTTTATTATGCAATATTTTGTGACATGGACCTGAACCATCCCTTTATGCGAAGAGGCCATGTGACTACATTCTATATTGTTTATGATGTTTTTGTGCCAAAATTTACTTGATACAAAATTATTTGTTATATTAAAATCCTTCCTAAATGTTTTTATAAAGTTATTTGTCTTCATTCTTACTTCTGTAAATTACTTGTTAAGATGACAAAAATATAAATATCAAAAAGTGTACATTGGATCCAGATTCTAAATGGGATGGCTATTTCTGCTGATATACTGAGGATTAAGGTGTATTGTTGTTTTTATTCGTTTCTTTACAATTATTTATCTCTGTAAGGTATATCCCACTGGAGATGTACAGTCAAATTACTGTTTTTAAATTTTTTGAATAATTCTATCATTAGATAGAAATTTAAGTCAATTTGTTTTATGTTAATTTTTTATTTTTAAGGGTTGCTTTTTTAAAAATAAACTTTTTATTTTGGACTAAATTTAGATTTCCTGAAAAGTTGCAAAGATAGTACAGAGGGTTCTTGTATACCACTCCTACAATTTTTTCTATTGTTTACATCTTACATTTCCATGGTGCTTTTGTCAAAACTAAGAAACTGTTGGGACTTCCCTGGTGGTCCAGTGGGTAAGACTCTGCGCTCCCAATGCAGGGGGCCCAGGTTCGATCCGTGGTTGGGAAACTAGATCCCGCATGCATGCCACAATTAAGAGTTTGCATGCCACAACATGCAAACATGCCGCAACTAAAGATCCCGGGAGCAGCAACTAAGAGCCGGTGCAGCCAAAATTAATTAATTAATTATTGAAAAAAAGAAACTGTCATTGGTACATTACTATTAACTAAACTCCAGAGTTTATCTGGATTTTACCAGCTTTTCCACTCATGTCCTCTTTCTGTTCCAAGATCCAATCCAGAGTAATGGTATAGTTTTAAAATTTTTATTTTCAAGTTGTTTGTGCTGGTATATAGAAATACAATTGATTTTTGTTTATTGACCTCATTAACAATGACCTTATTAAATTCACGTATTAATTCTCATAGTTTATCTGTAGATTATTTTGAATTTTCTGGGTAACCAGGTGTATCATCTAAAAATAGTAATGGTTTTAATTTTTAATCAACTTTATTGAAATATAATTTACACTTAATAAAATACACCCATTTAGAGTGAATAGTTGATGAGTTTTGTCAACTGTATACACCTTGTGGTCTTTCTCAATTAATTTCCACAGCCCATTCTTGGCCTCAGCAATACTATAGATTAGATTTGTCTTTTCTAGAGTTTCTTATGAATGGAATCATACAATATATACTACATATTTTGCACTTGTTTTTTTTCACTTGGCATAATAATTTTGATGTTCATACATGTTGTAGTGTATCAGTAGTTGGTTTCTTTTTAAAAAATATTTTAAAACTTTCTTGAGGTGTAATTGAAGCACATTAAACTGCATATATTTAAAGTATACAATTCACTCAGTTTTGACATGAACACACCTGTGAAACCATCACCACAGTTAAGATAACAAACGTTTCCATCATCCCCCTAAAGTTTCTTTGTACCCCTTTGTAATCCATTCCTCCTCCACCTTCATCCCCAGACTTCTAGTGGTCTGCTTTCTGTCACTGCATGCTAGTTTGCATTTTCTATAATTTTATATTAATGGACTCATGCAGTATGTACTTATTTTGGCCTGGTTTCTTTCACTCAGCATAATGATTTTGAGATTCATCCATGTTGATGAATATACCAATAATTTGTTCTTTTTAATTGATGAGTAATATTATGTTATATAGATTTACCACAATTTGTTTTTCCATTTATCAAATGAGGAACATTTGGGTAGTTTCCAGTTTGGAGTTATTATAAGTAAATCTGCTATGAATATTTGTATACAAGTCATTGTATGGACATAGGCTTACATTTCTCTTGGGTAAATACCTAGAAGTAGAACACCTAGGTCACGTAGTAAGTTTACCTTTTTAAGAAATTTCCAAACTGTTTTCCAAATTGGTTGTACTGTTTTACATTCCCACTAGCACTGTGTGAGAGTTCCAGCTTCTCCCCATCCTCATGAACACTTGCTATGGTCAATATCTTAAATTTTAGCCTTTCTGCTGGATGAGTAGTGGTTTTAGTTTGTGATTCCTTGATGACTAAAGATATTAAATATTTTTAATGTGTTTATTTGCCATTCACATATGTTTTTTTGTGAAGTGTCTCTTCAAATCCTTTGCTCGTTATTTAAAATTGGGCTGTTTGTCTTCTTATTGTTGACTTGTAAGTGTTCTTTATAAATTTTGGATACAATTCCTTTATCTGATTTATGTATTGTGAATATTTTCTCCCAATCTGTGACTTTCTTTTTCATTTTCTTAATGGTGTCTTTTGAAGAGCAAAATTTTACAACTTTGATTAAGTCCAATTTATTAATTTTTATTGTGTGGTTTGTGTCTTGGTGCTCTAAGAAGCTTTTGCCTACCCCAAGATCATAAAGATTTTCTCCTATTATTTTTCTTCTAAGGTTTTATATTTTAGATTTTATGTTTAGATATATGATCCATTTCAACTTAATTTTTGTGTCTAAGGTGAGGTAATAATAGAGGTTCAGTTTTGCATTAGGATATCCAGTTTTTCCAGTACTATTTGTTAAAAGAGTATATTTTCCCTATTGAATTACTTTGGTACATTTGTAAATATATATATATATGTATATATATAATTTATATATGTTGAATTTATATATATATTATATTTTTACATATGTATATGTGTATATATATATATGCTATTCTGTTCCACTGATCTATCTATTCTTACACCAATACCACACCGTCTAGATTAGTATAGTTTTATAGTAAGACATTTTAATTTAGAGAGGAAAAAATCATCAAATCATCCATAATTTAAGGAGGAGATAGAGTTTTGTTCTTTAAGACACCATACACACACACACACGCACACGCACACACACACAGATTTCTCTACCCTCCATCCTTGCAACAGAGTTACGTCACAATTATTGTTTACATTGATACTGATCTTTTTTTTTTTCTTTTTTGGCTGGGCCACGCAGCTTGCGGGATCCTAGTTTGCCGACCAGGGATCGAACCCACACCCTTGGCAGTGAAAGCTCAGAGTCCTAACCACTGGACCGCCAGGGGATTCCCTGATACTCATCATTTACATTATTATGACTATGTTAATATCTTTCATTGCTGAGCCAAGTAGTATACTATGATTATATTTTCTTTCTTCTACATGCTTTTTTCTCCCTAGAGTGAATTGGTCCTTTTAAAAAAAAAATTGTGGGCTTACTATTTGGGTATTATCAATATTCTTTTAATTATACTCTCCCAAGAATATTGTTTTTTACCGTGGTCAAAGATATAGTATTCTATCAGTTCCGTTTTTTAAATAGAGACATCTGTCCTACAGGTCTCCATCTTCTTGCTCCAATTTAGAGTCATTGCCTTCTAGGCCGGCTACACAGTTTTGTTTTGTTCTGTTTTGATTTGGCTGCGCTGCATCTTAGTTGTGGCACACAGGATCTTCGTTGTGGCATGTGAGATCTTTAGTTGCAGCATGTGCGATCTCGTTCCCTGACCGGGGATCGAACCCGGGCCCCCTGCATTGGGAGCTTGGAGTCTTATCCACTAGACCACCAGGGAAGTCCCCCGCTACACAGTTCTCATCTTACTGCCTCCTTTCATTCCCCTTCTATGATGAATCTCCTATTTCCTGGGTTGCAAATGTTCCTGTTTCTTGGAGCACTTCTTCTAATCACTTCCTTAGAAACGGTGCATAGGAGTTAAGTTTTCTAAGAACTTGCATGTCTGAAAATTTATTTATTCTACCCTAAATCCTGATTAACAGTTTTGCTGGACATAAAATTATTTTTAGAAAGAATTTCCCCTTAGAATTTGGAAAACATTTTCCCATTATTATTTTTTTTGGCCATTTAAAAAAATTTATTAGGGTATAGTTGATTTACAATGTCGTGTTAGTTTCAGGTATACAGCAAAGTGAATCAGCTATACATATATCCACTCTTTTTTGTTAGATTCTTTTCCCATATAGGCCATTACAGAGTATTCAGTAGAGTTCCCTGTGCTATACAATAGCTCCTTATTAGTTACCTTTTTTATATGTAGTAGCATGTATGTGTCAATCCTAATCTTCCAATTTATCCCCCTCCCCATCTTTACCACTTTTAAGCATAAGGTTCAGTGGTAACAAACACATTCATCACATTGAGCAACCGTCACCACCATCCATCCCCGTGAACACTTTTCATCTTCTAAAACGGAAACTCCATACCCATTAAACAGTAATTCTTCATTTCCTCCTTCCCCGCCCCTGGCAACCACCAGTATATTCTTTTAAAATATATCTGGACAACCTATGTTTTCACCGATTGATCAAAAGGCAAATTGGATGTCTGTGTTAATGGTATCATAAAAACCTCAAATATTAGAATACTATCACAATCAATCTAGAAATCCTTCATATTGGTGTCAATATGTGGCAAATCTACTTTTTGTATGTCGCTGCAAAGAGGTACAGCTAGATGTCAACTGTGATGCTCATTCACTGGTGGTTAACCTTTCATGTCCCTAAATCTTTCTGTACCATCTTGTTTTCACTGAGACCAATCTATTTTTTATTTGCTTTAAAATATTTCATTGGAATCCTTTGGGTAAGAACAGATAAAGGCCACCTAATTGATTTTGGTCCCCAAATTTCTAGACAGTCCCCTCCCTCCACTCCAGGAGGTCGACAGCTGCTCACGTGGGTTAATGCAGGAAAGATGTGAAGTTCCGAGGATCTGTCCAACACCAGGTAGAGAACATCCTTTGTGTGAGCAAAATTCACAGTACCCAGGTAGAAGGCACGCTACTCTCCACTTCTTGTCACAGCTTGTTGATGAAGTGGCAGGAACCATTACCTGGGCATCCCAGCTATCCCAACAGCACTTCTCCAAGAGGAGAATTCCAAACTTCAGGCCTTCAGCCACCAGGCTAGCCCTGAATCTCTGTGAAGGGGCACTGCCCCGGCTGCTTCCAAAGCTCTCAAGCTTTATTCAAAAATAACAAACCAGTGAACGTCTTAAAGCCCCTCAAGGTGCTGCGGACCCTCCTTCGAGAATCAGGGGCCTGGAAAGAAACCAATGAGTTAGCAGAAGCCAGGGCGACTATCAGACGAGTCCCCCCTGCCCTGGGCTGGGTCAGTTCCAAGCAGTGGAGTCACAGAGACATCAGAAACTCTAGTCTGTAATGATAGTTCACCCTGCTCAGCCCGAGAATTCGGTCCCCTCAGTGTCCAACACGGCCCTGAGGTACCTGAGGTACCTGTACGCCGGCAGCTGTGCAAAGACGGCGCGGGCGGTTGCCTTCTTGGAAGGTTGCACAGCGGCCGCCAGGCGGATCACAAAGCCACCATCTTCGCCCTCCCATTATTTTTTAATTTTCAATATGGCTGTTGAAAAGTCTGATGTCATTCTGATTCCCCAATCCTTTGTATGTAACCTGTTTTTCCTTTATGTAAACTTCTACTGTCTTTTATTTATCCCCAGCATTTGAGTTTTCACGTCCTTTTTCATTAATTGAGCTGGGCACTTGTTGGACCCTTGCAATCTGGATCCTCATGTCCTTCATTCCCAGAAGTGTACACTATTTCTTTTATAATTTGCTCCTATTCATTTTTCTCTTCTCTCTTCCTAGAACTCTTATTGATTAAATTTTGGCCTTCTGGATTGATGCTCTAATGTTTCTTATCTTTTCTCTCTGATTTTCTATATACTTTCTGGGTAAGAGTCTTTATCTTACAACTCTTACAGTGATTTTTTTAAAAAATCCAGTTATACTGTTTTTAATTTCTAATAGCTCTTTCTTGCTCTCTATTCGGTTTTTTTTTTTAAGGATTTCTGCTTATTGCATGAATTATCTTACCTCTCTAAGGGTATTAATTATTGGTTTTTAAAAGTCTCCTGCTCTATGCATTGTCTCTGTTTCCTTTGAGTTCTCTCCCCGCCCCCCCCCCTTTCTCTCACTCTTTTCTTTCTTTTGTGTTAAAGGCTTTCCTTAAATGCCTGGTGATCCTCTGTTGTCCATTTATATTTTATTTTTTTTCAGCCTTCCCTCCTCTGTCCATTTACTTTAAATGCAAGTTCTTCTAAGGCTTACTAACTGGTAGGCTTCACTGTAGATGACTGTGCAGGAACCCAGACATCTCACCGGAGGAAAAACAATAGTCAATACCAGCAATCTTCGTTTGCATGATTCCTATATGAACACGTTTCAGCTTCCACCAGTCCCCCAATAGCACAGTTCAAATTTCAATTACCAAAGTATATTAACTGTAAGCAATTGCATAAAGTACAAACTGTGCTGCTAGCTCTTCAGCCCACAAATCACTATGTTAATAACAGATGTGCATCAGAACCATGTCACTGGACTTTTCTGGTGGCGCAGTGGTTAAGAATCTGCTTGCCAATTAAGGGGACACGGGTTCCATCCCTGGTCTGGGAAGATCCCACATGCCACAGAGCAACTAAGCCCGTGTGTCACAACTACTGAGCCTGTGCTCTAGAGCCCGCGGGACACAGCTACTGAGCCCGTGTGCCACAACTACTGAAGCCTGCGCACCTGGAGCCCGTGCTCCACAACAAGAGAAGCCACCACAATGAGAAGCCTGTGCACTGCAAGGAAAAGTAGCCCCCGCTCGCCACAACTAGAGAAAGCCCGCACACAGCAACGAAGACCCAACACAGCCAAAGATAAATAAAATTGAAAAAAATAAGAGACCATATCACTTCTTTCAAAGCCCATTGGTGATTGGTCCCTGTGAATCTATTATTCAGTTCATGCAAAGACTACAAAACATGTACTGTAGTGTTGACGCCTTGTCTCCTGGTGATAAACCCCACTGCCTTTTACAAAAATGGATAATCAAAAGGGGGAATTGGCTAACAAAGATGGAAGTACAGCCAAAAAATGAAAATGCTGGAAATGAAATTGGGTATGATTCGAAAATGGCTACAGCAAAGCAAAACAGGACAAGACCTAGGCCGGCATGAAGCTATGGTACAAACAACATTGGACAAGATTGATCAATATTTTCTAAAAAGGTAAAGTTACATCAACTTTTAGTTTAAATTGCACTAGGGACAGAAAGCTGCTTATGATTGAAATGGAGTATTTACTTCTACTTTGGATTAAAGATTGTAATAAAAAAAATCCTCATCAATCTGGCTAGTGTTCAGGCCAAAGCACTGAAGTTATTACCAGTAAAGGCTGCTTTAATCATTTCCGAAGTTGACATGAATTGATTAATATTAATTTACCTGGTGAAGCTACTAACACAGATGAGGGTACTGCTGTAAAATTTGCACCAAGATTCCAAGGCTTAGTTGAGGCAGGTGGTTATAATGATCATCAACCACTTGATGTTGAGGAGAGAGATCTCTTTTAAAAGGCAACTCCAACAATAACTTACATGACAAAAGATGAAGGATCATGAAGTGGCCATAAAGGAGAGATTCTAGATATGCAGCCAGAGGAACTTCATCTTAGTGAGGATGAGCTGATCAACATAAATCAGGAAAGTTGTTGTGCAAAAAAGGATGAAGATGTCTCAAAGGAAGTGATGCTGGCAAAAAACTTCACATTAAAGGACCCCTCAGAGATGTTTCACAAGATTGAAAGTGCAAAGGATAAAATGATGGAAGCTGATCCAAATTTAGAAAAGAGTATGACAATTTCCAAGCCAAGGCATAGAAAAGATGCTTGGTCCATATTGTAAATTATACTATGAGAAGAAGGCAAGCACTGTTCACACTACTTCTTGGTAAGTTTTCCCCTCTAAAGAAAATAATAAAGCACTTTCATTCTCAATGTTCCTAATGTTTTAAATTGCAGAATACTAAGTAAATATCACTTTTACATTTTCATCATTTCCCTATACATTTATACCCAATGATAAGAGAGTTTTCTAACATTTTGACCAAAAAATGTTAAAGGTCATGAGATAATTGTAGTTTTTCCCATTGATTATTAAAATCACTTTGCATGGTCCAGCTTGCAACGGTCATTTTTATGGTCTCACCCTGCCATGGATGAAAGACTGCCTGTATCAGTAGATCTCTTCTCTGGGCCGTTCAGTTTCTCTGGAGAGCAAACTTCCAATCCCTTGCCTAGTGACTACTAGCTGCTAACATGCTTGGAGCTACGTGACACAAGAGGTATTGGCGGTGGGGGGCGGTTTCCACCATTGGATATGTAGACTTTTGCTTAATCACACTATTTTCAAATGGTACCATGCTCTGTGCCTGATAACCCCCAAACCAAAGTGTCTCTGGTTCAGTTTCTCTGTGGAATAAATCTCCTATCTCCTACCAGGATGGGGGAAGAGGTTCGCGGTGGGCCAAGGGGGTGGGGAACTCTTTCTTACACAGGTTTTCAAGTAAACTCCTTCTTTTCACCTCTAGTCATTTCCCATCCTTTACTCATTAACTAGCACCTCCAATTCCTGAGCCTCTCTGGAATTCTGTAGGTGCCTTGGCTTGCTTCTCATCAGCATCAACATTTTCATGGGTTTACTATTCAACCTTTTCAGCTCTGCTGTCTCCTCCAATTTCTTTCCATCTTCAAAAAATGTGTTCATACTCTCTTATCCTCTGTGGTCTCCTTTTCTGCAATTTGTTCTCATGGGTTTATACTTGAAATTTTTTTTCTTTCCTCCCATTTTGATGGGGCTTAATGAGGGAATAGGTAGATGTTCAATATGCTATGTTTAACTAGAATAATCTATTATCATAAATTTACAGTGATGCCAGTCTGCCTTATTGTATTAACTTCTTTGGCAGTGCTTGGGTGCTTGGGTTAAAGAATCAAGAAACTAGGGGCTTCCCTGGTGGCGCAGTGGTTGAGAGTCCGCCTGCCGATGCAGGGGACACGGGTTCGTGTCCCGGTCCGGGAAGATCCCACATGCCGCGGAGCGGCTGGGCCCGTGAGTCATGGCCGCTGAACCTGCGCGTCCGGAGCCTGTGCTCTGCAAAGGGAGAGGCCACAACAGTGAGAGGCCTGCGTACGGCAAAAAAAAAAAAAAAAAAATCGAGAAACTAGATAATAGGGTTCATCCATAATTAGGTTTTTACTAGACAGGTGCAGCAAAAATTGGAGGTACAAGAGAGTCTGAGGCAGTGGCAAAATGTTGAAATGATGAATTATGTAAGCAGAATAAGGATGGAAGAAAAGAGAGATTGATGGACTGATAAAATTAAGGGGTCAATATACTGAAGGTGCTGATTAGGTCAAAAAAGTCATAGTTGGAATATTTGAATAAGTAGTTAAGAAGAAGAGGAAGCTGTGGTCATACAGTGGGGTGTTTGGGTCACTGATTTTAGAGATTGAACAGTCATGGGTAGCTGACGTGGTATAAAGGACAAGGTTACTGGAATGAGATACCAAAGAATGGAGAGGCCAGATGAATAAGTTGGCAACATGGATGTTGCACAAAGGTCATCATAATTGAACTCTCTTAGCAGGTAGGCCTTTTGGAGAGCAAAAATGAGGAGGAGGTGGTGGAGGAGTAGGAAGAGAAAATTGTTTTGATTAGGATTAAGTTCAACTTCTAATGACAGAAAACTCAAGAATAGCCATGGCTTCAACAGTATAGTTTCTCTCTCATGTGAGTGTCAGGCTCATGGTGGTTCTGTCCCGTGATGTCCTCAAAGATCCAGGTTACTTCTAGCTCAGCGTTCTGCCATTCCTACAGTATGGCCCTTGTCTTCATGGTCCAAAGTGGACCTCCAACGTAGACCTCCTACCACCACATCTGCATTCTAGAGAGGCAGATGAAGGAAGGTTCAAAGAAGAGGCAAAAGACATGGGCAGCTTTCTTTTATTTAAATTTTATTGAAATATAGTTGATTTATAATGTGTTAATTTCTGCTGTACAGCAAAGTGACTCAGTTATAGATATATATATATAGATATAGATATAGATATAGATATTCCTTTTCCTTTTCTTTTCCATGATGGTTTATCACAGGATATTGAATATAGTTCCCCATGCTATACATTAGAATGTTGTTGTCTATCCATCCTATATATAATAGTCTGAATCTGCTAATCCCAAACTCCAAATCCTGTCCTCCCCCACCCCCTCTCCCCCTTGGCAACCACAAGTCTGTTCTCTATGTCTGTGAATCTGTTTCTTTTTCATATATATGAAATTTATATATATATATATAAAATATATATATAAAAAATTATATATATAATTCATATATATGAAATTCATATATTTCATTTATGTCGTATTTTAGATTCCACATATAAGTGATATCACATGGAATTTGTCTTTCTCTGTCTGACTTACTTCAGTTAGTATGATGATCTCTAGGTCCATCCATGTTTCTGCAAACGGCATTATTGCATTCTGTTTTATGGTGGAGTAATATTCCATTGTATATATGTACCACATCTTCTTTATCCATTCATCTATTGATGGACATTTAGGTTGATTCCATGTCTTGGCTATTGTAAATAGTGCTGTAAAGAACACTGGGTGCATTTATCTTTTGTAATTATAGTTTTGTCTGGGTATATGCCCAGGAGTGGGATTGCTGGATCACATGGCAACTCTATTTTTAGTTTTTTGAGGAACCTCCATACTGTTCTCCATAGTGGCTGCACCAATTTACATTCCCATTTACAGTGTAAGAGCGTTCCCTTTTCTCCATACCCTCTCCAACATTTATAACTTGTAGACATTTTAATGATGGCCATTCTGACCAGTGTGAGGTGATACCTCATTGTAGTTTTGATTTGCATTTCTCTAATAATTAGCAATGGTGGGCATCTTTTCATATGCCTATCGGCCATCTGTATGTCTTCTTTGGAGAAATGTCTATTAAGGTGTTCTGCCCATTTTTTGATTGGGTTGTTTGTTATTGAGTTGTATGAGCTGTTTGTATATTTTGGAAATTAAGGACGTGGGCAGCTTTCTTAAAGAAGTTTCCTAGAAGCTGACATACGTCACTTAAGCTTATATCCCAGTAGCCTGAACGTTACATACCACTGGCTCACACCCATGGCCACTTCTAGCTGGAAGTGAAGAAAGGAAATATAATTTTTTTTTCTGGGAAGCCATGTACTCAGCTAAAATTTCTATCACTATGGAAGAAAAGGAGAATGGATATGAGAGGCCAAGCAGCAGCCTTTGTCACAGCCCTGAAAATCAGATATGAGGGGAGAACTGAAACAAAGATTTAACTAGAGAGGAATATTCCCACCATTAAGTGATGTTCAAAATTAACCTTAAATTCTTTACGCTGCAATGTTGCCTCACTTTCCTTAAAAAAATTAAGTCCTTGGTATTTGTTAACAGACAAGTCAGCAGGAACTCAGAGATATATCGAATTAAATAATTATCTCTTTAGAGTTACCAAGGGGTTTGTGAACTTGCACTCTCTTAAATAATAATAAAGGCTACTGTGGGTAGCTAAAAATGGCCCCCGAAAGAGACCCACCTCCTAATCCCTGGAATCTGTGAATGCCACCTTATATGGCAAAAGGGGGTGTGGGGGCGGGTGGTCTTGGCCAATGTGAGTAAATGAAGCATCTTGAAATGGGGAGATGTTTTGCTCCCCTCCTCGTCACCCCACTAGCGAGGGAGAGAGTCCCACTTTAGGGTTCTGGGGATGGTCAAATACATGGCACCTGACACTGGACAGATGAGACGGACAGCAGTTATTAGTCACATATAGTCACAGTCCGGAGGAGGAGGACACCAAGTGCCATGCAGGGCCACACGGAGGTTGCACTCAGGAATAGAGTAAAGCAGAATGGACTGTGGGAGGCTGGCAGGCTTTGCAGTAACAGAAGGGTGTGGTACCCTTTGGTTCCCAAGGGAGACTGTGATTGGTTTGTTTGAATAATTTCACAGGCGGTCAGGGAGGCAAAACCAGTTAGGTTGAGGACTGGGCTGAGTGAGGTTCAGCTGATCCAGCTGATAGGGGGACTCACCAGTTGAGATTCTTTCCTGCTGGATGAGAGAAAGCAGTTAGGACTTTGAGGCCCTGTGAGTCTCAAAGATATCAAGGGAGCACATGAAATTCTAGGCCTTACACTACAGGAGGTTATTCTGCATTATCCAGGTAAAGTCTAAATGCAATCCTGTATATCCTTATAAGAGGGATAGAGAAGGAGATTAAACACACAGACCGAAGAAGAGAAGGCAATGAGACCACAGAGGCAGAGATTGGGGTGATGCAGCTACAACCACAGAATTCTAGCAGCCACTAGAACCTGGAAGTGGCAGGGAATAGATTCTCCCCTAGAGTCCCCAGAGGGAGTGAGGCCCTGCTGACACCTTGATTTCAACCCAGTGAAACTGATTTTAGACTCTGGCCTCCAGAACTGTGAGAGAATAAGTTTCTGTGGTTTTAAGCCACCAAATTTGTGGTAATTTCTTAAAGCAGTGCTATGGTCTGAATGTTTGTGTCCCCTATAAATTCATATGTTGCAGTCCTAATGCCAACGTGATGGTATCAGGAGGTGGGGCCTATGGGAGGCACTTAAGTCATGAGGGTGGAGCCATCATGAATGGGATTAGTGCCCTTATAAAAAAGACCCCATAGAGCTCCCTTGCCACTTGTACCACGTTAGGACACAACCAGAAAAAGCCAGAGAGTGGGATTTCATCAGAACCCAGCCATGCTAGCGCTCTGATCTTGGATTTTCAGCCTCCAGAAGTATGAGAAATGAATTTTTGTTGTTTATGAGCTACGCAGTATGTGCTGTTTTGTTATAGCAGCTGCAGGAAATTAATACAGCTACCAACCATTGAGTGTTTACTATGTACCAGGGACTATGCTAAAGCCTTTACGTGCGTTATCTCATTTAATCCTCACAACAGCCCCAATAGGTAGATACTATTGTTAACCCTGTTTTACAGATAGAGAAACTAAGGTTTAGAAATGATCAATAACTTGCCCGATATCATATACCACTCAGTGGTAGACTGAGGGTGCTTCACCAAACCTACATGGACCTAGAGTCCGTGCTCTTAACCACTATCCAATGTTATAATTAGAATATCCAGTTTTAGGACCTTGCGAAAGGCTCCCCGAGAGAATGGGAAACAGGATGGTGAAGTTTGGATGGTGGAGGAAGCCAAGGCATAGAAGCTACCAGGAAGTGAACAAATAACTCTCAGGGTGCACAGACTAGCAAAGCAACTATTAGTTTATTCATTCATGCATTCTATAAATATTTACTGAGTGTCTATTATGTGCTTGACACTCTGCTGGATGCTGTGGGGATAGAGATGATCAACAACTGAACTTCTCCTTTCTGAACACTCTTACCTCCTCTGCCCCAGAGTGAACCACAGGCAGCTTTCACTGGCCAGAGACACTGTCCCAAACTCTCTGCTGAGGGCCACCTTGAGCTTTCCTGATTCCGAAACCCAGCCATCCAACCCTCAAATCACTCAAGCCTCCCAGTCAAGGAAGGTCAGAGTCACGGTGAACCTCTCTGAAGTGCTTATCACTCTCTAGCATCTCCTTAATCTACGGATAACCCTAGGATTTCCTTGAACCTCTTTTTCACCTACTGGTCACAGAGGTCTTACACTCTAGGGCTCCTCCAGCTTTGGAAGGAGGTTTTCTGAACTGAGTTTGCATGAAAACTCTCTAATATCCAAGAAAGACAGAGGAACCATTAAGAGGCATGTGATGTTCTTCACTGCTTGCCCTGCAACACTGCTTTCTGAGCACCTATACTTCACCCCTTGCTGCCTTCACCCACATATTCATTAGTTTCTGCTGATGAAACCAATAAAATTGGTATAGATGAATACAGCTATGTGTATGCATAAGCTTGGTCTATTTCCCAGTATGTAGACTGTCTTATGATAAAGCTTCCATGAATACATTGCATTGCAAAAGCAGGAACCGCATACAAATTGACCTTTTATCATTTTAAAAGACCTTCCCTGAGGACTTTCTAAGCATAAATGCAATGGAAGAAGTCACAAAAGGAAAATATAGATAGACATGACAAAGTCAAAATCAAAAACTTATGTGCATTAAAAAAAAACATAGACTGCTGGCAGGTAAGTAAATTGGTACAACTTTCATGGAGGGCAATCTAGTAATGTATTAAAAGTCTTTTAAATGTACTTACTATGTCACCCAGGAATCCCACTGCTAAGAATTTATCCAAAGGAAACAAATAGGTATGGGCACAAAGATTTTGCTATGAAGATATTTATCAGTTTTAATTATAATAGCAAACAGTTTGAAGCAACACAGATGTCCAATAATAGAGAGCTGATACACTGATATGATGGAATACAGTACAGACATGGAAAATCATATCTTAAGGAATATTTTTTATAGGAAGTGTTATCTTTTTAAATTTATTTTATTTACTTATTTTTTGGGCCGTGCCGTGCAGCATGCAGGATCTTAGTTCCCCCATCAGGGATCGAACCTGGGCCCCCTGCATTGGTAGCATGGAGTCTTCACCACTGGACCGTCAGGGAAGTCCCAAGGAATATTTAATGTCATAGGAAATACTCAGATTATTATTAGGTAAAAAAAAGCAGGATATAAAAATGTACACACAGAATTTTTTAAATTAAAATAAGTATATGTACTCATTAATTATACAAATATTTATTGAAGATCTAATGTGTGCTGGGTACATTGGCAGATTCTGGGGATACTGTGGTGGGACAAACAGACACAGTCTTTGCCTTCATGGAGGAAAAGAGACTAGAAGGAAATACACCAAAATCCAAATCCTTAAAGGTACCTGTCTCTGGGTGGGATTAAGGGTGATTTTAATGTTTCTCTTGATCCCTCTCTCTATTTTCTATAATTATATGATGCTTTCATAATCAGAAAAAAAGTTATTTTTAAAAAGTCTTCCTTCCAATTGAGGCCAGCTACTATGTCCTTGTGAAGCCTAATATACAAAAATATCTTATATCTAAAGAATTCTTGACAATTTGGATCACTTCCAGGGCTGTCAGCTCTTTTGATCCTCACAACAATTTTGTGAAGATAGATAGGGCAGGGATTGCCGTGGCCATTGTATGGATAAAGAGACTGAGGCAGAGAAAGCAAGTGATTATCCTAGAAAATAGAGTGTGTTTGGGCTAGAATCATAACCCTACGTGAAGTTTCAGGGATCTTTTATCTCTGGTGTGTTTCCCTAAAGATTTTGTGAAGGATGGGGCCTCCCAGGGCTTTGCTCCAAATTCTTTTCCAGGCATTTCACCCACTGCCCAGGCCACATTGTCATTCCCTCTTTTTCTGAAGTGACTGGATACCATGGAATTCCAGATAAACAAGAGCAATCGTCAAATGATTTTACCTCTAGTGTCTCAAAACTTTAAAATCATGGAAGAGAAGGGACCTTGGAAAGCATTCCAACCTCCCATCAAGCTGAGAAGATTTCTTGGAGGGTACCCCTGCTCCTGACGTGACTTGTCCATCTCTCCCTGCCAGGTATAGGTACCCTTTCTTTCCCACCCCTTTTGGGAAATCTGCGAGGTGGCTGTTTGGTTGAACAAATGAATTAGACCTAATGTCTTCTGGCTGGTAATGGAGTCATGCCTGAATACCAAACTTCCCATGATGTTGGCACTGTAACTAGGAACTCTGAAGACACCAAACCGAAATGAACTGTGGGATTTCAAGCAGCGTAGCAGGCTAGCGAGGGAGGTATCTCTGGTCAAGATCGTATTTTGGCAGATCTGCTAAAGATTTTAGAAAACCAAGGCAAGCTCCCTCCTCCCACTGCATATAAGATCAGCCCCATCCTCAGGGAGCTGGCTCTGCTGGAAGGGAGGACTGGGGATCCAGGCCCACAGTGACTCACCCTTCTGGGGTTAGTGGGTATAGCAAGGTACAGTGTCCGCAATCACTCAGGAGGAAGCAAGGGAGCCTGATGAATGGGGAAAGGAAAGAGTTGCTAGTGGGAAGATTTCCAATCCTTCCGAGAGAAAAACAAATCCAATTCCTATTCATTCACCTCCTAGTTCCTGCTTCCATGCCTCCTGGCTTCCTTGAGTCAATGGCAAATCTGAGCCCTTTGTTGTCATCTTCTTTGCCTTGGTTCTGGTCTCTACTTGAGTTTGCTGAAGCTGCTGCTGCAGACCACCTTCCATCCATCAGCACAGCTGACTCCCAGTTTGCTGCAAGGGAAAATTGAGATTTTGTCACCCTGGTTCTGCTTCATTGCCTCCATTTCAGGGCTTGCCCCCTGAGACATGTAGCTCTTCCCTCCAACCACCCCTCTACCCCCATGACTTCTCCCCAAACCTAAAACTTTTTCCCAAAGCATTGTTTTTTTAGAACCAAAGGCACTGAAACTTGGACTTAATTCAATGGTGGCTGTAGTGGTCACCTGCCTGGTGTGGTTTCCCATGGCATCAGGAAAAGATTTCCCGTCCAGAAACACAATTCCCCAATTGCTTGTCAAGGCAATAATAATAATAATAACTAATATTTATGAATAATCAAATATGTGCCAGGCACTGTGCTAAGCAATTTACATGTGTAAATCATTTAATCCTCAAAAAAGTAATAGGCACCACTATTATCCTCATTGTACATTTTTTTTCAGTTCAAGATGGTAGGCTGAGCACAAACGTGTAAGTCCTCTCCCTCCAGAGACCTTATTAGAATAATAGTACAGAAATTTTAAACTGCATAAACCCACCACAATAAAGAGAACAGGAGGGGAGCCGTCAGCGGATGTGAAATTTAAATAAATTTCTGAAGTCAGAAAGCATCTGGAAGAGTGCTAACTGATGAAGCACAGTGGAGCAAACAATCAGCTTAAACTATGTGTGGAAGTGCTGCAGCTAAAGAGGCAGCCTGCCTGCCTTGCAAACCTTAGCAAGGTTTGGCCTTGCTAAGACTGCAAGGATGACAAAGAGTGAGAGTGAGAAGGGAAGCTGACAACAGGGCCTCACAACTGAAGGTCTGTACAGTGCAGGGTTGACCCCCAAACTCCTACATGGAGACTGTCCAGCAGCCCAATATTTACTTGCCAGCCTAAAAACAAAGGGTTTCTTCTTTACAGAAACTGAACAAAGTATTTAGACAGAATTAGGACAACTAGTTGGGTGTTAGTGCCTCAGACTTAGGCCTTCTGCAGTTTGGTATCTGGACCTTTCTCCCCCACCACCATCCCCCCATCAAAGATTCATAACCAGCTCCTCTCCCATCATCCTTAAGCAAAATCTGCCTATTGACAAGGTCTGCTCATGCACCCAGCTCCCAGTCAGACTCTCTACTGCCTCATTTCAAAAGATGAATGGGGTGGGGCGGGGGGCACAAGGGAGGGATACATTGGAAGATTGGGACTGACATATACACACTACTATACATAAAATAGAGAACTAATACGGACCTACTGTATAGCACAGGGGACTCTACTCACTACTCTGTAATGGCCTATATGGGAAAAGAATCTAAAAAAGAGTGGATGTATGCATATGTATAACTGACTCACTTTGCTGTGCACCTGAAACTAACACAACATTGTAAATCAACTCTACTCCTTTAAAGAGCTCACCTGATTAAGTCAGGCCCACCCAGGATAATCTCCCTTTTGATTAACTAAAAAGAAATTGATTGGGGACTTGAATTACATCAGCAAAATCCCTTCACCTTTGACATATAACCTAATCATTGGAGTAACATCCCATCATATTCATAGGTCCCACCCACACTCAAAGGGAGGGGATTATACAGGGTGTGTACACTAGGGGGCAGGAATCTTGACGGCCATCTTAGAATTCTGCCTACTACAGAGGATTGGAAGATGAAGATAAGGAAATCTCCCACAATGAAGAAAAAAGATGAGAAATAAAGGAGGGAAGAAAAACAATAAAGAAGAAAAATTCAAGGGGACTTCCCTGGTGGCACAATGGATAAGACTCCTCGCTCTCAACGCAGGGGGCCCAGGTTCAATCCCTAGTCAGGGAACTAGGTCCCACATGCATACCGCAAATAAGAGTTCACATGCCACGACTAAGGAGCCCACCTGCCACAACTAAGACCCGGTGCAACCAAATAAACAAATAAATATTAAAAGAAAAGAAAAATTCAAGAGGTTCAATGTCTAACATCTAACTGTTAGAAATTCCAAAAAGAAGGAAAAAGAAAATTATCAAAGGAGTACTATGATCAAATTTCCCAAAGTTGATGGAAGACATGGGTTTTCTAATTAAAAAGCCAACTAAATGTAATGTAGAATTATGGTTGACCCTTGAACAACACGGGTTTGAGCTGCCCAGGTCCACTTATTTTTTTTCAATACGTACTATAGTACTACAGGACCAACCGAGGATATGGAGGGTTGAATGTAAAGACGTGCAAACAGTCTTCAACAGTGAAGAAGGTTGGTGCCCCTAACTCCTGTGTCGTTCAAGTGTCAACTGTAATTTTTTCAAAGCTACAGTTCCCAGCCATGTGCAAGGCTTATATACTGAATCCTAGAAAATGCTTATGAAAGAAATGAAACCTAAGTAAGTGGGGAGACATACCTGTTCATGGACTGGAAAACTCAACATGGTTAAAATATCAGTTAACCAAATTGATCAATAGCTTTAATGTAATGTCTATCAAAACCCCCAGAGGTTTCCTGTAGCTATAGATAAGCTTATTCTAAAATTAATATGGAAAGGGAGAGGAATTAGAAAAGTCAAGACAATATATGAAAAAAAGAATAAAGTTAGAGGAATCACCCTGATTTTAAGATTTATATAAAGTTAAGTAATCAAGACAATGTGGTATATTGGTGAAGGGGTAGGCACATAGATTAATGGGACAGAAGAGAGTCCAGACAGAGACCTATAAAAAGAGACAAAGGTAAAAAAAAGAAAAAAATATTTTAAAAAGAGAGAGACAAGGGTGCAAAGGCAATTCAATGGAGAAAACAGTCTTCAACAAATAATGCTGAAAAAATTAGAAATTTGTATGTTAAATAAAGAACCTTGATCTAAATCTCATACTTCATATAAAAATGAATTAAAATGAATATTCAATCTAAATGTAAAAACCTAAGACTATAAAATTTTTAGAAGACATAAGAGAAAATCTTCATAATCTTGGGTTAGGAAAATAGTTTTTAGACATGGTTCCAAAAGCTTGATCCACAAAAGAAAAGAATTGATAATGTGGACTTCATCAAAATGTAAAACTTTTGCTCTTTGAAGAGAATGAAAAGACAGGCTAAAACCTGGGAGAAAATATTTGCAAATCACATGTCTGACAAAGGACTTGTATCCAGAATATATAAAGAACTCTTACAACTCAATAATAAGATTTATTGAAACAAACAAGTTTTTAAAAATGAGCAAAAGATTTGAAGTGCCACTTTACAAATGAAGATATAAAAATGGCTCATAAACACATTAAAATGGTCATTCAGGAAATGAGAATTAAAACTTGTATGGTCAGACCACCCAAGATGGCTCTTCCCTTGCTCTCTGTACATCCCCTGCTTTACCTATGCCCTACTCACGTGACTGACCTTCCCTCTTAATCATAGAGCCTAATCAGTAAATGCCTAGGTGCTTGCCCCTGGCTCCAGCTAATGATTGTTCTAATCTTTAGATCAGAACATCTCCACCATGATAGTTTACAAAGGGGCAGTAAGGGTTGTGCTCCTCTGCTGGTTTCCCAGGTAACTGATGAGCCAACCTGATGTCAATTCCCTCTATAATCGGTAACCTCCCCCCTCCCCCGCCCCCCAGCAAAGACTGCTGCCGTGTCCTGCCCACCGTTTGCACACTTGGTGGGGTGTCACTTCAGACGCGTAAGGTCCCCCATTCATTAAACCCTTGATGTCTCTGTCGCTGACTCTGGGCTCTTTCTTCAGTCTTGAAGCTGGGCAAGTACAGGGCTTTCAAGCCTGCGGGATACAGCCCAAGAAAACTGCACACAACAATGTACCTGTACACAGCCACTAGAAGTTAAAATTAAAAGGAATGTCAATACCAAGTTTTGACAAGAATGTCAAACAACTGGAAGTCTGATTGTTGGTGGGATTTTAAAATGGTACAACCACTTTGGAAAGCATTTGGGTAGTGTCTTATAAAGTTGAGCATATACCTACCATATGATCTAGTCATTCCACTCCTAGAGAGAGAGGAGGACATATGTCCACACAAAAACTTGTTCCCAAATGTTCTTAGAGGCTATATTTACAATTGTCAAAGATTGGAAATAACTCAAATGCCCAGTAAAAGCAAATGGATAAACAAATTTTGGTATAGCCGTACCGTGGAGTACTACTCAGCAATAAAAAGGAATTGACTATTGATTCTCTCAATAACATGGATGAATCTCACAAATATGATATGTGAAAGAAATCAGACACAAAACTATAAATACTTCAGGATTCCAGTTATAGAAAATTCTAATCTGTAGTGACAGAAAGCAGGGCAGTGGTTGCCTAGGGATGGGAAGAATGAATTACAAAGGGGCCAGGGAAACTTTTGGGAATGTTGCATATACTCAATATCTTCATTGTGGTGATTGTTTCACAAATATATACATACGTCAAAACTTAGCAATTGTACACTTTCAACGTGTAATTTATTGTAGGTCACTTATTCCTCAATAGAGCTGTTTTTAAAGATTGTAAAAATCATACTCATTTAATTGAACAAAGATCACACATGAAGGATACATATGTATGATTCCATTATATGAAGCTGGAAACCACAAAAATGTTTTATTTTACTTTTTTATTATTTTTTAAAATCTGGGGGCTTCCCTGGTGGTGCAGTGGTTGAGAGTCTGCCTGCCGATGCAGGGGACACGGGTTCGTGCCCCGGTCCGGGAAGATGCCACATGCCGCGGAGCGGCTGAGCCTGTGAGCCATGACCGCTGAGCCTGTGCTCCGCAACAGGAGAGGCCACAACAGTGAGAAGCCCGGGTATCACCAAAAAAAAAAAAAAAAAAAACTGGCCTCTTTTTATTTTTTTTCTTTTTCTTTCTTTCCTTCTTTATCTATCTATTTTTAATTTGGTCACACGGCTTGCGGGATCTTAGTTCCCCGACCAGGGATTGAACCCACGCCCTCAACAATGAAAGCACAGAGTTCTAACCACTGGACCACTAGGGAATTCCTTGTTTTAATTTAATTTGAAATCAGAAGGAAAAATGAACTTTTAGGTCAAAGAAAAGGCTTTAATATATAAGATGAATATATTTGTCTTTATACTAATACAGCCATAAAACATCATTTTTGATCCTTTCTTTTATGAAGAAAGGGCCCATGAAAATCATAATACCTCCTTGTCTGCAGTGAATTATATATATATATATTTTGTGTGTGTGTGCGTGTGTGTGTGTGTGTGTGTGGTACGCGGGCCTCTCACTGTTGTGGCCTCTCCCGTTGCGGAGCACAGGCTCCGGACGCGCAGGCTCAGCGGCCATGGCTCATGGGCCCAGCTGCTCCGTGGCATGTGGGATCTTCCCGGACCGGGGCACGAATCCGTGTCCCCTGCATCGGCAGGCGGACTCTCAACCACTGCACCACCAGGGAAGCCCGTGAATTATATTTTTAAAGTCACAATAATGTAAACAGTATTTATTAGTTGTCAACTTTTAGAATCAACAGATAAATAAAGCATGGTGCATATAATCACAGCTATAGAAGAGTATGTAAATGTTATCAACCTTGACAAGGTAAAAGTAATTACACATTTGACAGAAACTAGAGGTAGAAGGGGGAAAGAGGTGGAGGGCAGGGTACAGACTTAAACAGTTCCATCTGATAAAAGTGGGGAGTCAAGAGACGCAGTCTATAGTTGATGGAACAACACATAAGGGTTTACATACATTATTTAATGTTACAACTGTACTTAGTAATAGAACTACAGTACTATATACCTACATTGCGAGGCGTGGAGAATGAAAGTGCGTGTACTGTTGACCACTGCACACTCATCTATCATAGGAGAAATGCAATAGATGAATGTTTCAAGTTGATAAATCAAGAAAAGAGGACAGAAGCATATTATCTAGAGAAATAAAGGTCAATCCGCAAAAGAATTCAAAGAGAAAGGTTAAAAGTAGCAGCTTCGTGGAACTGAAGGTTGAGGAGAGAGGATGGAAGGATGCTGTTTGTTATACTCGAAGTTGTTCTATAGTGTTTGTGTGGGTTTTTTAACCAGATGCGTGTGTCATTTTGATAAAAATGAAGTCAACTTCTCTCGCCCCTGTTATTCTCTGCTTGAGCACTGATCCCAACTTGTAACTACTTTAGTTATGTGTGTGATGACTCAGTTATTGTCTTTCTTCCCGTTAGACTGTCAGCTCCACGAGGACAAGAAAAGTCTGTCTCTTTTACCACAGTGCCTGGCACAGAATGTGACCTGGGAGTCGGGGTTGTACCACACATACCACGCTGGGAATTCCTCATTCACAGGTCTGTCCAAACTTTCCCTTTAGGACAAACTGACAGTTGAGATAGAAAATGCCCTGGCGGAATTCCTTGGCAGTCCAGTGGTTAGGGCTCCGCGCTTCTACTGCAGAAGTCATGGGTTCGATCCCTGGTAGGGAAAGTAAGATCCTGCCTGCACCACATGGCCAAAGAAAGAAAGAAAGAAAAGAAAATGCCCTGTTGTGGAAAGGCAATGCCCACGCAAGGAGAAAGAGCAAGGATGTGCATTAGATGAGAAAGGGTCTACAGCCAAATAATACCCCAGAAAGGGCTGGAAACATTTCCTAGTGGGGGTGTTGTGAGCTGAGGAAAATCAGGTATGTACTTATCCCTCCAGCACTGAAATCCTCTTAAAAAGAACATCAGGGCTTCCCTGGTGGCGCAGTGGTTGAAAGTCCGCCTGCCGATGCAGGGGACCCGGGTTCGTGCCCCGGTCCGGGAGGATCCCACATGCCACGGAGCGGCTGGGCCCGTGATCCATGGCCGCTGAGCCTGCGCGTCCGGAGCCTGTGCTCCGCAACGGGAGAGGCCGCAACAGTGAGAGGCCCGCGTACCGCAAAAAAAAAAAAAAAGAGAACATCAAGGAGTGCCTTGAAGGGGAAAAGAAATTCTAAACGGACCTCCTGCAGGTAGAGTAAAGAATGGGGAAGAGCAGAGGCACCTCTTAGGCTAGGTGAGATGAGCCTCCAGCATTTTGACACCAGCTGGGAGATGGCCTCCTTTCAGTTGGCCTGGGCTTGTGTCTGCCGGTGAGCAGAGGCAGGTCCAGAGGATGCAGTTGATCTGGCGGTCCTCCCTGACAGCTCCGAAGAGGAATCTGGAAACTGCTTGGTGGCCGAGCTGTAGATTATCTGGGGGTCAGAACAAGAGAGGCTGGAGTAGAGAACAAGGGAAACAAGCTGTCATAATCTCATAGAGCCACTTCCCTAAGAACCTGGGGGATGCCCGGGCAATGGTTTGGGCAAACCTGCTCATTTCCTGATTAGGCGACTAAAGGTGACCTGTGAGGCCTCTCCCTCCTGACCTCAGCCCCACGCCTTACCACTGCAAGGTCATGGGTACGGAGTTTTTTTTATATACATTTATTTATTTATTTTTGGCTGCGCTGTGTCTTTATTGCTGCGCACAGGCTTTCTCTAGTTGCTGCGAGCGGGGGCTACTTATCATTTTGGTGGGCGGTGGCTTCATTGTCGTGGAGCACAGGCTCTAGGCACTCGGGCTTCAGTAGTTGTGGCATTTCGGATCAGTAGTTGTGGCTTGCGGGCTCCAGAGCACAGGCTCAGTAGTTGTGGCACATGGGCTTAGCTGCTCCACGGCATGTGGGATCTTCCCGGACCAGGGCTTGAACCCGTGTCCCCTGGGTTGGCAGGCGGATTCTTAACCACTGCGCCACCAGGGAAGTCCCTACGGAGATTTTTGAGGTTCAGACAACCCCTCAGAAACCCCCGTGGGCTGACTGGGTTTTCCTGGAGAAAATGTTCTTATAATGAGGGGAACCTGGGAACTCCCCTGGCCGTCCAGTGGTTAGGACTCCATGCTTCCACTCCAGGGGGCCCAGGTTGAATCCCGGGTCGGGGAACTAAGATCCTGCAAGCCGTGTGGCGTGGCCAAAAAATATAAAAATTAAAACTAAAAAAAAAGAATGAGGAGAAAGCCCGTGTGCAGCAATGAAGACCCAATGCAGCCATAAATAAATAAATAAATACATAAATTGTAACAAATTCAATAAAGACTTTATAAATAGTCCACATCAAAAAATATTTTAAAAAAATAAAGAAAATCAGATACCTCAAAAAAAAATGAGGGGAACCCAGAAGAGGCCAGCATGGAAAAGGGCCAGTGAAAAATCTGGGGTGGGAGGCAAGATGGCTCCCAGGGAGAAGGTTCCTGGTCAGCAGTCCTAGAGACATTTCCCCCTTTCCAGGGAGGCAGCAAATGGTTTCAGGGTTTCAGCTTTGTCTATCAGGTTCCTGGAACCTCCTTCTGGTCAGGTTCCCCCGGGTTGGGTGAGTTTGAAGATATTCAGTAGGCACTGTGGTCACTCTCTTTCTAGAATAAGTCAAAGACAGGAGTTTATTTGATCCAGTTTGAACTACTGCTGAACGTAGCTCTGTCTGCGGCTCCTCCTCAGGAGACAACTGACAGGTTCATTCAGGTGAAGGAGGATGGGGTATTGTAAGGAGAGAGATGAATACTGAGGCCATTTCTCATAAGTGGGGAGGGCTTGGCATGGAAAGCACAAAAAAATGCCCCTCCCGTGCTGGGCATGGTTCTCAGGGCCTAGGGCAAAGGCAGGACATGATGTTCCTGCTCTCAGTGATTGCAAAAGCTGGTGGCAGCACACAGCTTGCTGCCGGGCTGGCAGCTTGCACTGTCCTTGCTACCACCCCCAGGGACCCAGGAGTCTCAGGCCTTAGAACGCAGCTACTACACTCTGGGCACCGAGGAATCTCTCAGCCTTAGTATAGTATTGTATAGGGATTGAGAGCCGAACTGCTTTCTTCCTAATGTCTAACTGGTTTCTTCCCAGCTCCTGCACCTGGCTTGGCTTCCTTTTCTCCAAGTTGCTCACCAAATACCCAAATGGAGCTGCACATTCAATATCATCTTCCTCTCCTGTCTCTGGAGGCAGGACAGTCGTTAAGGACACACGCTCTGGAGTCAGATCACCAGGGTTTGCAAGCCAACTCTGCCAATGGCCAGCTGTGTGGCCTTGCACAGTTTACTTACCTTTTTTGGTGCCAGGTTTTCATCTCTAAAATGAGAATGGCAACAGTCCTTAACTCGTACAATGGTGAGGATTCAGTGAGACGGGTAACGGGCCTGACGCCTAGTTAGGGTTCAGTATGTTAGCTATTATTATATGGAATGAAAAGTCCTTTATTCCCTCTCGCATTCACCGGCTCCTCTAGCTTCAGATACCTGCTCATCCTTTTCCCAACGGCACTCTTCTCCAGTCATTGTGAGCCTCTCAGAGCCACATTTTCTTAAAGAAGAGATTTCCCTTAGATCCTTTCCATCTCCTGTAGACCCTAGCGCCGGATAATCATTGGCAACCAGAATTGGAAAGACCTTTTATAAATCATCTAGTTTCATTTGTTCTTTTTGCACATGTCAAAAGTCAGAGCCAGAAAGATAAAGTGACTTAATAAAGATCACGCTGAACTAGAACCCCAACTAGCCCTACAGATATTAGCAACGTCAGATGCCAAGGTCCAACCCACATTTAATTCTAGTAGATTCAATGTATACCTGCTAAGGATCTGCTATGTACGTGTGTGTGTGTATGGTAGTAGGTCAGGCGCTGAGAGGGTTATAAAATTGTTTCAAGTCACCTGTCCTGCTGGAAAAGTTGGATCTCGGGAGGCTGTGAGGCACTGTATGTCTTAGGAAACCAGGGGTCTCCATTCTTTGTTTTATATACAGACATGGATCTATAAATAGATCTTGATCTAGATCTAGTTTTATGTATATATTGTTTTGTATATAGTTTTGCATATGTATTGTACATGTGAATATACAAATATACATATAAGTATATATTATTGAATTTAGATTCACCTGAGGAATTTAGTGAATTCTCCCGCCATCTTTTTTTTTTTTTTAGCTGCTCCGCGGGACATGTGGGATCTTAGTTCCCCGACCAAGCATAGAACCTGTGCCCTCTTCATTGGAAGCACGGAGCCTTAGCCACTGGACCACCAGAGAAGTCCCTCCCCTCATCTTTTTAAATACCATCCTTCTGCCCTGGTACAGTGGGCATATCTATGCCAAATGATGGGGTGTGTATACACTCATAAATGGTACTACAGTAGAATTGGTCTTGGGGACAGGTCCCTCTGTAAAGCGGGATGATAATAATTCCTGACCTCACAGTGTTGTTGTGAGAATTAGATGATCTAATACGTGTCAAGCATCTGGGACAGTATTTGGCACACAGTAAGCATCAATAAAAGTTTGTTGTTGTTATTTCACCTGACTGTCTACTTGGCATCTCCTCTTGGGTGTCTTAGAGGCAACTCAGGCTTAACACAGCCAAGACAGAACTCTTGATTTCTACCCGCAACATCACTTCTCCCCCACTTTCCGTCATCTTTAGTACATGGGCACCACCAATCATCCAGTTGCTCAGGGAAAATCCAAGTGTCGTCCTTTAGGTCATCCTTTTACCTCATCTCTTATACCCAATCCTTCAATACAGCTTGTCAAACTCCCAAATATATCCAGAATCTATCTACTTCTGTCTCTTTCCACTGCTGCCATCTTAGCCCAAGCCAGCATCATCTCTCACCTGGATCGATCCTTCACATATATGCCAACGATCTACTTAAAGTAGTTTTTCAGATCATGTCACTCTCCTGCTTAAAACTGTTTAATGGCTTTCTATTGGATTTAGACTAGAATCCAAACCCTCACCATGGCCTGTAAGGCCCTCCAGGATCTGGCCTCTGTCTCTCTCCAAACTCATCTCCACATTCACTGGCCTTCTTTAGGTTCTTAGTTCACACTAAGCTAGTTCAAGCCTCAGGGCCTTTGCACTAGCTGTCCCTTCTACCTAGAATGTCTTTATCCCCAGATCCTCATATGATTGGCTCCTTTTATCATTCAGAATTCAGGTTAACTGTCACAATGTTACTTCCTCTGAGAAGCATTTCTCCACTACTTAATCTAAAGTGGCTTCCCCCTGGGAATTCCCTGGCGGTCCAGTGTTTAGGACTCTGCGCTTTCACTGCTGAGGGTACAGGTTCAACCCCTGGTCAGGGAACTGAGATCCCACAAGCCACGCAGCACAGCTAAATAAATAAGTGAAGTGGCTTTCCCCCATCACTGTTTCATTTTCTTCATATCTGAAAATATCTTATTGGTTCCTTTGTTGACTAGATTTTGTCCCTCCCTCCCTTCTAGAATGTTAGCCCCATGAGAGCAGGAACTTCATCTGTCTATTCACTGTGTGTCCTCTAGTGCCTAGGAACATCACAAGGTTAAGGAATTTATGTTTAAAAGGATTGCTTTTAAAAATTGTGATAAAATACATATAACATTTACCGCTTTAGTCATGTTTAGGTTTACAGTTCAGTGGCATTAAGTGCATTCACATTGTGGTGCAACCATCATCACCATCCAACTCCAGAGCATCCACTACCTCACTTAAGTATCCTAGCAATTCTGTGAGGTAAGTATTATTATTATTATAATTTATAGATGAGGGAAAGGAGGCCCGGAGAGATTAAGCAACTTACCCAAATTCCCACAGCTAAAAAGTGACAGAGCTGGGATTTGAACCCAGGCAGTCTGCTTTAGAGCCTGTGCTCTCATCCACTGGCTTTCTGTACTAGATAAGTAAAGAAGATGCAGGGCAAGGCATGGGGCACGTTGTGGCTGTTAAGACCCTGATGAAAAAAGAAAGTCACAGTTAGTAGCTTCAAAGCATGCCTTGAGAGTATAGAGAAAGTAGTGAAAGGGTGGCCCTTTTTTTTTTTAAAAGAATAATTCGTTTTCGTGGTTTTTTTGTTTGTTTGTTTGGGGTTTTTTGGCTGCGTTGGGTTTTCGTTGCTGCGCGGGCTTTCTCTTGTTGCGGCGAGCGGGAGCTACTCTTCGTTGCGGTGCGTGGGGCTTCTCATTGCAGTGGCTTCTCTTGTTGTGGAGCACGGGGTTTTGGCGTGTGGGCTTCGGCAGTTGTGGCACACGGGCTCTAGAGCGCAGGCTTCAGTAGTTGTGGTTCGCGGGCTCTAGAGGGCAGGCTCAGTTGTGGCACACGGGCTTAGTTGCTCCGCGGTACGTGGGATCTTCCCGGACCAGGGCTCGAACCCGTGTCCCCTGCATTGTCGGGCGGATTCTTAACCACTGCACCACCAGGGAAGCCCCAGGGTAGCCCTTTTTAAGATGCTGGCTCCTCAAAGGCAGTTTTATTTGTCATGGCAGAATAGAGTGGTGGTGAAGTTCATGGGCTTTGGCATCAGATAGACGTGGGCTTGAGTCCCAATGCTGCCAATTACTAACTAGTAAGTTATTTCACTTGTCTGTGCCTCTGTTTCCTCACCTATGGTCAGGGATAAAAGCATTTACCTCATAGAAATGTTTTGAGGATTTAATGAGACCGTTGATGTAACCTGCATGGCACCATGCCTGGCAAGTGGTAAAGGCTCAGTAAACATAGGCTCTTGCTCCCCAACCAATAAATGGTGCACACCCCTCCCCCAACTAACCCACTCTTTTGATTCAAGAGATCTCCCAGGCCAGGCTGAAGTTGCACTTGAATAACTTCCTGGGCCATCAAGGTGACTAAAAGCGATCCCTCCCAGAACAGAGAAAGGTTCTTCCTTCAGCTAAGGACACATTCTCACTGCCGCACTTCGAGCCCCAGGAAATAATGCATTTCTGACTTTCTTAGAACAATCACCTTTTCCCAGCTTCCAGCTACTCAGGGTTCAGGAACTCAGAGCATCTTCCTAGGCAATCGCAATTGTTTTTAATCAAAAAAAGGACATTTACATGCCTTTTTTTAGTAAAGTTTAATCTCAGGGAACAGGAAGTGAAATCAATGTCTATTTGGCTCAACTGCAGACACTGAGCCACCAGTGGAGGGAACGTTGTATGAAAGACCAACTTCCCTGACTTCCCAGTTTTTTTCTTGGCTACCTCTGAATTGATTAATTTCAGAGAAACTGAAGAGGGTCCAAGGAAGGACCACCAAAATGATTAATAAAAGGCAGAAGCTACTGAATGGTGCTAGGAGCTTCCAGTGAAGGGCAAGAAAAGTGGATGGGGAAGGGGAGGCCCTGAAGGCTGAAAACAAATCAGCCACCGGAGACTGAACAGCTGCAGGCAGCCTGAACCCAGCTACCTCCCTGGCCCAGTATCGGGCCAGGCACTTTGGGAGATCAAAAGGAGCTCAAGGCTTGGCCTTTGCCCACAAAGGTAGGGAGACTGGGCTATGCCCGCAAAAGGACAAATTACAGTCCAAGCTGAAAATACAAGTGCTGCAACAAGGCACTCATTCTCTGATACATGCCAAATGGCTGGTGCAGTGAGAAGGGCTCGGTACTCTGAGGAGGATGGGACCTCCACAGGTGATGGGGCGGAGCCTGGGGGAGGGACACGATGTGGCCGGGCAGAGAAGAGGGAGAGCAACATAGGCCGGGGAAAGTGCAAGATCAAAGTGCGGGAGGCGGGGTAGAAGCAAGGAAGAGTGAGGAGCCATGCCTGGTGGAGTGAGTACTTCTTGGTATGGACTAAGCAGGAGATGGGCGCTAGCAGAGGAGTTTGCATTTTATGCTACAGGCGGCTGAGCAGGGGGGTGTCTTGCCACCAGCCCTGCTTTGGCAAGATGGCTTTATTGAGGCATGGTGGATCGGAGGTGGAGACAGAGAGACCAAGCCTAACAGCACAGCCCTGAAGAAACCTCCTGCAGCTGCAGCCACTGAAAATGTGCTCAAGCGCAGAGAGGGGCCAGGCCTCAGTTGACAAAGCAGCTGGAGCCCAAGGATCTCTCCAAAAGATGCAGTCTAGCCTCCACACCCTGAGACCATGGCCTCCGTTCTCTCAGGCCCACCAAGCCCATGGAGCTGGTCATCATTCAAAGCACAACTCAGCAAGCTTAGGCCCAGACCAAGGACAGATTTCTGGGCAGATGATATCTCTGTTATAAATAGAGAATTTGACTCCAGGTGGGAAATTCAATTTGTGGGAGCAGATGAAATCGTCTGAAACCAAGATCTGATTTCCTGAGCAAATGTCCTTTGGTCTTAATGAACAAGAGAAGGAGATAGGGAAAATAAGCTATAATTAGGGTTTTTCCTTAAATAGGAGGCTTCTTGGATTACCAGGGAACTGCCTGCAGTGCCTTAACAAATGCCTCCCATTTCGGAGCCATGACTTTTGAGGCAGAGAATGCCATTCAATATCGATGCATCACTTAGGGATGGTTGCAAAGTGCTTTTCAGCTCTTGTAATTCATTAGGCATCCCCATCTCCCACCCACTCTCCTCTCCCCGTCCTTTCCTAAGGCCCACCCCACCAGGAACATGGCAAGTCTTCTGCAAGTTGAAGAGATGAGAACTTGCAGACAGAAAGGTTAATCAATTGACTTCAGGCCAAACACAGCAAGTTACTGACAGTCCAGCAGTGAGAATGTTCTAGTCAGGCCTTTCTGGGGGTTATTGCTTTAGCCCACTAAAACACACAAACCAGTGCCCACTTTTCCTTGCAAAGCTAATTTTTTTTTCTTCCCTGTCTGGTGAATGGCAGGCAGAGGAACAGAAAACGAGGTCCAGGACTTCCCTGGTTGCGCAGTGGTAGACAATCCGCCTGCCAATGCGGGGGAAACGGGTTTGAGCCCTGGTCCGGGAAGATCCCACATGCCGTGGAACAACTAAGCCCGTTCGCCACAACTGCTGAGCCTGCGCTCTAGAGCCCATGAGCCACGACTACTGAGCCCGCATGCCACAACTACTGAAGCCTGCACGCCTAGAGCCCATGCTCCGCAACAAGAGAAGTCACCGCAATGAGAAGCCCGCGCACCGCTACGAAGAGTAGCCCCTGCTCGCCGCAACTAGAGAAAGCCCACACGCAGCAACAAAGACCGAACGCAGCCAAAAATAAATAAATAAATAAATAAATAAATAAATAAATAAATAAATAAATAGAAAAAAAAGAAAATGAGGCCCAGAGAAGACAGAGTGAAGAAAAGAGAAATTAGTGACAGACAGAAAACGTGAATGGCAGAAGCCAGCTGAACCTCCAGGCCTGGTGTTCCTGAGCCCCGTGCTCAGGTGGAGTCAGCATGGAAAAGAAGGAGGGCCACTGTCACCAGGAATCAATCACTTCCTACCTGTGTGGTCCTGGACGGTCAGTTAGTCAGTCTGAGCCTCAATTTCCTCATCTATAAATGGGAATTATAGCAGCCCTACATGCCTCACAGCATTATTGTGAAAATCAAATAAAAGCCAACTAGAGATTGTCTGAGGGTGAACCAGGAAAGGCCTCCATACTCTCAAACTCCTCAGCCACCTGCCTGCGTGTCAAACATCCCCACCGTTCATCACACTTTTGGAGAAAGACATTGATAGCTTAGCTCTGGACAAGAATGCAAACTTTTGGGAGGGGAACTATTGGCCCATTAGCACTCACCATCACATTAGCAAGAATTCATTTATCAGGTTACTGGGGACCCCCAGGGCTTTGGGGGGAGGTAGATTTAAACACTCTTTCTCCCCTAAAGTCTTTCAAGGGACATTTATCTCTGGGTGTGTTTTCCTTCCAAAAAGGTCCGGGTGCATCCTTTTGTAAGTTTGCATCCCCATGAAAAGCATTGGGCAAATATTCAACCCTCCTTTGGGTTTTTTTCCAGGGGGACCTTAGGCACAGAGAGGTTAAGTCAAGCATCCATGACCACACAGTGGCCCAGCCAGGATGGAGAGCCTATCAGATCAGAAGGACCCAGGCCTCTGCTCACCAGCCTGGGAACATTTCCTGTCATCCATCCAGTTTCTCCTTTTCAAATTTCACCCCACTCCCACCCCAACCCAGAGAGATATGAGTAAGGGTGAGGAGGCTGGGTCCTGGCAGCAGTGTCCCAAGCACACACCCGGAATCCCTTGTGGGGAAGAGCTGTACTGGTGGCGGCAGCAGTAGCAAGCACTTGGCATCTGACGGGCTCTGTCAGCATCCATTGAAATTGGTGTTTTGCTTCCTAACTCCAGGAGGGCAAACATGCCTAAGATGCCAGCAGTGGGGAGAGAAGGAAGGCGTGCGAGGAAGCGATGGGTGATTCCCCAGCGTCTGTCAATTCAGCTCCTACTCCAAGGCCTCCCTGAGCCACTGGCTCTCTCTCCACGGGGCTCCCTGTGCATGAGGGAGGTGGGCAGGGAGGGCCAGTAGTGCAGAAGATAGAGAGAGAGAGACAGAAAAAGAAAGAGAGAGACAGACAGGCAGACAGACAGAGAGACACAGAGAGAGAGAGAGAGAGAAAGGAAGCTCCAGAGTAGGGCCAGGGCAATGCAGGGCTGCTGGTGGGGAGATTTCCTTATTCCCTCCCTTCAATGGCCTCTCCTTTGGCCCTGGCCCCCGACTCTCCCAGAGCAGCATTCTTTCTCCTCAGCCTTGCTTTGGCTGTGCTTGGACGCAGGTTTGTCCCAAGGCACTTGCTAAATACAGAGTCTGAGGGTCCAGGGTGTGGCCCAGGAATCAGCATTTTCATTGCAACAGGACCACAGCTGGGGAAAGGCTGAGGTCGAGCTCAGACACCCTACCCCACTGCACCCCAAGGAAGGTCCCTGGTCACTGTCTCATCCCCTCACAGCTCTGCCCTCTGAGAGGTGACAGGCAATCTGATAGATTTATTCAGGTGAGTGCATTAACGGGCGCTAATGACTCAATGTGCTGTCCATTCCAGATAACGTGTGCAATTTACCAGGAACTTCCGGAGCCTGGGCCTAACCCAAAGGAGAATTTCTGGCACACGCAGCTGGGGGGCGGTGAATGTGAGTAAGGGGAAGGCTCGCATCGTGCCAGGTGGGAAGCTGCCGCTGCCCTCTGGCACCTAAGGGTACAGCTGGTTCTGCTGTGGGTCCTGCGGGAGAAATTGAGCTTCACGAGAAGACAGGCTCCCCCTACACTCTTCCGCGCCCCAACACTCCAAACTGTTCCAGTCATTCTTTCTGTTCACCGCTGTCTCCAGTAGAGATAGTGGGTCAAAAGCAAGCAGGCTCTGGGATGATGCGTTCATTCAGAGCTGCTTGAATGGGGGTGTCTGTACCTCTTGTGGGGTACACAGAGCCACGGGATAAACACAGTGCACTTTTATGGAGCTTCAAGGATTTTAGAGCTATGCAATACTTACGTGGTAAGTCAAACACCAGCGTACTATGGAGAATCTGAAAATTCATGTTTCTGAAATAAATTGTGAGACTTTGAAGAAATCTGACACTTTGGGCCATTTTGGCCTTCACGGCCGGATTCTCATTTATTCCGTTCTTAGGGACTCCGTGTGTGTGTGTGTGTGTGTGTGTGTGTGTGTGTGTGTGTGTATGGGTAAAAGTTGAGAAGCACTGCCAGTTACAGTCTGTGTTTCCCTAAGTATAGATTAGTTTACTGGATTATCTAAGACTAGGACAAGGGATGGATACATTTTGATGGGGGACAGAGATTGCATTTGGGAAACACCCAGAGCCTGAGGGGTTGTCTAGGGAAGTGCACGCAAAGAGGATCCAGGAAGAAAGGGGCTTATTGAGGGGAGGTGTGGGGGGATGCTAGGAAATTTTGTTAAGCCAATCTCCATCGAGTAATTGAGATGAGCAGAAGCAGGGAAGGCTAGGGAGCCGGCAACAGCAAAGAGGTCTGCGATTTATGGATGCAAAGAGTGTCCCTCTGACCCCAAGCCTCAGAGAGGCGCCAAGACCCCATTCTGGTCACAGCGCACCTCTGTAGGAAGAACTACAGTTCTTCCATCTACAGGGGCATGAATTGAGACTGGGAAACTGGGAGCTACCTGGGACCCACAGAACGAGCAGGTGGCAGGGCCCGCCAGGCAGCTGCGTTGGAGGGGAGAGGGCACCAGCCAGCGAGCCTTGGGAAAGGACTGGCTGGCAGTTTGCAGCTCATCAGCCCAGGAGTTGGTCCCTTAGTGTCACCCACACTGGGTCGGCAGGCTCAGTACACAAAGGGCCACTAAAAAGCCCTCTTAGCGACAAATCCTAGTGACAATTCCTTTGAAATGGACCTTTTCCGTCTGCATTTTTCTCTGGTTTCTCTCTGGCCTCCTGCTTTCCTGGTAGCTCCCAGTTTCCCCAGGAGCTCAGGAAATCAGGAGGTTCCTCTCGATTTTTCTCCACCCACCCTGTCCCAAACATCAGGGCCCTGGTTGGCCCCAGATGCTTTAGGATTGGTGGGTGTCTTGCCAAAAGGCAAGATGGAGACCAAGGGACTGGGGCTGAAAAATTACAAAGTGAGTGGTTTCCTCCTTGATGGTTCTGATTATGCCATCCCTCCTTCTACCACCCCAGGGCCTGCCTAGCCAACTGCGAGTGGGGGCGGGCCTTCCTGCCTTAGGCAGATGCACTTCCTGCTCTTGCCACTGGCCATTGGTGATACTCTGCTCTTCACTTATGCATCTTTCCCTGGGTGCTAGGGGGTTACTGGATTGTCCCAGCAGAGGCAGGTAGTTGAGTATGTCTCTGGAAAAGGCTACCAGCTCGTCTACACTGTATAACCCCAGTTGAAGGCTGGGAGTCACAGCCTTTTTGGAGACACTACAGCTGTTGCAGTCAAATTGGCATGGGTTCAAATCCTGAATTAGGCCCTACTAACTGTGTGACTTTGTGGAGATTACTTAACCTCTCTGAGCCTTCATTTTCCTTTAAAATAGTCATAATCATAGTACCTACTCTCTCAGGTTTATTGGGAGGATTACACTTGCAAACGCATGCAAAATGCTAGCATGGTGCTTGGCCCATAATAAGTGCTCAATAAAAGTTAGCAAGTATCATTATTATTACTATTAATGCTCATTCTGTGGTTGGAATCCAGGTTCCACTACTTATTGCTCTTTAAGTCTTGGCTACTACCTCCTCTGTAAAAAAAGGATGATCATGTTTCCTAAGTAAGAGGGTTGTGATAATTGTGAAATGAGTTAATGCATGTAAATCTCTCAGGGCTGACTGGAGGTCCTACCAGGGAAGTGGAACTAATTGTATCCCCTGGGATGAAGAACCATCCGCCTTTTCCTAGGAGCATTAGCAGAGCGCCCAGCTCAAAGTGAGTGATGGGTCGATAAATGGTAATCATTATTACTATTATTACTGAAGGCCAAGAGAGTCTCTGTCCATTTATTCCTGTATTCTCAGTTAAAGGTGAGTTGAGTTGCTTGGTTGTTAACTGTCGATTACAGTCCAAGGTGCCAGTGAGGCTGGGCTGCCTCCATCCACTCTCAGTGTGCAGGGGAGAAAAATAGTGCCACTTCTTAGCTTCTTCTCAATGTATTGATTTCAATAGGAAATAGACGTCTGGCTGGAAGATCATCATTCGTCATCCAATTGTAATGAGATTTAAAGAGACTAAATGTTTATCCCGAGGGGATCTTCCTTTCAGTGTGACTGGATTGAGGGTCCCAATTTTACATGCAAGTGTTTATTTTGCTGCATTTGGGCACAGGGTTAAGAATGTTGAAGAACCCTCTCTGTACCCTGTCTCCTGCTCTCCCTCCTCCTTGTTGAGCATAGGGGGTGCAGACAGCTTGTCAAATAACAAAACCAGAAACAAATCCTCCTGGGAATTCCCTGGCGGTCCAGTGGTTGGGACCCCACGATTTCACTGCCGAGGGCGCGTGTTCCATCCCTGTTGGGGAACTAGGATGCCGCAGGCCGCACAGCGTGGCCAGTAAAACCCAAATCCTACTATGTGATTCTGGATTCTGGGGAGGGTAGGGAGGGTGGGCGGAGGGGGAGTCCAACTTTTGGAAATGAAATCCACCAGTGTGCAGGTAGGCTCAAGAACTCATTTTGGACAAGAGTAAGACACAATGCAAATGCTACATCACTTCAGGACTTCCCTGGCGGTGCACTGGTTAAGAGTCCGCCTGCCAATGCAGGGGACACGGGTTTGAGCCCTGATCCGCGAAGATCCCACATGCCGCGGGGCAGCTAAGCCCGTGCGCCACAACTACTGAGCCTGAAGGCCACAACTACTGACGCCTGTGCACCTAGAGCCTGTGCTCCTCAACAAGAGAAGCCACCGCCACCGCAATAAGAAGCCCGCACACCACAACAAAGAGTAGCCCCCGCTCTCCGCAACTAGAGAAAGCCCGCACGCAGCAATGAAGACCCAGCACAGCCAAAAAGAAAAATAAATAAATAAATTTATTTTTTAAAAAACCTACATCACTTCAGACAGGAAACAAGCAGAGTGAGAACCAAACGGGGAGCCTTTTAGTAGGCGACTAGGAGGCAGATTCCTCTTGAGAAAGAATGACAGCTACCATTAACTGTGATCTTTACATCCATTATCTCATTTAATACCCCCAATAACTCTGTGAAGTAGGTTCTGCCAGCATCTCCATCTCACAGGTAAGGCTTAGAGAGGTTAAGTGACCTACCTAAGCTTACACCTCTAATAAGAAGCAGATTCCAAAAGCTGTGTACTTAATCTCTATTCTAAACTGTACCTTGCCTCACTCCTCACCCAGGAGCCCTCACACACGCTTATGTCCTGTGATACAGTCCCTCCCAATACTCTCTCCCCTTCAGTACCCCTTATTTGCTTGTGTCTACTGCACAGCAGAATGACTGGAGACTGGCATCTGCTCCCAGCGAGCCCAGCAAGCAGCAGAAGATGGCTAATCAGAGTTGTAAAATGCATTTGTTTTAGTTATTAACCCGTTGAGTTTTAATTGTAAGAACTGGTACAAACCAATTTATTGGTATGTGTTATTAATGTTAATATTAATAAGGAACAAACTGGGTAAGGATCAGGGAACTCTGGAGGGGATGCCCCCGCCCCGGAGACACCACCCCAAGGAAACCAGCTAGGGACCGTCTAGCTGCAAAGAGCATTATTCATACTAGACGGCTGGTTCCCTGCTCCCTCTCCAGTCCCTGGAGACAGGAGGCCAGCTCTTCCCTGCTTCTCGTCACCTCTCTCTTTTGGAAGGATTAGAAATCAAGTCTGAGTCACTTCTCTAGCTAGACTAGACTTTTTTTTTTGGTACTAGCTCAGTGTGTCTGTGGCCCCACGTGTGATCCGTGTGTCCCCGTGTGTGTGTTGTGCTCTTCAGAGCATCTTCCTGTGTGTTGGTCTGCCTGTGCGTTTGCCCAGGAATGCTGTGTGTCTCTCTCCCTGTATGTCTTTACTTTCACTCACCATCCATTTTTTAATAATTCCATTGGCTTGTTGTTCAAGCCTAGGCTAACCCATCCAGATGCAGGGAATTTCCATCCTTTTTTTCACAGTAGGAAGTGCCAGGAAGGAAGCAAAAAGTGTGCTCAGTGGATAGATGGGCAAATCTGCTAGTCAGCTACTCCACTGCCGATCCCAGCTGCGGGGAGCCACAGAGCCCTGCACTGGGAGCTCTCCTCTGTATCCTGGAAATTCCACGCAGCTCACAAGACCATCCTCTTGCCCCATGATTGCCCCTCAGTAGCCCTCCAGCCTCGTCTGAGGCTTTACCCAAATGCTTAAGTAGAACTGGAGATGGGGAAGAGATTCCAACTGGAATGGGTCCCCTTTTCCCAACAGCCTCCCTTCCAGAGTCCAGGCACACGAGGGAAACTGAGGAGGGCTCACTTTTCACCCTAGAACTGCTGAGACTCAAGTGTGCCAATGTTAGTTGTGTCTGCGAGGGGCCTCTGGCGTGCAAAAATTCACCACGCATTTGGCATCACCAGAGCCTTCAACTCCACCCTTTCCTTCTGTTTTTCTTTTCCCTGGCCTCAACTTTGCCCTTCCAGACCCACTGTCCAGTTTCCCAGTCCCTCTGGGTCCCCACTGAGGCTACCTTTTAGGGGAGAAGGAGAGCGGCCTTTCTTCTAGATCCCCAGAACTCCTCCAAAGGGGTCTGGAGCCACCTGGGAGACCAAGAGCCTTCCTTGAATCTCGGTTGCTACATGTTTAGTATTCACAGCGTGTCTCTTAAAAATGTCCTGAGATCATTCATCAGGCACTGTGCTGTGTGCCTGGTTGCTCTCCTTTGGGAGTGTGTGTGTGTGTGTGTGTGTGTATGTGTGGTGTGCAGGACCCTCCCTCCATCTGCTGTTGAACACAAACACGCACACACATGTTAACCTCCTTCCCTTCTCACCAAACCAACCGCATGCTCTAAGCGGACCTCTGCCAGCTGGCAGATCGCTCCCTTCCTGAGGTGGGCTCCCGGGCCGGGCCTGGGCTCGAAACAGCTCGCACTCCAGTGCTGGGGAGAGGCGCTGCGAGCTGGAGCCGGAGCCGAAACTCAAGGTGCGTGTGGACGTTGGCGGTGGCGACCAGAAGGGGAGCTGCAGGGAGGGCAACCCCAGCAGAAGGAGAGCAAACAGGGGGCGAGGGGGTGCTCGGGGAGGCAAGGTCAGGGGCCGGGGAATGGAGTCCCGAAGCGAGCGTTCCAGTGGCCCCTTCTCGGCAGTTCACTCCCCGCCCCCATTCCCCCCACTTTCGCGGGTGCACTTTGGAAATTGGCTTGCCCTCTTCGCTGCCAGCAGTTCCCCGCAGAGCCCAGGCAGAACGGTCGGTTCAAAAAGTGAGGCAGCGCCGGGCTGGGTAGCTGGGTGGCTGGGTTGTATCCTGGGAGATTCTTTCTCCAATTGTCAATTTTGTGCGTATTTTTAGTTGTGACCCGAGCCGGCAGCTGTGCCTTTAAGCCGCGTTCCCATTCGGGGAAATCGACGCCCGCACTTGAGGGTCGGGAGGCGCCGGAGAGGCCCCTCATTCCGTACTCCCCCCTTTCCTCCCCCTCCCCTCCCCTCCCCCGCCCCCTCTCCCCTCCCCTCCTCGGCCGTCCGGCCGCCTCGCCGCCATCCGTCACCTCGCAGCCTGCCGCACTCCTGGAGCGAGCGAGAGACGAGCGAGCCACGGCGATGGTGCCGCCCGCGGCGCAGCCATGGAGCCCGCCCGAGGAGCCCGCGCGCGCCGCTGCCAGCCTGCCCGCAGCCCGCCGCCTGCGCGCCAGCTCCCCGCGTCCCGGGCCAGCTGCTGCCGCCCCGCCAACCTTCGCCCGCCCCGCCGCCCGGCGCCACTGAGCCGCACGCCCGTGCCGGGCTCGGGGACACGGGCGCCCTAGTCCCGCTGCCGCCGCCGCCGCCGCGCCACCGCCGCCGCCGCGCCGCCGAAGAGCAGGAGGAGGAAGAGGAGGCGGAGGAGGAAGGTAAGAGGCGCGCTGCCTAAAGGGAGGCGCACCCGCAGTCTCAGCCCGGCTGGGGGTGAGGCGCGGCGGGAGCGTGCCGCCCTGGGCAGGCTCGGGGAGGCCGGGTGCTTGGGCGCCCCCGGCAGCGGGGCCGGGGCGGGGGGCTTCGAGCGTCGGGCCGCCCGGAGTTTGGGCGGGCGGGGGGAGCGGCCGGTGGCGTGCCCACTGACCGGTGAGTCGCCGGAGTGGCGGGCTCGCCTCGGCCGCTGAGGGTGCGGGTTGAGGAGCCGAGCGCAGGGGAGCGCAGCGCGTTCATTATGGAGCCTTTGTGTGCGCGCCGGGGCCGTGGGCACAGTTGCGAGAGCCGGCGAGACGCGGGGCCTGGCTGCTGGGAGGGGGCCCCTTAGCCGGGGTGCCCCGAGAAGCCCGAGCCCCCGGGCTGCCAGAAACAGCTGTCTGAAGCATGTGCGTGGTTCCCGGGGCCATGTTCACACGCGGACACGGACGCACACACGCACACACAGCCGCACCGTATACCCGGCGCTCAGCTTACACAGTCACCCTCATCCAAAGGTGAAACACACACACACACACACACACACACACAGCTACAGTTGCCCCCCTCCCACCAGGAAGCAGTCACCCAAACACAAACAGCTACATGCACCCCCTTCCCAGCACTGCTAACACATGCGCACACACACACACACACACACACACACGCTCGCTTCTCTATCCCCCAGCCGGGTGCTTTGGAGCTTGGAGTAAGTGTATGTGAGTGAGTGTGTTGTCTCAGAGTGTCCCTGAGAAACTACATGACAACTGCACCTGCTGCCCCCCAAGGCACAAACACACAGCCCCCCATACCCCAAGCTGCTGTAGAGCCCTCTACCAGGGCCCTTGAGAACTCCATTCTGGCTAAAAGCGTTCCCAACTCTTGTAGTCGTGCCCATCCACACCCGAGCTCCTGGGCTTCTCTTGCACACCCATACACACACACTGAAACCACTGCAGGGACAAAAATGCTTGACACCTTCCGTTAGAAGCAAGTGGCATCCCCACCCTTGTCTTGCAGCTGCCACCAGAGAGCCCTTGATCACGGTATACGCTGGATTCTGCCAGACCTGCCCCCTCCTCTTGGCATCTTAGCCCAGCTGCAGAGCCCTGGAGTCCACCGGGTGGTCTCAGCATCTTGCAGCTCTTGCAGAGGGCAGGGCTGTCTCTGGACTCTTGCCTATTGGAGAAACTGCTATAAGAGCAAGGCTCCCTTGGGGGCGCCCTTCGTGGCGTGGAGGGTGGGTGAGTCTATGCTGACTCAGAGAGGAGCCCCGAGTGAGTTTTCCCCACTGGAAGTCTTGGGGTAAAAGGCACACACTTTGGCCTTGAGGGCCTGGGGTGCTGTGGCGATTCAGCCACTGGGGCCCTCGGCTGGGGGACCTTGCCCCTCCTTCCCTTTCCCTGCCCATCAAGCTCACTGCAGGAGAAACGGGGAACCCAGCCCTCAGCTTCCTGGGAGCTGAGAGAGGCTTCCCAGGAAGCCTTTGCTATTTCCACTGAGCGAAAGGCTCTCAGCTGTCCTCCGGGAGACCTCAGCAAGACTTGGCCATGCCCAGGCAGACATGCCAGCTTCTACCCAATTTCGTAGCTTTTTTTTTTCACGTGAGAGAAGCAATTCAATCTCAGCAGCTTGGCATGAGGGCACCCCTGAGGTGAAATAAGACATAATGTATGTGTGGAGGGGGAAGCAGGTTGGGGGGAGGGAGGGAGGACTAGTGGGTTTGACGGGTTTAAGTGGAGATGCCGAGTCAGACTGTAGCCCTTGGTAAAATCGTGACAGAGATGCTTCGACGTCAGAACCCCTTCCCTGCACCCCTCCCGTCCGCTGCTCCAGGCGCCTCTGGGTCCCCTCCCCCGCCCCCCTAGACGCTTAGGTGGGGCTTTGCTCGAAGCTCGGTCAGATCTGAAGACAGAATCCCTGTCTGGCCAAGGTGTTAATAGCTGATGGTGGTTTATTGCCTTCCCCCTTCAGTTAACATTTGCATTTTCAAAGGAGGCTGAGGAGCGGCTCCGTTGGTGGTGATTTCAGGCACCTGTGGCAGGACCCAGGCAGGAGCCGCTGTGGGTGGATGGCATCAACCGTCTCTGTCTGGCCCCGAGTTATGCGTGATGTGTGTGTGGGAGTGGGGATGTGGGAAGGTGGGATGTAATTATGGAGGACTTGGAGGCCCACAGAGAGAAGGTTTAAATTGATGTGAGAGGCAATTGGGAGCCACTGCAGGATTCTGAGAAGGGAGGGATATGATCCGAGCAGGAGAGAAACACTCCTTGCTGCGTGTGGAGAGATCCTCTCCTCTCTCCCACCGGCAGTCACCACCACAATTGCCTTACAAGTGTGAGCTGATGACCACCAGAGAGAGGAGGCGGGCCAGAGTAGGGGGGTAGGTGCCCCAGGTTCCTGGCTCTTAGCATCTCCCATATCTGAGGTGCCCTGCAGACTGGCTGGGCTAGCTGCCCAGAGCCAGCCAGTGCCCCCATAAACACCAGCTAGTGATGCTGTTGTTGCTGTGGCTTCTGAGAATGCAGTGGAGCTTCTGCCTCCCTGGGTGAGCGGGCTGGGGACTCCTAGGAGGCTGTAGGCCCCATTTTGAATGAGTCTGAGGACCTCACTCTCTGGTGAACGGCGCAGTCCCAGCGTCTTGGGAAGTGAGCTGTGTGGCCTGATCGGGGGATTCTGCCACCAACTCAGTCCTTCGGGAGCCATGGTAGATTGAAAAAGTGCAACAGGAAAGCCCTGGGATTGCTGATAACAGCAGCAGGCTGGGCAAGGCAGGAGGGCGCAAGGGGTCGGGGTTGGGGGGTGTTCAGGGGGGCAGGGGCAGAGGAGAGGCGTTGGTCTGGCACCGCCCCACTGCAGTAGTACCCCCCTTGGTCCTTGGAGGGAAGCACAGGTGGATGCAGGACAGTGGAAGCACTCTGTACCCACGCCCTACACACTCTGCAGAAATGATTGGGCTCTGCACCCAGCACCAGACGAGGCACCCTGAGAGGGCAGCACCAATGCAATGGAAGAAGGATCCCTGTTCTTTTGGAGCCTTTAGGCTAGATGAAGTCACAACACACACACACACACACACACAAATTGCACACGGTACCTCCAAACAGACACGCACACACAAGCACGCTTGCACTCACATGCACGTAACACACACAAAAACACACACACCTGGAGCAAATTATGGGAAATGAGGCTCAACGCTGACAAGCTCAGCTTCTGGGGGCTGTAGGGGTTCATGCCTTCAGAGGTCCTGGCGATCCCTTTTCGGGGGGCTGAGAGGGTCCCCATCGATAGTGGGCGAAGACCCTTAGCTCTGCCAGGCCCCTGGGAGGAGGCCACACCCAAGATAGCTTCAGCCGTGGTCCAGCCTTAAGGCTATTAGCATTCGAAGCAGAAAACTCTGTTCTGGCTCTTCTCTCAAGGACTTCTGTTTTCCTTCTTACCATAAATTCAAAAAGGAAAACACTCTCTTGCGTTATCAGCAGCCAAAATGAAAGACTCTGAAAGTGGGCTGGACTTTGCAGCCCTGCTGTGAAATCTGAGGGCTGGGGCTTAGGGAGGGGAGGAGAGGGGAGGGGAGGGAAGTGCACCACCTTCCCTCCTTTCCAGCCCCCCTTCAGCTGAGCTGGTAAGGAGAGGGAAGGGATCTTGGGGTCCAGTGTGGTTTCCCACCCACGACAGGCAGCGCCCCCTTTTCTGAGGGCACCATCCTTACGGTGGAACATTTTAACAGTCCAGTGGCACGCTAGCGCCTGCTCCCCTGGGCAGTTAGAAGAAATAGCTTGGGAATCAGTGTGGGCCTGACACGGGGGCAGGGGGAGGCGAGGCAGGGGTGCTGCCTGTTACATGGAGGAGCCAGTGTACCTGTTGTGTTGCGTTGAGGAACAGAGATGAGCAGGTTTCCCTGGGAGCATCCCTAGCTAGTCACCTTTTCTGAGCCTCAGCTTCACCTCGGCATTAGCCACACTGCTATAGCCATCCCTAGCTTTTTGAAGATGCTGTCTGCCTGGTTGTACTGTTTGGGTCTCCTTCCACCTCAGTGACTCCTCCTTTTTTCTCTGTTTTGCTAGTTACTCTCCTGACCTCTCAGATCTGAGTGTCCTCTTCCTCTGTGTCTGCTTCCTCTGTTGGCAGCTGGGGGTCATGGCTTCCCCTCTCACCCCTCTCCTGGCCGCTCCCACTTCTCTCGCCCAAACTTAACCCCTCTCCGCTATTTCAGTCCTCTATTTCCACCTTCTTGCTGAACATTTCCCCCTGGATAGTCTGCCATCATGTCACAAAACTCAGCGTTCACAAACTCATCTCATTGTCTCCCAAAGATGCCTTGCTCCTCTGACCTCTCTGTTACATACAGAACCATCTCTGATTCTACCCTGGTCCACCCTGACCCTGCCACCACCTCATGTCTACACTGTACTAGTCTCTTTCCTTTCCGGTCCATAATACACCTGCCAGATTAATATTCCTAAATATCCTTTATTCAAGACATGTATGATCAATGTCTTTGAGAGAGTGATACCTGTAGGGTAAATTTCAGCTTCCTGAGCCTGGTATTCAAGGCTGTCCTTGAGTGGGCCTAACGCTGTGTATTCTTTGAAGCTTATTTCCTACTCTTTGCCCACATCATGGATTCTCACATTTTAATGTGTCTCAAAATCGCTTGGGGGAACTGTTAAAATGCAGATTCCTGGGTCCCACCATCTGAGCTTCTGCTTCAGTAGGTCTAGAGCCTGAGTCCAGGAATATGCACTTGAACGGACTCCCCCAAGTTGTTTGTTCACGTGCCCGACGCACAGTGATGCCAAGTAAAACTCTGAAACGTTGGAGTTTGGAACAGAGAAAGGTTTATTGCAGGGCCAAGCAAGGTAGTCGCATGGCTCATGCTCAAAACCCCCGAACTCCCCAATGATTTGGGGGGAGAAGTTCTTAATAGGCAAAATTAGGGGTGAGGGCTGCAGGATGTGTGACTTTCCTCTGATTGGTTTCTTCTGATTGGTGATGAGGTAGCAGGGTGGTGCTCCACGAATCTTGCGCTGCGCTCAGCCTGAAGTTACCATCCGGCAGGGAGCCTTAGTTCCTGCAGAAGAACTCAAAGATATTGTTATGTACATTCCTTGAGGAGGGGCCACGTTCCTGCTCCAAGGCTGCACTATTGTTTCTGGACTGCTCCTCCCTTGTTTCTTCATTGCCTCCCTTCCCTGATTAGCAACTGTTTGAATCTGCCCTTTCGAACTCGGGGAGGCCTAGGGGGCTGAAGCCTTTATTCTGCAAATAAGAAACTGACAGACGCCTGAAAGGCTTTTGTACCCTGGGGGGCCCCACAGGGTCCTGCTCCGTTTCAAAGTGATGCTGATGTTCTTGGTCTACTTAAGAAACACAGTCCTACGTGGACCCTCTACTCTAGCCAAGTGTCTTTCGTCAGGCTCTCCTAAACATGTCTTTTGTACATTTTTTAATTGCAACTGTGCTCTTGTTCATGCCATCCCACTCACCAGGGGCCCCTCTCCTCTCTGCCTGTGCTCTACTTCTATCCAATACCACAATACCCGTCCTTCAACTCCCATTCAAATTCACCTCCTCTGTGAAGTCTTCTCTGATCATTCTAGACTGAAGGCCTTTCTCTCCCTCCTCTGAACTCCTGCACTTACTGTCTGTAAAATACATTTGGTAAGTACATCACTGATACACTTCACTATTATTGCTTGAATCATTAATTCATATATCCCTCACATGCAAATATAACTTATTATATGTGTATGTCTGGTCTACATTATAAGTTCAACAAAGGAAAAAGCCCGGTGTTTTTCATCTCTTTTTTACCTCCATAGCACACAATGCCTTACACAATGTAGGTGTTCAATAAGCATTTCCTGGATTGGATTGAATACTAGTTAATAGTAGATAGGGATTCTATCACATCTCCCCCTGCACATCAGCTCCGTAAATGTTTATTGAGCACCTATTACGTGCAAGGTGCTGTGCTAGTTGCTAGAAAGGATATAAAGATGAAGGAGGCCTCTTGTCTTCCTCAGCCTCAGTCATCTTTGCATTTACAGGGCCTAGTGCATACAAGAGGTCCTTACCAGATATTTATTGAGTAAACAAATGAATTAATGAGTGAGTGAAGAAATGAAGTTCAGACAGGAATCATTTGAGCAAGGACATAGGGTAGATGTCATAGAGAAATGAGGTAGGAGTAGACGATAAAGCTAGGAAGGGGGTCTGGGATATAGTGGATGACTATCGTTTTTTGTTTTGTTTTGTTTTGTTTTTGGCCTCAAGGCATGCGGGATCTTACTTCCCCCCACCAGGGCTCTAACCCACGCCCCCTGCAGTGGAAGCAAGCATGGAGTCCTAACTACTGGACTGCCAGGGAAGTCCCTTGTTTTTGTTCTTTATTATGAACATTTCTCCCCCCAAATAGAGAAAATAGTATAGTAACTCCATATACTCGTTATCCACATTAAGTAATTACCAGAACTTGGCCATATTTGCTTCACTCATCTTTTTTTTTTTTCTTGGCTGAAGTATTTTAAAATAGAGTTTAAACATCAATGATGTCATTTCACTGCTAATACCTCTCTATGCATATTTGAGAAGAGTGGACATTTTCCCATATAACCACAGTCCCATTAACACATCTAACAACAGTAACAATAGTCCTTTTTATTATCCGCGACCCAGTCCATACGTGAATGTCATCAGCTGTCTCAGGACATGTGTTACAGTTGGCTTGTTAGAATCAAGATCCAAAGAAGCTCTGCACATTACATTTTGTCATCATGTCTCTTAAGAACCTTTCGACAGTCCCCTGTCTCTGACTTGTTAGAGAAGTCACGTTAGTTGTTCCGTCCACCATCCCACATTCTGGTCCGCTTGCTTCCCCTTGTTGTCATTTAGCTTGTTCCACTATCTCCTGCATCTCTTGTAAGTGGAAGCTATCTCCTTTTTTCTCCTTTTTTTCCCTTTGGCAGATTGATTAAAAGGGGGCCATCCTGGAGGCGTGAAGACCAGTTAGGAGGCTGTTACAGTAGCTGGCTGGGGATAGAAAGAAGGAGGTGGATGGATGGATTTTGGAGGTAGAAGAAACCTGATTTACCTACCATGGGATGAATGGGGTGAGGAAGGAAACAGAGTCAAAGGTGATTCAGAGGTTTTGAGCCTGTGTGATGGGGAGAGTAATAATACCATCATATCATATCTGAAGGATAGGTTTTTAATGAGAGCAGCAGGAATCATGGTTAGATGAAAGGAGGAACTTTCACACAGTAATAAGCCGTCTGCTCTGTTTTTTCCTGATAACGCTGTCTTTCCCAGAAAACTTTGATTAGTGGTATAGCTAGAAATTTGGGCCCTCCAGTAAAAGAAAATCGGAAAGGAACTCCTCATTTTTTCTTAACTGCCAAATAATTAAATTTCCAGGCCTCGAGCCTTGGAGGAGGGGTAGTGTGTACACCAATGGACAGAGAAGAGGTAATGCTGACATCACCCTGGCAGATCAGCCAACTGTTGCATATCATCGTGGATATCACAGTCACCAGTCTTGGGTGGAGGACCGAAGGATGCCAGGGCTTGGGATATCTGTAGACTCAGCCAGTGAGCATAGCTCAAGACCTTAGGGTCCTTCCTTAGGGTCCCCTGAAGTCTCCATCCCACACCCACTTTCCATCCAATAGGGAGCCTGCCGCCTCTTAAGCCCTCAGTGGGCCATGGCAGCAATGGTCCTGCCAAGGTCAAAGATTGCCCAGCAGCCCCGGGATATTCAGTGGGCTCTGAGAAAGTCCCCACATTAGCTGCCTCCGTAAGAACGTGCTTCAGCTGTTGAATCAGATCAGGTGAGAGCTACTCTCAGTTCCATGCTATTGGATCCTCATTCATAAAACCTCTCCCTCCACCTTCCCCCAGCTCATCTTTCTTCCTGCTTTCTCTTCTCCTCCTCCCTTCCTGCTCCATCTCTTCCAGCATACACTTATTCTCTTGAGTTAATCAAACGCTGGCCCCTGCAGCCCACTGTGTCTCAGACTGATCACTTAAGCAGCATTATTGATCGCTCTGAAAGCCTTGGGAGGTAGGAGTGGACTGAAAACTAGAGATGCATCGCCGATTGGCTGGCTAGGCCTCTCTGGGCAGCCTCAGCTCCTCAACCGCCTGGAATGTCTTTTGAGAAAGTGGAGGCAACCGACGGAGAAGATCCTCAGAGGGCTTTCATTCATCTCATCCTTCCTTCTTCATTTTGGAGTTAAGGAGTGCTCCTGGGTCTAGCCCAATGCCAATGTTCTGGTGAGAAGGAGAGAGCCAAGGGTCTGCTCTTTAGAAATTCATAATTTAGCAGAAAAATCATACTTATTCATATGAAGCAACTAAGAATAATACACGTTGGGAAATAATTATGTACCACATTACATGCTCTCGACAGTAAGCATCATAGGGGTTCAGGGCACAGAGAAAGTGAGCAGTGTGGGCTGGATTGGAGGGAGAAGGGCTTCTCAGAGGAGGTTGAACTTGAGTTCGGTTGTGAATAATGTGTGAGATTGAGACTGTTGGCTAGAAAAGGAGTAGGCTTCCAAGGGGGAGGCATGGTTATGAAACTGTGCACCTCAGATTGGGACTTGAACCCACGGTCTTTTAACTGAGATCACACACCTGGTCTCAGGACTTAATGAAGCTCAGGTTCTTGATCACAGAAAGAATTCAGTGAGAGACAAAGTGATAGGTAAGAAGTGGATTTATTTAGAGAGAAACACACTCCACAGAGTGTGGGCCATCTCAGAAGGTGAGAAAGGCACCAGGGTATGGGGTTGTCAGTTTTTATAGGGGTGTGTAATTCCATAGGCTAATGAGTGGGAGGGGTATTCCAGCTATTTTGGGAAAGGGGCGGGGACTTCCAGAAATTGGGCCACGGCCCACTTTTTGACCTTTATGGTCAGCCTTGGAACTGCTCTGGCACCTGCGGGTGTGTCATTTAGCTTGATGACGTGTTACAATGAGCATATACTGAGGCTCAAGGTCTAGTGGAAGTCGACTCGTCTGCCATCTTGGACCTAGTTGGTTCTAATCAGTTTATGTCATGTCCTCGGGCTATGTCATTCTTTTAAAGGTTGTGCCCTGCCCCCTTCCCTCCTGTTTCAGTTAGGGGAAAGGCGGGGAGGTGGAGAGCTCTGTCATGGTGTGATCAGGGAAGAGTGACGAGATCTGACTAGAGGAGAGGGTGGGTGTGGAGGTGCGGTGGGGAAAAATGACTTACTGGGGAAGGGGTACCTGGATTTAGGGGGTCTTTGATGTCAGCGGAAGGAGTTTGGACTTGAGGAGGCCCTGGAGGGCTATTGGCCGATTAACTGAAGTGTTCTAGGATGGGTAGCCCTGCCATAGGAAGCAGACTTGATTGGAATAAGGAGGGATTGCTACCAGCTTGTAAATTACTACAGCAATCCAGGTGAGAGGTACAATAATTAGGGTGGTGGCAGTGGGCAGAGAGAGGAGGGTCAGATCCAAAAGGCATGGAAGGCATTGGCGTGGCTGGTACACCACTAAGTAGATTCTCCTGACTTGTTTTTGTCTCATCCACACCCTCCTCTTAACCTCAATACTTACACATTCTTTTTGCCCCCAGGCCTCAGGGCCTTCGGTGGCAAAATGTCACTGGAGCTAAGACAACAATGGGTTAATTGAACTATCCCGAGTAAAGAAGATTTGCACGGGGGCCTTCCATGCCCCGACCTGAAGGAGTGAGCAGTGGGGAGTCTGGCCACAGAATCTGGCTGAGAGGACAGCTGAGCTGGAGTGCTGGGAACAGGGAAGTTGGGGGCAGGGGCTGTCTGTTTCAAGCTCCCAAGACCTGTGAGAGGGGAGACACCTTTCAACTGCCCTGGTAGAATCAGGTTGAAAATGCCTCTGCGCGCTTGGGATCATCCCAGTGGAGGTTACACCTGTGCCGCGGCATGGCAAGAGCTACCACAGCACTTTAGTGCCAGCTGGAGCCCTGTTGTTCCAGCTGGTATGAGAGAAATGAGCGAGGAGCCCACAGGTGGGTGGGAGGGTGATGGTAGAGGTCCCTGCCTGCTCATTTGCTTCCCTCACCAGCTCTCCCCTGCCTGCCCAGCCCACTGAATTTCATCCCTGGGCAGGTGTCTCGACCAAGTCCCCCATCCCTGGGTAGGAGGGGAATAGAGAACTGCGATAAAGGGATATTTGTGGGACTTTAGCCCCCTTCCTCTTACTGGTTCTTCTTGTGGGAGGGAGTGATGTCTTCTAAAGGTGAATGAGTGGAGAGTAAGTCTGCCCAGGCTGTGGGCTCCTAACCGCCAAGGGAACTCACCTCTGGGGGCAGGACCACCCAAACAGGCCTCTCTGTTTGCCCTGATCCAAACCCACTGGGAAAACAGAGGAACAGATGGCTAGACTGGTGGATGAACACGCGCACGCACATGCACACACACACGATGCGTAGTCTGTCGACCAGCGGTCTCCAGCATTTCCCTGCTGGAGGTTTGTGTTCTGATTTCTGATCAGTCTTCTGGTTGCTGGTTTGAGGTAGGGGTGATGGTTGGAAGGAGGGTGCTGAGAAGTGGGCAGGTGTCCCGAGTGGAAGATGCTCGTGGAAGTGCGCGATTGGGAGGAGGGAGTGCAAGTCACCGAGGAGGGTGATTGTCCCATTTATGACCCTTCACGTGGAAAAGCCCATTGAAAGTGGAAAAGAAGAGGGCACGGTGGTGCCAACTGGCTTAGGAGGCAACCAGGGAAGTGTCAAGACCTCTCATTTTGGAAATCCTGCTGCAATTTGCACTCTGCTTCTCTCCCAAGTTTTGTCTTTCATCTATCCATTTCCCCTTCGGTAGTCATTCTCTTTATCTTCCCGCTTCTAACCCAGACCCAAGCAAGTCAGTTACAGATGAATTTCCAGTTGACACAGGGGGAAACTGAGGTACTCAGATTATTATTATTTTTTTCCTTTTTGGCCACGCCACGCGGCATGTGGGATCCTAGTTCCCCAACCAGGGATTGAAACTGTGCCCCCTGCAGTGGAAGCTCGGAGTCTTAATCACTGGACCGCCAGGAAAGTCCCCCAGATTATTTTTTTAATGAGACTTGCCTCCGATTCTGTATCCAGACAGCCAAAGTCTGGATCTTGCGTTTGTGGGCTGGGACTTTGAAAACCAGCCCACTCAAAGGGCTGGCGAGGGCGCTATGTGTCGCATTGGCTCTGTTGCCACTCTCGGTGAAATCACAGAGAATGCAGATATGATTAATAAAGCGACTGTGTTCCATATTCATCTTGTCACCTGGAGTCAAGCTGTAATCTTTCGAATACGCAGGGAAATCACTCACTGACAGAGAGAAGGTGGGGGTGTTTAAACAGACCCACCAGCCTGCTGTTGCCACACAGTTTAGTGTCTGTCACCTGCAAAGTCCAAATCAGAATTGGCTGTTGGGTCTTTTTCCTTTTTCTTCCCCCCTTCTGTCTCAAGTGGTTTCTACAGTCAGTCTAAATACAGCTTGTCCTGCTTTGGAATTCTGGGTGATTGCAGGAAATGATAAAGCCTGGCCTTTAACCTAAGCTCCAGTTCCATTTCACGATTACCTTTAAGGACATTTTCTCTTAGGAGTTTACCATCACTTTAGATTCATCATAGCCAAAGCGAAACTCAGGATCTCCTCTCCAACCTTTCCCTCCACGCTGATCTCCAGCCCCGAGCCCTTGCCTGGATCTCCGCCTCTGTTAGTGACACCATCACTCTTTCAATAGCCCATGGGCTGAGACTTGGAATCAGCCCCCCGCTCCCCACTCCTGCCTCGTGAATGCATGCCTTCTTGACCATTGCCACCGCGGCCATCGTAGCCCAGGCTCTTGTTACCTCGTGCCCAGATTACTGCAGCAGCCTCCTGACTGGTCCCTCTGCCTGCTACGCCTACCCACCTTCCCGCCAAGTGATCCTTCAACACTGCTGCCAAAGGAATCTCCTTAAAACATCTTTCATCATGTCACTTCCCTGCTCAAGAGCCTATAATAGCTCCCTTTTGCTTACGATGTCAAATAGAAACTCCTCTCCCTGGTATCCAAGGCCTGCCTTCCACAAGAGCTGAGCTTCACCGTATAAATATATATTCCCTGTGACCCATTTCTTCCAGACCCCGAAGCTCCACGAGTCTCCTTACTCTCTGTGCCCTGCTGTACCCCCACTCACAGCTTACTCCTCTCTGTGTACTCATCTTCCTGCTGTTCCCCCACCTGCAGGGCCCCCCTTTTTCTCCACCTCTGGAAATCCTTCCATTGCATCCTCTAAGACGCTCAAGTCCAACCTCTGCTGTGAAGCCTTTCCTGATTATTCTCACCCTCATTGGTTGCCCTACTTTTTTTAATTATAAAATTTCCCTGATTATAAAAAGTAATATCTATACAGAGGGGAAAACTTTGAGAATACAGAAAAATATAGGAAAAGCAATTGTCACCCACAGTTCCCCGTCTTCCATTTTGGAATCCGGACAGCTAGGGAGTCAGCTCTTTACGACAGAACCTGGGCCCCCTGCATTGGGAGCATGGAGTCTTAACCACTGGACCACCAGAGAAGTCCCTTCAGGGGCCTCTTTGATCCATGTACCACGCCGGGTGGTGCTGGACACACGGACACATCGTAGGGGCTCAACAAACCCTAGTTAGTGGGTGGAGGGGAGATGAGACGTACATCATCCAGTCTGTACCTCTCTGCCCGTTGCGGAGGGAAGAGCGGCACACACCTAGGTGGTGCTGCTACTTCCTCTTCCAGGGGAGGAATGCAGCCGGAGAGAGGGCACTGCACATCCAGAGAGAGCACTGAGAGGTCAGCGTTCCTGGTGCCCCGGAACTCTGCTGCCTCTGATGACACAACCCCCTTGCTCGGTGCTGGGTTTTTTCCCCCTTCAGGAAGCCCCTGGCTTTGAGGTGAGAGCTTTAGTTCATCCCGGTGGCCAGAATGAGCTTTTCCTAACATGCTGGCATTAAATTGCAAGAATCAGTAGCTTACTTTGTCCACCATATCAAATTGAAACGTCTCATCCTGGCCTTGGAAAACCATCTGCCTGTTCACTTTCCTTCCCCACCCCATCTTGCTAAGGTATCTCTCATGGTTTCCCAAATTAACCCCTTCACTTGAGCCAAGCCAGCCAGTGTGCCATACCCTCAAAACCCTACTTCCCTAGTGGAAGGATGTCTGACAGTAGGTTATTTGCTACCAGCATCCCCCCACCTCAGTCCCAAGCCCTGCATAACATAGTCCCTCTACCTTGAATCCTGTCCCTGCTTCTCTCCACCACTGAGGTTCATGACCCCATTGACACGTGCTGCCACTGACCTGAGACTCAGTGTGCAACCTTCTCAGTCTTTGTATAATCATTTTGTATTAAAATATTATGTGCTTGCTATTATATTGTTATATCAAGGTGTTGCCCAGCTAGTTCCCATATGCATTCTGTGAAAAGCATTAGGCAGAGTAGCTACTCAGGAGCCAGCCTTACCAGTTACTGTATTCCATGGTTTCGAAAACACAATTTTAACCTTTTTGAAATTGAAGTGCTTCTTGGAATCCATGGTGCATTGTAGGCTAGCCAGCAGCATCTTTTCTTCCTCAGGGAAACCTAAGAAAATGTTGCCTCTAATTTCTAGAGTCAATGAAATAATGGTACTAAGTTACTTAACCTCTCCGAGGCCCAGCCCCTTTCTCTGCAAGAGCTGTACTTACATCAGAGAGGGCTGTTGTTGTGAGGATTCAAAGATAGTATTTATATAGCACTTAGCACAGGGCCTGACACTTTGGTGGAGGTGGAATAAATGTCAGCCATTGTAATCCCCCAACTTTATAAACTGTAAACCCCTCAAGGGCAGGGACATATCTTTTGCTCTTCTAGCAGATGGTGTGATGTGAAGGGTAGAAAAAGGTTCCCTTTCCAAAAATATCTCCTTTACTAGACTGCCAAACAGGCGAAATTTCAACATTAATCACTCCTTTGAGTTAAGGCATTATCTCCTAAAAACCTCTGTTAAAATACAAATATGCCACTTGGGAAGGTAACACATTAATTCATTAGCATTCATGATCCCATTAGTGCAGATTAGTTTATCAGATCAACTAGCTGGCGCGAGCAACCTGTGAGAGCCCTAGTCAGGGGGCTAGTAAGATACAGGACTTCAGGTGGGAGTAGAGGATTATGGGGGACAGGCAGTTCAGAGCTTGGGCCACCTCCCACCTGCTCTTGCCTTTTGGGGTTGGTTTGTCAGCAGGACTGTGACTCTGGTCTGCAATCAACTAAGAAGGTTCTCAGTGACAGACAGAAACACATGGATAGAAGGAAATGTGAGGTTGGGAAGACAGTCCTAGAAGATCATCTAGTTCAGTCTCCCTTTCACGTTTTCACTTTCATCAGCAGGGCATCCACTGCCTCCTAAGGTAGCCCATTTGATTGTTGAAAAAGTCTAATTAGAACATTTTTTTTATATTGATCTGTAAGTCTTTCAGTAACTTCTTTCCTTCCTCTTCCTCCTGGCAGTGCCTTTAAAGTATCTGAATATAGCTATTAGGTTTCTTCAAGTCCGTCTGTCTTTTGACTTCTATTTTCTTTGACTTTCCTGACTAAATCTGTCACTGAACCGAACTTGGGTCCATTCCCTGTGCACAGTAAAGCCAATCTACTGATACTGGTTTGTGGTGAAGGAAGGTACAGTGTTTATATGCAGGCACCAAGCAAGAATGGGCAGCTCATGCTCAAGAGATGCCAGCTCCTGGATGGCTTTCAGGGAAGTGTTTTTAAAGGCAACATTTGGGGTGAGGGCTGCAGGGTGCATGGCTTTCTTCTGACTGGTTGGTAGTGAGGTAACAGGGTGGTGGTTCAGGAATTTTAATCATCAGCCTTCTGGTTCCAAGCAGTCTTGTGGTCAGCATGTAGTCACCATCCTGGAGGGGGGTGGGGGGAGGGGGTGTCTTAATTTCTGCTGAACAGCTCAAAGACATGCATCAGGTTGTTACGTATATTTCTTGAGGAGGAACTAGGATTCTGTTTTATGGCTGAACTATTATCATTACTTTTATGGCTTAAATGTTTTCGCTTTGTTTCTGCATTCCCTCACTTCCCTAATTAGTAACCGCTTCTGCCTGCTCTTTGGAACTCAGGGAAGGCCTAGGAGACCTTTTCCTACAACAAGAAACAGGGACACAGAGGGACTTTTGTACCCGGTAGGGCCCCACAGGGTCCTGCTCAGTTTCAGTCCCCCTTTTTCTTTGATACTCCTCAGTCCTGAGGGGAATAGGGGCGGGACGAGAAAGGGAATAACGTTCTGGATAGAGAGGATAATCATAAACTCTCAGGGGAGCTGGGTTTTAGGGGGAGTTGGTTTCAAATCTACCCAGTTTGCTCAATGATTTTTTTTTACTTTATTTACTTTTAAATTTTAATTAACTTTTATCGGAGTATAGTTGCTTTACAACGTTGTGTTAGTTTCTGCTGTACAGCAGAGTGAATCCACTATACGTATACACGTATCCCCTCTTTTGGATTTCCTTCCCATTTCAGTCATCACAGAGCATCAAGTAGAGTTCCCTGTGCTAATCAGTAGGTTCTCATTAGTTATCTATTTTATACATAGTAGTGTATATATGTCAATCCCAATCTCCGAATTCATCCCACCCCCCCCCTTGGTATCCATATGTTTGTTCTCTACGGCTGTGTCTCTATTTCTGCTTTGCAAAAAAGTTCGTATGTATCATTTTTCTAGATTCCACATATAAGCGATATTATACGATATTTGTTTTTCTCTTTCTGACTTACTTCACGCTGTATGACAGTCTGTAGGTCCATCCATCTTCTGCAGATGGCACAATTTCGTTCCTTTTTATGGCTGAGTAATATTCCATTGTAGATGTAAGGCCAACTGGCCCGAGGCAGGGGAACGCAATCAGACTCACAGGTTGCATCAGACTGAAACTTTCCGGACCACCCAGTTCCAGAAACTGACCTGGAGACTTTCCGGACCACCCAGTTCCAGGAACTGACCTGGGGACTTTCCACCCGGCCCAGCCTTCCCGCCTTTCGAGGGGTGGGACTAACGGTCCCAAGACTGATGTGACTGGCACCAGATATTGCCACGATACCCAAAAAGACCACCAAATAAGGAATACCCTGCGCCCTCCCGGATTCACCACACCCCTTTCCCTTCTTCCCCTATAAATTCTGCCCAAACCCTCGCCCGGGCGCGACTTCTCCGGCCCCTTTCTCTCGGACCAGTGAACCTCGCCCGGGAGCGTTCCCAAATAAAGCTTGTTTAAACTCTCCCCTGTTTCTTGGTGCCGTTCCTTACAGTATATATGTACCACATCTTCTTTATACATTCCTCTGTTGATGGACATTTAGGTTGCTTCCAGCTCAGTGGTTCCTTTTGTGGTATGGTTGTACAGCTGAGCTTCTTAAGCTGGAGGTCCATGGACCTCCTGGAATTGTGATGTAAAACCTTGGCTAAGTGTGCCTGCATGTCTTCCACCCTGTGTTCATAGCATTCAACACTGGTCCAGGACCTAGAAGAGGCCTTATAGCATCTTAGTTACCATTCTTTGATAACACTCCGGTTTCTGAGGATGCTTCTTAGGGGTCTTGTCCAGAACTGAACAGTCCTCCTGGGGTCCTCTAACCAGCACACAGTAGACACAGTGATTTTATGAACAGCTTGATATCACATAGTTCTCACCTTTGGAGAGCTGTCAGAGAGAACATCTTGTTCTCAGGTAACTGACTCTCAACAGGACTGTCACCTTTTTCAAAAGAGCTGCTTGCTACCCACCCCTCGGCTTACCATGCTGAAAGCCTCTCAGCCCTTTCAACAGGAGCTACTTGAGGTTCCTACACTACCCTTGTAAGCTGCTCTACAAAAAAGAAAAAAAAAGATTCCGTGGCCAAATAAGTTTGAGAAATGCTAAATCCCCTTCTTAGATCTTCACAATGCACATTACCATATTAAAGGCTCTGAGAAGTCCCGCAGTAGAGAAACCTGCTATCCTTGTTTAAGGTTTTCAGTATATATTTGACCACAGACCACCACCGTCCTTCTCTTTTCCTTCTCAAATACAGTCTGTGAACATCCACACAATAGCTTTGGCGGATTCAGCTTTCAGCCATGACCCAACAATTCACACCCGGGTGCACAAATGACTCGCTGCACCCAAGGTTCTGCAGAAATGGGACAGGGCTGGGAGAATTTTGTGGTGGAGAGGGACAGGGAGAGAGCACTGGGAGTCTGGGAGAAAGCCTCAAAATGGGGAGAAAAACAAGCCAGGGGATGCTGGAGACTAGCTCCCCCTACCTCCCAGTTTTACCACGAGGCTGCCCTGGTAGATGCTCTCGGCTCTGAGCCAGCTGAGCAGAGGAGAGCAGCTTTGGCCGGGCCAGTCCCCTGCAGGGCCATTTGTGGTCATTGGCTTCTCAGCTGGGGCCTTTCCACTTTCATTCCCTGCCCGCTGCTCTCCGTTCCCTCCCTGGGCCTCTGGAGTAGTTTCAATTTCTCAGTCTACTAGTTGATCCATTTCATTTGGGTCATGTTCTTTCCTTTTCCCTTCAGTGGGACTGAGGGGAGGCTTTTGAGTTCTCTGTTGCCAAAGGAAGGAACGAGAGGATGGCGTGGGGGGAAGGCAAGAAAAAGACCTCTTCTGCAGGACCCCGGGCGAGTCTGTATCTTCCCTGTGTTCTCAGAGCAGGAACGGGCACTTCTATAGCCATCGCTGGGCCTTGGGGAGGTAACAAGGATACCCCGGGAGGCAGGGAAGACTCCTGTCTTTTGCCAAGAGAATCTAGGAAGCGTTGAGGATCAGAAAGGCAGGGGGTGCCCTGTGGGAACCAGAGAGACACAAGGGTGAAGGAGTCCAGCTGATAGCTGTTGAAAGTAGCTCCGGTGAGAGAGAGACAGACAGAGAGACGGAGAGGATGTATTTAGAGAAAGTACACAGACGACACATGTACATGCCTGTGTGTGTGAAGGTAAATCTGACTGAGGAGGCCTACGGGACACCTGGACCTTTACAGGGGTGTCAGGGTCACAGAAGTGACTTGTCAGTAGGGAGAAGGGATGAAATCTCTGTAGTGCGATAGCCCCTTTCACCCTCAGTGAAACAGACAAGATGGAGCGGGTCAGGAGGTCAGGGTGCAGGAGTGTGAGTTGTGTGTGTGAGCGCACGCACGCACGTGCAGCCGCCCCTGGGGACTGGGCCCCTGGGGACCGACCGTGCAAAAGGCCTCTCAGTGGATTCATTTGAACCCCCATGCCCTCCCCCACTGCCCTCGGCCTGGAAGGGCTTGCTGGTCCTGAGAACCCCCCTAGGATCTGATCTTGCCTAGTTTCAATGCCTCTAATGCCAGTGACTGAACCTCCTCGCTAGGCAGTTTATTTCGCTGCCTTAACTGCATCAAGGTTAGGAAATGGGCTTTTCCCTCTCACTAGATTCTTTCTATTTTTAGACAGGAAGACCCAGGCTTTCCTTCTCTTCTCTCTCTCTCTCTCTCTCTCCCCCTCCCTCCCTCTCTCCCTCCCTCCCTCTCTCATGCCAGGTCACTGAGGCCTGCAGTAATAGTCCACATTCCTACTCACACAGAGACCCCCAGAGTTTGCTTTGAAGCCTCAAAATGTCCTGACCACCCTGCAGTTTGGATATCACAAGTGCCCCCTCGTGCTCCAGGACCAAGATTTCCTTTTCTCCGACATATGTGGGCTTCAGCTTTTGCCTGTCCGGGTAGCTCCTTCCATCTTTCCTTTTGACTTTGCTGTACCTTCTCCCCTGCAAAGACTCTCTCCACTACCCAGAACCTGCAGAAAACCTGCCAAACTCCCCACTCCTGCCTTGGCCTCCCACCCCACCCCGCTCACCCCCTTGGAAGGTTCGAGACTAGGACATGGTGAAGTAGAAAAACCCATGCCCACTCTGCAACTCCCCATCCCCGGCAGCCCGGTACCTAGGAGTAGTAGTACAGTTAAATGGGTTGAAAAAACTGAGTCCTGGGGTAAGACATCCCAACAGTTTTACTCTACAAGTATGGTCTCAGGATTTACTTATATCCTGTGTTATGCTACATGCCATGGAAAACTGAAGACTATGACATGGGCTTTGCCCTTTGGACACTTGTTCTCAACTACTTCAAACAAGGAACTTCCAGGTGAAACATCTTTTTCATTCAACCAACAAATATTCAGTGAGTATCTCTAACGTGTCCCACCATGTTATAGGCACGGGGAACACAGTGGTGAACAGGAAAGACAAAATCTCGTTGCTCGTGGAGCATACAGTTCAATGGGAACATATGTTTTGAAAGCCAGCAAATAAATATTAACTACTTGTATCGATAACTGCCAGGAAGGAAAGAAACAATGGGCGGAGATGGAGAGTAACAGTCAGGAAAGGTGTTTCTGCAGAGGTGACGTTTGAGCTCAGAATTGAATGGCTCGAGGACAGTCCATGCTGTGCCTCAGACAGAGACTTCGTATGGGCAGAAGGAAGTGGGGAAGACTTTCAGGAGGAGGTGGGGTTTGGCTGGCTGAAGTGCATGGCTCAGAGCTTTGACCACTGAGAGCTGCTTTTCCATTCAGGTAGAGCATTCCTAATCTTCTCCTTGGAATCTGAGATGACCACTGTAAGAGGAAGGGTCTGCAGGATTCTTCCACATGATCTGACTCTAAAACCTTTTCTATGTCACACCTAGTCATTTCGAGCTAGAAACTTTGAGGCTTTTCAGGTAGGACAAAATCAGGAAGATAGCTTATGGGTGGGGGGAAAATCGGGATTATTGTAGCTAGAAGTATGGTGGAGAATAGAAAAAGATACATGGGCTGGGGCCAAATTATGGTAAAGATTGTGAAGAGGACTTTGGACTTGATCCAGTAGGCAGTGGGAAACTGCTGTTAGTTTTTGAGCATGAAATGAAAGGAAGACAGAAGGAGATAAAGGAAAGGTCCTGACAACTTGGAATAACCGTAATCCATCCTTTTGCCCTGTACACGTGGGCTCCCCTAGAGGAAAACGGTTATGACCCTGGGTACAAATCCCTGCTCTGCCACTTACTGACTCTGAACTTGGACAAGTTACTTAACTCCTCTGTGTCTCAGTTTCCTCCTCTGTAGAATGGGGTTATTGTGAGGATTAAATGAGTTAATCATTATGAAGTGCTTAGACTTTTTAAAAGATTGAATTATAGTTGATGTATGACATAAGTTACAGGTATATAATATAGTGAATCGCAATTTTTAAAGGTCATACTCCATTTATAGTTATTATAAAACATTGGCTATATTCCCTGTGTTGCACAATATATGAAGTACTTAGACTTTAGCTACTATTATCCAAGGAGGAAACTGGTATGAGGAGGTACAGTGTGGATATTGGCATGAACCTTGAGTTATTTTGGTCACAATTTGATCAGCTGGGGATTCTAAGAAGCTGCGAGCATTGCCTGGGCTCAGGACCCAATGTATACAAAGTGTGGGACTTCTGCCCCAATAATCTTTTCCATTAGCCTTCTACCAACATCTAAAATCCCCACTGTTCTTTAGTGGTGAGCTAGAGACTCAAGTGTTTTTTGTTTGTTTTGGCTTTTTGGCTTTAAAAAAATAGATTATTTATTTATTTATTGGCTGTGTTGTGTCTTCATTGCTGCGTGTGGGCTTTCTCTAGTTGCGGTGAGCGGGGGCTACTTTTCGTTGTGGTGTGCGGGCTTCTCATTGCAATGGGTTCTCTTGTTGCAGAGCACAGGCTCTAGGCATGCAGGCTTCAGTAGTTGTGGCACACAGGCTTCAATAATTATGGCTTGCGGGCTCTAGAGCGCAGGCTCAGTAGCTGTGGCACACCGGCTTAGTTGTTCCACGGCACGTGGGATCTTCCCAGACCAGGGCTCGAACCCTTGTCCCCTGCATTGGCAGGCAGGTTCTTAACCACTGCGCCACCAGGGAAGCCCCGACTCAAGCGTTTTTAACTGAATTAAGGTATCCTCTTAGCTGGATGTTAAAAAAAAAAATCAAAACATTAGGTCATTGGCCATTGTTACCTGGGATAAAGCAGAGCTTTGAGGGAATGGGATACTAGCTGGTATATTAGTTATCTATTGTTGCATAACAAATGATCCCCAAACTGAGCCATTTAAAACAACAAAATTTATCATCTTACAGTTTCTGTGGGTCAGGAGTCTGGGTGCATCCTAGGTGGGTGGTTCTAGCTCAAGGCCACTCAGGAGGTTGTGGTCAAGTCGTGAGTCAGGGCTGTCATATCTGAAGACTCAACTGGGGCTGAAGGATCTGCCTCCAAACTCACTCACGTGGCTGTTGGCAGACTTCAAGAGTTTTAGTTCCTTGTCATGCCTGTGGGCCTCTCTGTTAGGTGGCTCATAACATGGCAGCTTGCTTCTTCCAGTATGATTAATCAGAGAGAGAAGGCAGATGCATGACCAAGGGTGGGCCAGCCCAAGGCAGAAGCCGCAGTCTTTTGCAAACCTTATCTCAGAAGTTATCCCATCAGTTCCACCATATTCTATTCATTACGTATGAGCCCCGAGGTCCAGCCCAAGCTCAGGGCGAGTGGATACACAGAATGTAAATATGAAGAACTGGAGATTATCAGGACCATTTTAGAGGCTGCCTGCCACAAACGGATGAGGATTTATGGTAGGTGTTACAAAGTGTCCAGTGAAGTGGAAAGTTGGAATAGCCTGGCCAACTGAGGGTCAGCGTAAGTCGTTACTGGACTTAGTGATAGCCAGAGATATTGGATACCAAAGGGGCAAAGAGAGGAATGAAAAGGTAGCATGGGCGGTAGCTGGGAGGTGTTTGACCCACACCTGCAGTTGCCAGATGCCCTGCGATGCTCCTCTGATCCAGGCCCATATTTGTGCAGAGGTATCAGCGCCCCCAGCCCTTGCCCACAAGACCCACCCTATGGGCGTGGCCAGGGAGAGAAGAGGGAGCTGGGATGAGGTCCAGGAAGCCCAGTGGCAGCAGAAGCAAGAGAGGGGAATGCAGGTTCAGCAACTGCATTTGTTTGCAGTTGGGAAAGTTGTTAATTTTAGCTTCACACAAGGGGCTGAAGCAGGAGGGTTTGTCATATCTGCTGAGCTAGCCCTTGGCTGCCTCCCACAGGCCACTGCCGCCGTGTCAGCTCCAAGCCGCTGTTTGCAGGGTGGTGAGCTTGGCTAACAGTAAAGAAGGGCTGCATGGGCTGTGGGCTCCCTTGGGTGTGATGGGTCTGGGCCTTGGGTAGGTGGGCCCAGCCAGCCCTGGGCAAAGCAGTGCTGTGGGTAGCAGCTGCCTGCTGGCGCCTCCTCCTCCCTGCTGTCGCTCCTGTGTTCCTGTCCTGGCTCTACCACTTGCTGATTTTGTGACCTAGGGCAAGTCGTTTTATTTCTCGGTACCTCCATTTCCTTCTCTGCAAAATGGAGATAAATAGTCCCTAGCTTTCAGGGTTGTTGTGAGGAATTGTGAGCTCATGTAGGGAAAGTACCAATAAAGGGTAGCTGCTATTACTTATGTACCTGGCTCTGACCCAGGGCACCCAGCCCAAATGAGGCAGATCTCTCCCAATGCAGGCCCCACTTCCCAACCCAATAAGGACCCCTCTGAGTGTGTCTTCTTCTGCTGAGGGCTTTACATGGTCTATGGGTTAGGCACGTTAATGATCGCCATTTCACGTAAGAGGAAACTGAGGCTCAGAGAGGTGAAGTGACTTGCTCAGGGGCGCACAGCTAATAACAGGTGGCAGAGTTGGGACCATGACCCAGGTCATGGTCCCAAATTTGCCCTTTTTCTGTCCTACCCACAGTTAGTTGGCCCTGAGTCCGATTTCAGGATGTGATGGAGGTTGACAGTGGGACCAGAGGTTGGCTACAAAGGGAGAAGGCTTGGGTCCAGATCATACAACCCTTTGGAGCCCCACAAACTCGACTTTGTACTGCAGTTTCTACTCCATCTCCACATGACTGAGCCAGGAATAGAGGTTCTAATTTGTGTAACAACACTCTCCCACCCTCACCCCTAACACACACACACGCACACGCACACTTTTCTACCAAATGGCTAATTTCCTTTCGAACACATTTCTGAGATCAAGAAACTGGGAGGCGGATGCAGGTGTGTTTGAGGACCTGTTCAAAATGCTAAGCTCCAAGAGCACAGTCAGCGTTGCAGAGATGCAGATCCCCTCCCCTCGTTCGTTACCAAGGGAAACCTCGGTCCCTGCAGCAGGAGGTGGGGACCTGGGCTGGCCACAACTTGCCCTGGACTCACAGCTCACGACAGACTCATCCTCTTCTTTATCCGCAATAGCTGCAGAGAGGGAAGAGCTTGAAACCCTTGGAGTCTGAGGCAAGGAATTAGGAATAGAGAAGATTCCAGAATTGAGGCTTAGTGTGGAGAGAGAGGCAGGTGAGGTGAGGAATATGCAGATCTGAGAGGTCAAAAGAGGATCAAGAAAAAAAGCACAAGGGTTGAGAGAGGCTAAGGGAAAGGGAAGAGAAAATCAAGGAAGAGTGGAGTTTGAGAGACAGGAGGAATGGAGGGAAGCTAAGGAGGGCAAACTCAGATTGCAAAATGCAGAGAAAACCTGAAAGGGTGGCCTCCGCAATTGTCCTGCAGGGCGAACACAGGGGCAACAGTCTCATTGGTAGGGAGTTGAGGGGCCTTGACTGGAAGCTGCCTTTGTGCACATGGTTTTCACTTAGGTTGCATATTTCTTGGGGGTAGCTTGCAGGGGGCAGGTGCTTGTTAGAGAATGATGGGGAAGGCTGGTTTCTCCCCTAGCCACCCCTTGACCCTGCTGCCACTAATGAGCAACATTTATAAAGCACCTCCTATGTGCAGATGAGACTGAAGAAAATCAAATAACAAGAAGTAAAGAAAAGGAAAGAAGCAAAAGGGTCTACAAAGGCTGCAACAGGTTAAACTGCCTCTGAGGGGGTAGAGGGCAGGGGTGCTGATGCAGGCTTTCTGCTCGGCAGCCCGAGGAGGACAAGTTGACTAAATCAGAGATGGGGGTATATTCCAGAATCTTATTTTACAGAAGTATCAGGCCCACCTCCACCAACAGCAGGGCTAGCTCTGAGTTTAGAGTAAGGCCACCAAAGGTGTTTGAATGTGTGTGTGTGTGTGTGTGTGTGTTGTGTATGTGTGCTCCCAGAGAGGAACGCTTCCTCTCCCAGTACACAGACGCATTGCACACCCATGGATAACACACACGGTGTGTGTGAAAGGGATTATGCTCTCTGTCCGCTGTCTGGGTGGCAGTGGATCGTTACTTGGCCTGTGAAGTCCGTTTAATCCCAGCTCTCTTTTCTCCCTGAGCTCCTGTCAAGTGTCTTGCTCTGCTCTGTGGAAGACGGGCCCCAGCTGGGAATGTGTTTTTGTTTTCTGCGGTTCCTTTTTCCTCTGCCCCAACCTTAGCCTGAGCTGCTATTTCCTCAACAACATCCAAAGGGGGAAGCAATCATTGGTTTGAGAAGAATCTCCGAGCCAATGAAATGTCAGCTCGGCCATTGTTTCCAGATGCCTAAAAGAGAATTATCCGTAGATGGAGCGAAACCTCTGTTGACCAGAATATTTGGGAATGGGCAGATAGTAATGCAGTTTTCTGGTGGATTGAGGGTTTTCATTTCAGTTCATTGTTGAAATTCTCTCTAAAGTCTGAGGCCCCTTTCTTGCCTTGGAATGTAAGGCTCAGTGAAATGGATTCTGTTTGATGACTAAGGACTTCGCTTTCTAAATGTCAGCCCCGATGTTTGGGGTCACAGGAAGATAGTATGGTATATCAGTCAGAACGCTGATTTTTAGAAGTCAGAGGATGCAGGTTCCACTTCCGGTGCAGCCACATACTAGCAGCGTGACTTTGGGCTGTGGCTTATCCTATTAGAGCCTCGATTTCCTTGTCTGTAAGATGGAGTTCTGTTATTTTTATAGGATGGAGAAAGTATAGGCGAAAATGTGTACTGAATCCAGACTATCCCCTGATACTTACTTGAATCATTCCCTCATGCAGGCTTATTTCATTAGCCTTTGCCTCTTTTACCAAACAGCCAAGTGAACAAAAAGTGTATATGATCAATTGATGGATCAGAAGATTGGACTTTTGTCCCATTTCTTAACCCCCCAAGGACACACTGTATCTGCCCCACACCATTCAAACCCCTTAGCTTCCAGTTCAGTTGCAAGCACCTACCCGATGCTTAGTCACGTTTGACATCTGTGCCTGTGTTGATGCCTTCATCCCTCCACCCCTGGCCAGGCTGCAGGTTCATACGGGATCCCCGCTTTGAGACCTGGACAAGCACAGGGCCTGGCATTCAGTGAGTGCTTAATGCACAGTAGTTGCTGGTCCTAGTATCATTATTCTTTGGGGGCTACCTAGAAACTGGGGAAGACAGTAGGAATGAACATGGGGTCTCCAATTCCATTGGGACTGCTAGAATTGTATGTGTAATCATAGCAAGGGGAATAGCAGAGCTGGAAGAGACTTTACAGATGAGGAAACAAGGTCAGAGGTGGTATGCTGGTGGCAAATCTAACCATTGTCCCTTCGGAGAAGATAGGGGAGAGGGAAGCAGAGAGACCAAAGCTGAAGAAGGTTGTGGTCTGGGCTCAGTCTCCTCCCTGGTCCTTTCCCATCGGCCTGTTGGCTGGGATTAGTTCACCTGGTTAGACTGAGGGTTTAGGATAAAGGAGGCACTGGCCTCCGGGGTAGGAGTCCAGGCCTAGGTTACTTGGGGAACTTGGGGCCTTGAGAGAGGAAAGCAGGGATGAATGGGGCACCCAGGCTAAAAAGACAGCCAAAGGGCATCTACCCAGGGATGGGGGCAGGGAGTGGTAGTGGTGGCATATACATCTCTCCTTCAAGACATCCAGCCTACTCCCCAATTTTGCCCGAGGACATCGGAGGTATAGGCTTTGCCCCAGGGAATCCCTTTGGGGCCCCAGGAAAGAGGAAGAGCCAGCTGAGTGCCCAGGGCTGTTGGCATCCTGGCTCAGTGATTCTGCAGACAGAGCTAAGCTGGTGGTGGGGGCCAGGGCAGCACCTACTGCAGAAAGAACTGGGGGGCGAGGCCAGGCAACCGGCACACCCAGGATAGGACTGTCACGGAGAAGCATTCCCATCTGGATAGCTCTAGAGAAGCAAGTCTGGGTAATGATAAACTATGAATTTTATGCATGAGCTGAACATTGAAAAACTTCAGCCCCAAGCTCCCGGCTAGCATCTGAGCCAAATCCAACTCGCACAGCATTTAATCAGCTTCCTGACAGATCCCACTAAAAGAGAGATGAATTTACGAGATTGATTAGCTAATACCCAAGTGTTATGCTTACTCCGTGATCCAGGAGCACCAGGCTGGGGCCTCTAGACTTTCTGCCACTCAGATTCTGCAGCTGCTGTGATGGCAGGTGGGCCTGGCGTCTGCCCCCTGGGAGGGGACTGAGCTGCGTTGTTCCTGCTCTCAAGCTCCCTCCCCAGCTCGGGATGCCCCCATCCCCAACCCAAGATGCATCTGGGCCTTGGGAAAGAGTTATTCTATTCTACTCTTTGTCCTCCGTCTTCTGTTATGGTCTCAGCTAGTTTATTGCCCATCTCCACCCCACGCCAAGGATGCCCTCTCCATGTCTCTCCCAATCCAAAGCATGCCAACCCTTCAAGGCCCGCCTGGAGTCTCCCCTCCTCTAGGAAGCCTTTCCTGACTGTCAGAGCCATCAGTGAGCTTCCCCTTCTCCCAACGCCAAAGGCCCGGTGTTGTCCGAGCCACAGATAGTCACAGACCGCGGTTAGAGCCAAAGCAGAATTTAGCAAGTTCCATCCATCCCCACTTGTAAATGCTAAATTTATTTAACCACAAAAGTAATGCGTGCTCATTACAAGTCAGAAACCACAGAGAAGCTTCAAGAACAAAAAAGTATCCCCCTCTCCAGCCCCTCTGATCCTGTCCCCTCAGAAAATCAATATTACCAGTCTCTTCATTCTGTCTCTACGCTCATACACAGCTTCTTCATTTTACCTGTAAGGAAACTGAGGCCTAGAGAATGTGAGGTGATTTTTCCAAGATCACACAGCTGGCTAGTGGCCGAGCTGGGAGCAAGAACCTAGGTGTTCAGGCTCCCAGTTCCCGGGCCAGAGCTGTTGTGGGTTAGTTGCCTCCTTAGAGAGTTGTGTCTCCCCAAGTGAATTGTAAACTCAACTGAGGGTAAAAACAAACAAAAAACCAAACCAAAACAACAAAACCCCCAGAAAACCATGTGTTCTCTCTTGCATTTCCCACAGCACCTAGCGCAGTTTCGAGCATCTGGTCCAGGATGTTTACTAAATGTTTGTCTCCTCGTTTTAAATCCTTTCTGAAACAAGACACAGTATAAATAAAGAAAAAGAAAATGTTTGACTCAGTGCCTGGTTGTGCTAGACTGCAAAGCCAAGCCGTGCAATCATACAGAAATTGATTGTTAAGATGGCTGGAAAAAAGCAGCTGAAAACTCGAGTGATTGGTGACTGTGCACAGATATCTGGAGCCAGAGACAAAAACGGAGACCAAGGAGCTCAAATATTTGCGCTAACAGAGCCAAGAACCTAGTTTGAGGAGAGGTGGGGGCAGTGCTAGAGGTGGGGAGGGAGGGCCCTCGGCACCCCACTTGCTTTGGGACCTATTGCTCCCTGGGCCAGCGGCCACGTTGGCTGTTGCCGTCCTCCACGTGCTGATGAAGGCCCCCTCGGCTGTGGCCAGGTACTTACAGCTCCTTTCGTGTTCCGAGTCTCGAGAACCTACTTTATATGGCCTTTTTACTCCTTTGTGGAGTCAGTCTGGGATTTGTACGGATTTATTTGATATGTTTGTTGATTGCTGATCAGGCGTAAGGGTAGAAAAGGCAGCTGGAGTGAAGGCTCTCACCCCCAGGAGTGTCTCCCTGCCCTGGGGCGCTAGGGCGGGGTTGGCAGCTGCCTCTGGCATATCAGCTGATCTGGAGGTAGAACCCTTTGGAAAATCATAAACACGAATTGAATTTTAGAGCTGAACCAAAATTTCAAGATCATCTAATAAGGTTATTAATGCCCTACATGTATACAGCACTCCATGGTTTATGAAATGACTACGTGTGACTCCTTCCCCTCATTTTACATGTAGAATCCTTTGCTTATTTAAGAAGACCCCGACAACTGGATAGCAGATTGTTAGTTGTCTTCAATGTGAGAATGACATTGTGATTATGTGGGGATTTTCTGATTCTTAGGAGACGAATGATGAAGTGTTTAGGGGCGATGTGTCATGATGTTTGAAACTTAGTAAACTGATACAGCATTTAAAAAGATATAAATAGGGACTGGGGAATATGGAGAGTTGTTTAATGGGTACAGAGTTTTGGTTTGGGATGGTGAAAAAGTTATGAAAATGGATGATTGTGATGGTTGCGCAGCAATGTGAATGTACTTAAAGCCATTGAACTGTACACTTAAAAATGGTTTAAAAGATAACTATTACGGGGTTTCCCTGGTGGCGCAGTGGTTGAGAGTCCGCCTGCCGATGCAGGGGACACGGGTTCGTGCCCCGGTCTGGGAAGATCCTACATGCCGCGGAGCGGCTGGGCCCGTGAGCCATGGCCGCTGAGCCTGCGCGTCCGGAGCCTGTGCTCCGCAGCGGGAGAGGCCACAACAGTGAGAGGCCCATGTACCGCAAAATAAATTTTAAAAAAATAAATAAAAATAAAAGATAACTATTATGTTGTGATATTTTACCACAATTAAAATATATGTAAATATACAGAGATAAATAAAGCAAAAACAGCAAAAATATTAATAAATGTTGAATCTAGGTGATGACTATAAAGGTGATTATTGTATTGGTCTTAGGGCTACTTTAGCAGCTTTGTATATTTGAAAATATTCGTAGTAGAACATAGGGAATAAAAGAAACTCTTAGTATGAGCAGGCTTATGGAGAAATGGACACGTGGTTGTCGGAAGCAGCCAAACATTGTAACAGAGATGAGTCACGGGCCTCAAGGGCACGTGGAAATTTGGGACACGTGATGGAGAGGAGGCAATGATGAGTTGCTGTGTGGTTGGCCATTGTTGGTTAGTTGACGGGTATGATGGCAGAGCTCAAACAGTTTTCCACTCTGGATGTTACCTGGGGTGCGTGATAGGAAAGTTGTCACATGGAGGGTCCCTAGGTTGCAACATAACACAGCTCATGTTTATGGGTATCTCAAGGGCTCTAAGTTATTCAGAGACTGGCTGTCCAGTTTCTGCCTCATCCCTTTCTCTGGGCCATGGAGATGCTTGTGAGTCTTCCTTGATTGATTGACACAGAAGTTGCTAAAACTGTCATCTGTTCATTTGGTTGGTTTTGTGGACTCATCTCCACTCTTGAAATCTTATCAAAATACACATCCTCTAGGTGGGTGTCAGAAGGGCTTGCTGAAAGGTGATCCATAATGGCTTGGTGGTCCAAGGTTTGGCGAGAAGAGAAGTCAAAAGGAAAGACCTGTGATTCGGTCACCCAGCTCTACCTTCGCGTGTTCTGTCGGCCATTTGAGCCTTTGCTGGTGAGAGACAAGGATCTAGCCCAGTGCTGGGGGACCTTCCAGATGTTCTTGGCTGGAGTATGAAGGTGCTATCCATCTCACTGCTGGCAGGGCTTAAGGTCAGTTCAGAACTCAACAAACAGAGCCATTAGGGTGGGGTCTGGCCCTCCCAAGCACATGACAAGCTGTAATTTGTAAGGGTCACTTTGCCCCTGCTGTTGCTTTGCTAGACCCACCAGGTTCAGGCCTCATCCCTCCTCAGCAGACACAGATAGAAGGGCTTTTGACTGCCCCTCCCAGTGCACAAGGGACAGGGACTTAATTTGCATTCTCCTTTGGCCAGCATTTGCCTGGTGTCTACGTTAATCACCATAAAGGATAAATGGCACCAAGAGAATGGAGCAAGCCAGAGAGAGCAAGAACGAGAGAGACAGAGAGACAGAGCGGGCGCACGCTTGAGCAAGCAGTGAGGCCTAATGGGAGGGGAACAGGATGGTTTGCAAAAGAGCCGGCCAGAAGGAATCTGTGGTGAGCTCTCACTTCAGCCTCTTGAAAATTGGATCCCCTTCCACGTCATGTTTGATGGCCATGTTCCAAAATAATGGAGTCTGGGGCTGCAAGAAATCAGGCTGTGAGCAGGGCCTGATGCAGTGTCATCATAACAAATGAATGCAGGTGGGAGATTGGACAGACCTGGATAGGATAGAATTCTGGAGATGATTGACTAGTTCAATTTCCTTCCGAATCGTACACAGAAGGAAACCGAGACTCAGCGATGGGAAGGGACTTACCCAAGGTCACCCAGCTAATTAAGTAGTCCAGGTGGAGCCCCTGAATCCTATTCCAGTCCTCTGTTTATAAATCATAACACACATTATGCTGGCAGGCAAAACCCCCGTGAGCTGAGAGTTCTTTTTTCTCTCAAACATCTTTGCAAGGTGGCCCTGACAGAAGCTCAGTCTTGGAAGAGGCTCGCCCCTCCTCCCTCCCTGTCTTACCCAGCAAGGTAGCCATGCTCTGGAGTCAGGCCAGGATCCAGTAGGTCCTCGCTCAGTCTCCAGCCCACCCTCAAGCCCCGCCCCCCACCCCCCTACCTTTGTCAGCAGAGACTTGCTGGAAAGGCCACTCCGGGATAAAGATAATGTCAGTGAAGTGCTCGTTAGTAGGTAGCTGCTGGCTGACTACGGGCTCAGCCATCTATCTCCCTTGGTCCCGGGCTGAGGAGCTTGATCTATGCTGCACCTGGCCCAACTCTCCCCTTCAACTCTGAGCCGAGCGGTCACCAGATTCTGCCCTGGGGTTCGTAATTTTTCCCACCCCAGCTTCCAGGGCCACGGGGTCCTCTGTTGAGTTGCCGGAGAGGAGGGGTCAGGAAGCAAACGTTGGGGCAGGGGGTGGTGTGGGCTTTTCATAGTCACAGACCCTCAGAACAGGAAGGGACATTGATCTGCCTCCAATGTATAGATAAGGGAACTGAGGAGCACTGTCACAATAATATAGCTTACTTAGGTTCTACTTTAGAGCAGAGCCACAGAGAGCTGGCTTTCATACCAACACTATTGGGCAGGGTGGTTACATGGGGGCTCTGGGGGGAGGGGAATGCAGGTGAGATGGGGGATGCAAAAGACGTGTATATATTGCACAACAATATGAAAGTACTCAATGCCACTGAACTGGACACTTAATTAAGATGCTAAATTTGATGTTATGTATACTTCACCACAATTTTAAAAAATATATAAAATAATTCCTGGATAAGTGTTGGTGATAGAATAAATATAGGTTTTTTGTATGTATTGCATTAAAAACGTTGACTCCTAAAACACACACACACACACACACACACACACACACACACACACACACACACACACACGACATGCGTATTGCTTCCGTGACAGAAAAAAACACAGAAAAACAAAAAGTTGCAAAGTTGCTGACAGGCAGAAGGACCTAGAAAATAACTCTCTCAAAAAGGAAAAGGCCTCTCTATCTCCATCTCACAATGTAGCCTCCCAATGGTCTGGTACCCCAGCCGGGTTCACCGTTGTCCCTGTCCAACGGTGAACCCAGCTTTCCTTGCTTCTAAACCGGTGAGGATGGGATGTGGGCAAGGCTTTCGGCAGCTCAGTCTCTCTGCGCCTCAATGTGGAGGAGTAGGGGAGTTATTTGTTGCAGTCTGGGTTGCCACATACAGTTGTGCAGGTTGTGAACTGCATAAAGGTGATTAGACAAAGAGGTAAGTAGGGGAGGAAATCCCGCCCGTAGTCTGCTCCGCAAATCATGTGCCCTCGTGCCGGGCTGAGTCCACCTGGATGAAGGGGTACATTTTTCATCTGACAAAGCCATATGTTCATGGGGCTGTGTTCACCCAGAGGGAGTAGCTTCTTCTAAGCTTTTTACACAAAGGCACTGAATAGACTACTGGCGGCTCTGGCTGCCATCAGCCATGGGCTCCTGTGCTCCATGGTGACCCACCCTTAGGTTCCTAAGTCCCCCCCTGAGGCTCTCCCCCTCCCTGTGTACCCCCTGGTCCCAGGCATTTTGTTCTTGCTAGCCATCTTCTGAGCATGAGGGCAGGAGATCTAGTGAGGCAGGTCTCTTGGGCCCCAGGCCCACCTCAGGAAGACTCCCAGATTTCTCAGCTCTCTCAGCCCTGCATTTTCTGCTCCTGTGCTCTGCCCACCTGTTTGGCTCAGCTACCACGTCTTGGATGCCCGTTCCCTTCCTGGTAGTCTGGTACCAACTGTTTGTCTGAATCGTGACTCTGACGGCCGTGTCCCCAGTTTTCTGCGCCCTGCCCTCCTAGCTGCCCCTGTGTAGTCAGTTGTGGCAGCCAGCACTCAGCCCCTAGGCCTACGGGGCCCCGGTGCGGGGGGCTTGCCTTCAGCACGCCAGCTCACTCTTGCTCCTGCCTGCCTATCTGGATGGAGGCCTCCTGTTGGTGCTTTTCACTGCCAGAGACCACGTGTGCCAGGTGGGCGAGGAGGACGACAGTGGCCAGGGGCTCTCGGCTGGACAGCTTTGCTGTATCCACATAGTGCCTGTCAAGACCCCACCCTGTCCTACTGAGCTGCAGCGGAGGAGCTGTGGCAGGGCCAGGAGCGGGGAGAAACCTGCGTGTTGAGGGGAGGACAGGTTAGTCCTTGGGATCCAGCAGTTCCTTCTGGTGATGCTTAAAGCGTCCCCTCCCGCACTGCGTGAAGGCCCAGGCCCAAGGCTTCCAAATGAGCTCTCTGGGCCCTCCCAGAGGCCAGGGGGTTATGGTGCCAGATGGGCCTGAAGCAAACTGCCCAAAGTGCTTCTGAGACGAGAGGGGGCTCAGAAAGGGGCCTCGGGTCAGAACCAGCGCTGGGCCAGCCAGGGGGGAGGCGACAGGGAGGGAGCCCAGTTCCCTAAACCTCTCCACTCTGACAAGGAGGCCAGCGTCTTCTCAGCTGAACCCCTTCAAATGAAGACTAGCAAAAGCCCTTGAATCAAGAAGAATGCGAATGGAACAGCTAAGCATTTTCCCTCTCTGCCTCCTCCCTCGTCTCCAAATCCCAGAGCTGGAAGGAGCCAGACAGTGGAAGAAGGGGCGGGGAAAGAAAGCAGAGGGCCGGCCATCAATCTCCTGCCCTGACAAGCTGCGTCATCCCTGGCTCCTGCTGACTTCCTTGGGGCAAGGGGGAGGGGAGCTGGGTTCGTGTCTCGGCCAAGAGGAGCAGGGGCATTGAGACAGGACGCAGTCGGGTGCTGGGTCCTAGAGCCAGGGGCCGGGGCAGAAGGTGGGGGCTCCTCCGGGGGTGCAGAGAAGCCCAGCAAGCCTGGGTCCTTTAAGGAATGTACAGACCAGGGCAAGTCCAACTCTAGATGGATACCAACTGGACAGGGAGCCAAGCTTTGTAGAGTCCAACAGTAGTCCCTCTGCTGCCTCTCAGGGAAATCGAAGCTGCTGGTTTTCCCAGTGCCTGCTTCAGCACCATCCTCCACTTCCCGGACTTCTCACGGTTCAGTCTGCTCCCCAGACGTGGGTGCAAATCCCAAAGGAGATGGTTAGCTAATTGGGAAGGCCGAAGATCTGGTCATTCCAAGAGGTAAGGGTTACAGAGGGAACCCCAGATCAGTTTGCTCGCAGTCAGAAATGTCTGCTTCCGGGTTCTTTGAAGTCTTCTTGGAAAGAACCGCACACCCTGGAAGAGTGTTCCAATTTAGTCACGCCAGTGGGCTAAGCCAACCAAGTAATTTGGTGAGGGGGAAGGAAAGGGGCAGGAGCCGTGGGATGGAAGGGCTGCTTGTGCCGTGGAGCTTGGGTTCCTCTGCTGGTGAGGCGGGTCTTCAGGAATCCGGTTTAGGGCTGAGTGCGTCCTTGCAGGGATCCTGCTGCAGGAACTTGTCAGTTGAGATCTTCTTTGCGGGGGTGGGGAGCTCAGGGACAGGGACACCGGACAGATGGGGGGCCAGGGAGCAGAGGGAAAGGTCGAGGCAGAGGAAAGAGTTCCCAAACAAGCATCTCCCAGCTTCGGAGAACGATCCTGGACCAAATTAAATGTTTAGTACTGCTCAGATGTAGTAGGTGTTTATATTTTGTTCAATAATGTTAGAAAATATGCAGGTTCCTTCCCAGGTTTAATTGGCTTGCTAGGATTTAAAAAGCACTCTAGTTCTGTGTTCAATAAGACAGGAATCCCAGTTCAGTGAAGGAAAGGGTCAGCAAATTAACAGGCTTCATTCTTTTTTTTTTTTTGAATTTTAAAATTTTATTTTTTTTATACAGCAGGTTCTTATTAGTTATCCATTTTATACATATCAGTGTATACATGTCAATCCCAATCGCCCAATTCATCACACCACCATCCCTACCCCATTGCCATTTTCCCCCCTTGGTGTCCATACGTTTGTTCTCTACATCTGTGTCTCAATTTCTGCCCTGCAAACCAGTTCATCTGTATCATTTTTCTAGGTTGCACATATATGAGTTCACATATGATATTTGTTTTTCTCTTTCTGGCTTACTTCACTCTGTATGACAGTCTCTAGATCTATCCACGTCTCTACAAATGACCCAATTTCGTTCCTTTTTATGGCTGAGTAATACTCCATTGTATATATGTACCACATCTTCTTTATCCATTCGTCTAACAGGTTTCATTCTGATGTGGAGTTTACAGCCTGTTCCATTCAAGCTCCTGCCTCTTAGTAAGTCACCCTGGGAAACGGAGCTGTGACCACAGCTCACTGGTAGCCTCTGAGACCCTAGGCTTTTGGAAGCCTCACCTTATCTTAGGCTTTCCCCGTGTGGAGGGCAGGAGCGGACGGAGGGAGGGCCACAGGGGAAGGAGGACTGTTCCTCCTTGGTTCCATCCTGCTTAATGGTTTTCCCACTGAAAAGCACTCATTTGTCACATTTCGCTTCAGGAGGTGTCACAGGATGATCCATCCCTCAGGCCTGGACCTATAAAAACCAGGAAATTGGCACCTGCAATCTGCCTTTCTCTGCCTATGTCTTCTCTGGCGGAGGCTAAAGTGCCACTAAAATGCTGACTCCTGCCTTATCCGTGATGAAGTGAGCTTTTAACAGGGTAGCTTGGCCTGTGGAGCATTTTCTTCAGAGCTGTATTGAAGGGGTAAAGAGCTAGAAAGGCTGGTGGAGGAGTGGGGAGGAAGACACTGGTGGCTGGATGTCAGAAGAACCCCATGAAGCCGGGGGACGCCTGGACCTTTCCTGGGTGCCATCTCCAGTCGCCCACAAAGAATGGATCCAGCTGTTCCCGACACTTCTCAGACGTGGATCTCCATTCATCAGCTTCATGGCTAGCCATCTACTCACAAGGTGTGCTTTGAGGACCTCCACAGGTCCCTTCCACCCCAGAATGTGTTCTCCATGCTTTGTCGTTATTGCTGTGAGTCAAGGCATTTGTCCTCCGAAGCCCTTTGTTAAAATACCTTTTTTTTTTTTTTGGTCTGAGGAAAGTTTTCATATATCGGATTCATTGGCTTTTACCTGCCAAAATCAGGCTCACAAAGAAATGGGATCCAGGGCAAGTAATGCTTGATGGGAAGGGGAGAGAGGTTATATTTGTGAGAAGGAGAAGCATAATGGGCTAGCTGAGCCGAGAGTCATAATTGCTCGGGCAGGGAGGGAGGACTGGGCAGTCGAGGAGGAAATCAGACAATGGGCATCACTTATCCCTGTAATCCAGGCGTCCCCGTGGTCCTCTCTGCCCAGCAGATCGAGATCCTTCCAAATCGCCATCCTCCCAGACCTCTGCATTCCCAGGGAAGGCCTCCCTTCTCCTCATCGCTCACCCCCAGCACGTGGTTCTCCTGAAAGAGTTCCTTTTGGAGCAGTGGTTCTAAACCTTGGCTTGTTCAGAATCACTTGGGGAGCTATTAGAAGCCTTGATGCCTGGGCCCCACCCCAGACTAATTATGTTAGAATCTCTGAAGGGAGGTCCCGGGGGCATCCCAGGTTTTGAAAAAAGCTCCCTCAGGTGATTCTGTTGTACAACTTGCACAAACAACTGAGAATGTAAACGTAGGAATCCTAGACCTAGGGAGGCCTTGGTCATTTTCCCAGTCAGGCTCTAGCTTCCCAGCATGTTCCCCAGTTCCCTTCTCTCTCCTCCATCTACTCCTCTCCCCTCTGCTCCCCACCAACCCCAAAGTTCTGTTCACTTTCACCACCTGGCATTATGCTGTCTCTTCTGTTGCCTTGACTCTTGCCTACCAATGCTGTCAAGGCAAGTAGCTTATCAACATCTTTTCCTAGAGACAGTCCCCGTTCTCTCCTTGAGAGGGATTCTGGTGCCAGCTGGTGAGATGATTGAAATTTCACCCCAGATCCACTTGGTTTTGACAAGGACCCTGGATGGCCTCTTCGCCGTATCTCCACTGGCTCTGAGAACGATCACAGACGCGTGCTCTGCTATTTCCATCCAAAGAAGCAGGGCCCACGTCTTGCAGGGGAGGCCCAAAGTTGGCAAAGCATTTAGAGAGTGACTGTCTGTGTATCCACTTGAGGGAGTCTTTGTGTACTTGTGGGTGTCTAGCCCTTATGGCTAATATTCAAATTTGGCCCATGTGCAGGCTTGACGGGACTTTCCTAAGTGCCGATAAAAACGTCCTTGATTCATGACCTAAAAAATAGATAGATAGATACTCTTGCTACAAAACTACTTTGAGGTGAAAACGTAATGTTTTAGTCAGTGGATGGTTATTGGGCACTATCGTATGCCAGACACTGGACTAGGTGTTTTGGATTTGATGGTGACCCAAACCTGCATGCCTGCTGCTGGCAGTCTAGAGGGTTTTAGTCATCTTTTTTTGGAACTACTCTTCTTGAACAAAAAGGCACTATTTTAAAAAAGAAAAACAAACACTTTAAGCTCTGAGTCAGGAATTTCTGTGCACTGGAAATTCTCAGCTCACGAGTGGGTTTCTGCATATGGGCCTGAACAAGTTATTTCCCTTTTGTATGTGTGAAATGGTAATGTGTGAAAAGGCACGTGGTGTGTATGTTCACCTTTTATGGGCCTGTGATTCTCAGATTGGACTGTAAGGGCACCTTGACTCCTGCCACTTCGCTCTCCAGAACTCTCAAGTTCTCAGACGTTGGGTGGCTAGTTAGCCGGCTCACAGCTATTGGTGCTCACAGTGCACCGGGCACTGGGCTTCCTACTCCACATGCATCATCTCTTTCCATGCTCACAACAGGGAGGTAAGTAGAATTATCGTCCCCATTTTACAAATGAGAAAACTGCTCACCCACTAGTCAGTAGCAGAGTCAGGATTCAAACCCAGGACTATCAGACCCCAGAGCCTTTCAAAGCACACCCCCTTGCGATGCTACTGCCAAAGCAGGGCTGAGGCAAGGCAAGCTCCCTCACCATCAAGAACAGCAACATTATCACTGTCATCATTGTCATGGTCATTGTCATCCTGTCATCATATCAGCGATCATTTGTCAAGTACTTTCTTTGTGCCAAGCAACTGCACTTAAACAGCCTTTATTAATAATAAAAAAGAATAATACTAATAGCAGTTAACAGTTATTGGATTCCTATTCTGTGTCAGGCACTGTCCTAACCATCTTACCAGGATCACCGTAATCATTCCTCACCAAATCGCTGGGAGATAGATCCTATTCTTAACCCTGTTTTAGAGAGGAGAAGACTGAAGTTTCGATGGGCTAACTTACCCCATGACCTCACAGCTAGTGTGAGCAGCGGAGCCCAGGTGTGGTCTCTGTCTGACTCCCAGGGCAGGAGTTCCCATCCCTCCCTGTTTTCCAGTTTGGAAACGCTGTCTGCCACTGGCTTCTGATAACTGGAGAGCTCTCTCGGACCCACCTGCTAATTGGGATAGGGGCTGGAGTGACAGGCCACCACGGGTGTGAGCAGATGCCCTCCTACATGAACTGACAACCCAGTCCCTTTCCATCTGGCAGCCAATGCCATGAGAATGAGAAACCTGCCCAGAGAGGGCCTCCCGGCCAAACAATTTGTATAGCAGAACTTTGGGAAAATACATAGCTGAGACCTGTACAGGTGGAAGCCGGGTAAACAAGAAGACTCTTCTCTTCATATTTTCTTCTTCCTCATTCTATGAGGTTGGGTTTTATAGAGTGTATATTCTCTCTTCACTGCACTTCTGGGACACCCTGCCCACTGACATCTCTTACTGATGCCTCTTCCTTCCTCCTCACCCCAGCTAACCCCTGAGTCCCTTACCTCCCGTCTGCTTTCAGTGCCATTTGCTCATCTTATTTCATTCCTCTTTTGAAAATGCCTGCCTCTCTGTGCTCCAAATCTCTTCACTTTTCCCTTTCATCTCAGCTCAAGCCACATTAAGGTTGTAAAGCATTTTGGAAAGTGGTGAGTATGGCAGGAAGGTAAATAGAGTTGTATAGTATTTTGCTGTCATTGAGCTCGGAGTCTTTGAAAACCAACGGCAGTTCACAGCCCTGGCACACCTTTGTCTCTGCAGGGCTATTAACCAGCCCTAGATGAGGGCTATGGCCACGACCCAAAAATATAGACTTCTCAGATGATGTGAAATCACTCCAGGTAGGGTAGTATTAGCTAGAGCAGCACTTCCCAAATTGGTTTCCACAGTACCCAGAGTGTGAGGGATTAATAGGTACCACGAGAGAGAAAGGTTTCCGAGTACAAATGAGTTTAACAAATGCTGGGTTAGATAAGCTCAACTTTACTACAGGGTTTCACAGAGCCCTTAACATACTAATGAGAATCATGAATCTCCAAGAGGACATTTAGAGCCTCACCACCCAAAGTGTCGTCTGAGGACTGGTAGCATATGCATCACCTGGGAGCTTGCTGGGAATGCAACATCTCAGGCCTCCACCCCAGACTTTCCGAGTCAGAATCGGCATTGTCACAATATCCTCGGTCGATTTGTATCACATTAAAATTTGAGAAGCACTGATTTAGAGAACCAGGCATTTCTCCCACTTTTTTGTCCATGAAACGCATTTATAGAGCCTCTTCTGGGATCGGTGTTCCTTGCAACATACTTTGGGGGAAGTGCCAAGGGTAGAAAGCCCTTCATAGGAATTTCTCATTGTCTAGAGACTCCATAGAAAGACATTAGCCAGAGCAACAGTTAGAAATTGGGGGACTGATTCATTGTACATGACCCAAAGCCTCACTTTACAGAAGTTTCAAGACTTGTGTTACCAGAAAGTCTTCTTATACCTCTACGATCCCAATTAACTCATTTCCTGGGGCCTTTTTAAGCATCGCCGCGGCTGTGCTGCTTTGTCTATTCTCTGGGCCAGATCAACCTGTTCGTTTCTGAAATCCAGCATCTTCTCCAGAGTGCTACAGCTCAGGATCCGAGCCTCCAGAGAACGTGCCTGGTCCCCTGCTGTAAAACGTTAGAAAGGCAATTTTATAGGGCAACTTTTCAGTCCAGTGTGTTCTGTTCAGTTAAGCTGTTGTTGTTTTTCTTTAGGGCCTTTAAGCTATTGTGCCAAACATCGAAATAACGCTAGCTATTTTGTATTCAGATCTTGTGACTCATTTGAGGGCATTGTTAATATTTTATAAGAAAATTCTCCTTTTTTTCCGCTCACATTTGTGATTTTCAAGTGTGTTGCTGCATTGCATTCATAAACGTGCTTTTTATTAAGTCTCAGGCCCCATTTTTTTTCCTCCTCTGAGAAACACATCTCCAATTTTATGTTCAAAGTTAAACGGAAAATAGGCTTTGATATGTGAAATTGTGATTTGTGAGAAACTTGTCCAGGTTGCAACCGTTCTGTACAGTAAGGGACCGACATGCCCAAGCTCTGGTTAGGTCACGGCAAAGCCCTCAGCAATGTTTCCTGGATGTCATCACCAAGCACTCTCTCAGTGGCCACTTTCTCTGGCTGGCCAGGAATGTTTGCTCAGAGTACAGGAAGAGGAGGTAACAGGAGCAGCGGGATGGTACTTAGAGATGTGTGAAAGCAAAAAAGACATACACCATTAGGCCCTTTGGGCTGGAAGGCCTGCCAACCCCAGAGGCTGCCCACTCTGGGTTTAGAACCATGATTCTGACCTCTCCCACTCTCCCATGTGAGCAGAAGCAACAGAGTAAAGAGGGAAGAGACTCTGGAAACACCTCCTCACGCTGGATCAGAAGATCCAAGGCTTCCTTTGAATTTCCCACCTGCTCAATGATGCTGACATTGCCAATTGATGCCAGTAGTTCTTAAGCTTTCTAAGTATCAATACCCATTTGTAATGTTAAAAATTTAGGACACTGCCGACAGTAGTGATTCTACTTGCATTTTTTTCTCTCTCTGCTGACAACCCACAATTGGTGTATTTGAGAATTTTCCTTGCAAGAAATCCACAGGCCTTTCAGGGGTCCCAAGGCACACAGACTGTCTCTATAGTTTATACCTGGGTGTGAATGAAAATAGCAGCTATCATTTCTTGAGCACAGGCCTTGACATTTTACATGCATTTATTTCATTTAATGCTCCCAATACCTTATTATCTCCATTTTAGAAATAAGGAAATTGTGGCTCAGAGAAGTACATGACTTACCCAGAGCAAGTCCCAGAGGCGGAACCAGGGGGCAAAAGCCCAGATCTTTGGGACCCCCAAGTCGTACTCTATTTCTCAAGCGGGGGGACTGGAGAGGCCCCAAATGCTGGGGGAGAGGGGAGCAAATGGGCTCCCGAGGAGGAAACAAGAAAGGACTAGGGAGTTGAAGAGTGATGGGCAGAAGCATTTGCCTCATAATTTTGCCCTGAGCTAGTCCTGCAAACCAGCCGAGGTTAAGGTGGCCCTCATAGGCCACTTGGAGAGATAATGACAGAGCCCATTTCTGAATCCACCTCTCTACATACAACATTCTCGTAGACAGACTGTTCCAACAGCTCGCCTCCTTCGCAGTCCTTGGTCACCCCAGGCACACTCCATCCCCAGGCCTGCGCCTGTGCGGTTCCTTGTGTCAGGCAGGCTCTGCCCCCAGACAGCTACAGGGCTCGCTCCTTCCCTTCAGGACTCTGCTCAGTTGCCACCTTCTCACAGAGGCCTTCCCTGGCCACCCTGTTTAAAATGGCAACCACTCATCCCTGATTCCTTGCTTCATTTTTCCTCTAAAGCACTTTCTCACTCTCTAAAATATCATGTAATGTTACCTATTTATTTGTATATTGCCACTAGGAGGCAAGCACCACGAAGACAGGGATTTTTTAGCTACGTCGTTCACTGCAGCGTCCCCCGTGTCTAGAACAGTGTCTGGCAGGTCGTAGGAGCTCAATAAATGTTTGCTTAATGAATGTACAGATAGCTTTAAACATGGCTCCCCACTGCATCCTAGCTACAGAGACACATAGGTCCTCTGAGATAAAACAGAAGATGAGCAGAAAAAAGAATGTGCGCCTTCATCGGTGAGAGGACCTGGGGTGGGAATACTCTATGCACAAAATACCCACGGTTCTCAATCTGGCTAAAGCCAACGACCCATGTTCTGGACACTTCTTATAGCTATTTTACTCTTAGTATCCATTGATTGAGAAACACATAATGACCACAAAGTAATCTAAATATGTGATATTTTTAAAGTAATTTTGTTCATCATTATGACATCTGCCTCACATTTGGAAAATAGTGGTACATACACGTGTGAGATGTTTTAGGATGGTGCTTAAATGCTTAGTCTCTGGCGTCTATCGGCTAGCGTTTGATTTGCAGCACTGCCAAGTATCACCTGTGTGATACTGAGCAAGTTGCTTAAACCTTTGCCTCAGTGTCCTTTTCTGCAGAACGGGGCTAACGACAGTACCAAGCTTACAGGGTTGTTATGAAGATGCAATGAGATGTTGCATGTCAAGCTCGTGTAAAGCGTCTGGCATGTAGTATAATGCTCCCCAAATGGAAGCTGTTATTATTATTATTATCATCATCATCACCATCATCATCATAGTACGGTTATTGATTGACATATCCACAGGTAATGCTTCAAAGTGTATGGATGTGCTGCAGTATGCTGCAGCCCAGGAGTCCTGGGCATACAGTTCTGGGGGTCAGTGTGGTGGACACTAAGTGTTGTTGGCAGTCAAAGAAGAGGGCTTGGTAGCTGGGTGAATAGGGATGTGGACATGGTGAGAAGGGGAAGTAGACAAGAGGGAGAGTGGCATCATCTTGGACTGGTGGCTTGATGTATGCATTCAGAGAGGAAGCCAACAGATACACAGGTGACCTTCCAACACTTCTGAAATCCTGACTTAACCAAAGGTTACTGAGGAAGACAGGTAAAGATATATTACTGAAAGGCCCTGGTATATGTTTCAGGTGTTTTATGACGTGCAAGTATTAGCTCTTCTAGAGTGGTAAGGCTGCTCTGATCATCACCTTGCCTGGCCTTGCATTCCAGAGAATTTTGAGCTCCAGATGGTAGCCCATTAGGGGCAGGTTGGATCTGGGTGACCTGGACAGTTTCTCTGCACTATTTCCGTCCTCACCCCCTGCCCCCAAATCGGGGCTTCAGAAAGCTGTTTCTAAACCAATCTGTGGGGTGGCAGCACCATGAGCAACCAGCTGAGGTCCTGGGGAGAGCTGAGCTGGGGGCAGCAGTGGGTAGCCAGTGGGCCAAGAATACTGTCCTCTGTGACATTTCATTACTGTGCCCTGCAGAGCGCGAAGCACAGGGCAGATTACCCCGGGGGTTCAGTGACTCCTGGTGGTTCAAGAGCTCAAACAAGAAGGAGGTCAAGGATGGAGCTCTGTGGGGGGCGGGTGGAGGAGTGGCCACCTTCTGAGGCTAAACATTATCAGACAGGAACCAGTCCACCCATGGAGAGAACACACACGCTGTGCCCATAGGCTGATTGATTTGATGAGGGAGTTGAGTACGTTCTGTGATTTTTTGCTCAAAATGGGAAATAGAGCCAATTAAACTTCACCTTCCCAGGGAAGAAACGGGGAACCCCAGCTTTCGGTTTTATTTTTAGAAGCTGATCTTTCTGGAAAGATAAAAACTCCAATGGCACTTGGCAACAGGCCGCAAAGAGGCTTCTTTCTGACCTTCAGGTGAAAAGCTCAAACTCTTGTGCAAGTCAGTAATTTTTGTCCTCAAACCAAGGATCTTAAAAAGATAGCTGTCAGTAGTGTGCAAATTGACTGGAGCCCCCTCCCCATTTCTCCTAGAAGCCTTGACTCCATTCTCATCACGGTGCGAGGATCCCATGTCCAGTCCCTTCTCCAGCCTGATGGGGAGCTCTGCTCTGGGGCCTCATTTGCATAGCCAAATGCAGACTGGCATCTGTCAGCTTAGCACCTCAAGCCAAGGAGTTGGAGCGGCGACAGGAAACCTTCTGGGCAAATACCCTGGATATTGGATTCAAAAATGACAGTGTCAAATTAGGGCTAATTTGCATAGGCTTATCAGGTTAATTACTACAGTGTCTCCAGGAACTTGAAAATCCTTGAATTCTTATGCAACCAGAATGCTCAAAGTCTGTTGCTATGAAACTTGGAGTGTAAATTACCATGAATATCATTAATCTGTTCACTAGGAGGTTAATTTGCAATTTGTTGGCAAATCACACGTGGGTCTTATAGCAAGAGTGTGGGTGGTGTTTTTGTGCCAATGTGTGGCCCCGCCTGTGTCTCTGGATGTGTGTGTGTGTGTGCGCGCGTGCGCATGTGCACGCACACGTGCATTGGGATTGGCACTCCGGGAGCTCACATTTTGGGTTTTCTCACTGCTCCTCGATGTCACCTGGCTCTTCTGGCATATCTTTGGTTCTAGGGCACGTGTTCTCAGTGTTGGAGGACTGCTGTGCGGAGCAGTCCTCAGCCCAGTGCCAGCTTACGAGACATCATCTCCTCCTGAGACAGAATTGCAAAGGTGTCCGTTAATGCTTTAAAATCATCTGGCTTTTCTGAAAGATGCTCTTTCCCGTTAATGGCTCTCAAGTTGTTTTTTTGCACGCAGACAGGTTGCTCCTGGTTAAGGAACTCAGATCATCCAGAGGAAATGGGGCAGGGAAGTTGCAGTGGGGTAGGAGATGGTGACCAGGATCACACTGAGCAGAGTTGGGGGAGACTGCTGAGCAGGGCTGGGAGGGGGGTTTCCATGGCTGCCCTGGGCTATTGTTAGTGGAGGGTGGCAGGGTTGATGATACAGATCTCACCCCAGCTGTATTACTGTTGGAACCCTACTCACACAGAAGTGGCTCCCCAGCTAGCCTCCCAGGGCTCAAAATCCCCTTTGGATGGGGGCATCGGAGATTCAGATATCTCATCTGGGAAGGAAGACCTAGTGGGAGAGCAGGGCCTGACATGTTTTATGGGGACATAAAACATCTCAGTTTTGATGCTCATGAGGGATGCCCCAGGAAGTGCTCAATGCTTTGGGGACACCCTGAACAGCCTAGGGGATGGAAGCTCATGGGTCCATCATAGTGAGGGGCTGTTCAAAGGAGCAGGGCCATTCTGAAAGTTGGGGAAGGCTCCAAAAAACGGTCACATCCATCTACCTTACAGGTGAGCCTTAAAATAGGCCTGGGAGGGGCACAGAGAGTTTGTGATGCTGGTTTGAAGAATTTAGGGAGCCACACAGAAGCAGACTTAGAAGGTCTGCTGGGAGCCAGGGAGCCCCCCGAAAATGTGCCTTGAACCTTTCTTTTTTTAAATTTTTTTATATATTTTTTGAAATTAAATGATTTATTTCACCAACTATTTCAAACATATAATTTTCAACATGTGGCATTAGTCAGTTTTCTTTTTCTTTTGTCTTTTTTAACATCTTTATTGGAGTATAATTGCTTTACAATGGTGTGTTAGTTTCTGCTTTATAACAAAGCGAATCAGTTATACATATACACATGTTCCCATATCTCTTCCCTCCTGTGTCTCCCTATCCTACCCTCCCTATCCCACCCCTCTAGGTGGTCACAAACCACCTAGCTGATCTCCCTGTGCTACGCGGCTGCTTCCCACTAGCTATCCACTTTACGCTTTGTAGTGTATATGTGTCGATGCCACTCTCTTACCTCGTCACAGCCTACCCCTCCCCCTCCCCATATCCTCAAGTCCATTCTCTAGTAGGTCTGTGTCTTTATTCCTGTCTTACCCCTAGGTTCTTCATGACCTTTTTTTTTTCTTCTTAGATTCCATATATATGTGTTAGCATACGGTATTTGTTTTTCTCTTTCTGACTTACTTCACTCTGTATGACAGACTCTAGGTCTATCCACCTCATTACAAATAGCTCAATTTCGTTTCTTTTTAGGGCTGAGTAATATGCCATTGTATATATGTGCCACATCTTCTTTATCCATTCATCCGATGATGGGCACGTAGGTTGTTTCCATCTCCGGGCTGTTGTAAATAGAGCTGCAATGAACATTTTGGTACATGACTCCTGAATTTTGGTTTTCTCAGGGTATATGCCCAGTAGTGGGATTGCTGGGTCATATGGTAGTTCTATTTGTAGTTTTTTAAGGAACCTCCATATATATATATATGTATATATGTGCCACATCTTCTTTATCTATTCATCTGTTGATGGACACTTAGGGTTATAAAAACAAAACTAAGCAAATGGGACCTAATGAAACTTAAAAACTTTTGCACAGCGAAGGAAACCATAAACAAGACCAAAAGACACCCCTCAGAATGGGAGAAAATATTTGCAAAAGAAGCAACTGACAAAGGATTAATCTCCAAAATTTACAAGCAGCTCATGCAGCTCAATAACAAAAAAACAAACAGCCCAATCCAAAAATGGGCAGAAGACCTAAATAGACATTTCTCCGAAGAAGATACACAGATTGCCAACAAACACATGAAAGAATGCTCAACATCGTTAATCATTAGAGAAATGCAAATCAAAACGACAATGAGGCATCAACTCACACCAGTTAAAATGACCATCATCAAAAAATCTAGAAACAATAAATGCTGGAGAGGGTGTGGAGAAAAGGGAACCCTCTTGCACTGTTGGTGGGAATGTAAATTGATACAGCCACTATGGGGAACAGTATGGAGGTTCCTTAAAAAACTAAAAATAGAACTACCATACGACCCAGCAATCCCACTACTGGGCATATACCCTGAGAAAACCATAATTCAAAAAGAGTCATGTACCAAAATGTTCATTGCAGCTCTATTTACAGTAGCCAGGACATGGCTTGAACCTTTCTTTTCCCCACATCCCCCTTCTCCCAGTTCATTCAACCAGCATTTACTCAGCACCTATACTTGTTCTGGGCACTGGGGATCCAGTGGACAAGTCATGCCCTGCCCTGCCCTCAGTGAGCTCATATTCTAATGAGGGGTAGACTTTTATAGTAACTCCACCTGGGAAGGCAGATGAGGCTCAGAGAGGGTTTCCCAGAGAAAGTGATTTGAGCTGAGTCCAGAAGGATGTGTAGGAGATTGCCAGGTAGACAAGGTGGTGGAGGGCATTCTGGTGTGCAAGGCAAGGCTGCCTTCTCCCTAGAGTAGGAAATGTCATCTCACTTAGTAAAATGTCACCCAGAACCTCCACGATTGGCACTAGAAAGAGATGGTTTCAGCGGGAAGAAGCATCAGTGAGATTCACCTTCCCCTGTAACACTGACGCATCCCAGGGCTCTTTCAATACTCTACAGTATTGTTTAGATCAGGCTGAAAGTTTCATATGTCAAAGGCTAGGAGATGACAAGATTCCGGGAAACCAACATGGAGAATAATAATAATGAAAATAGCTAACGTTTGTTGAGCACTTCCTTTGAGCCAGGCACGATTCTAAATGTATATGTACACATATACTCATTTTAATCCTCCTAATATGCCCATGAAGTAGACATGGTACTATTATTATCATTATGCCCATTTCACAGATAACGGCCAGGAAGCTAGACTAGACAATCGGCCCTAGAAGATATCGCTCAGTCATCTTTCACTGTTGGGGTCCCCTGGGGACCCATTCCTCCTTCCTAACTCCCAGCCCACCTCCATGGACCAGAGAGCACTTATAGTCCCAACCACCAACAAGTGCCCTCCCAAACTGGGGTGCCCAGCCTTCTCTCTCCCCACGTTAAAGAGGCAGTGCACAGGAATGGCGTGGAGGGATCATAGGCACAAATGCCTACAGGGCCAGACCTAAAGGAGTAAATGTATTCACTAGGGCAAGATTAGATGTATGCCCAAGAAATGTTTCATTTTCCTCTTTATTATTCTTTTAATAAAAACAGGAAATCCAAAAAAGAGGGGATATATATATACGTATAGCTGATTCACTGTGCTGTACAGTAGAAACTAACACAACATTGTAAAGCAACTATACTCCAATAAATTTTTTAAAAAAATAAAGTGGAAAAATAATAAAAAATAAAACCAGGAACACAGCACTACACGAACAATATTAAACGGCAGCTGACACTTGGCCCCATGATTAGAGGACAGAAGGAATGATGGGGGCTGGGGGCACTGGGAGAGCACATCCCTCATCCAGAAGGGCTTTTGCTGCTTAGCGCCAGCTGATCCTGGTTAGGTGGGACTTTAAGGCCCAGGGTTGCCAGGTAGGATTTCTGAAGAGAAGTCAGAAATCCTGATTCTTGTATGAAATCTGAGGATTTATAAATCTTAGCAGTAAATTGTAAAATTTTTGAAAACACTGAGCTGGCCAAACAAAACATACTTGCTTACTAGCTGGGTGACCTTTGGGCAAGTAATGTAACTTCTTGAGCCTCAATTTCCTAATATGTAAAAGAAGGATGAGTCTGAGGATTAATTGAGGAAGTGTAAGTGAAATGCCTATTACATACTAAGTGATTAATCCACGATAGCTATCTGGATGGACTATTATTCCTAGGAGTTCCCGTGTCTTACCTAAGGAGCACCTCTTTCTAGCTGATTGACATGAAAGTCTCTAACCTTCACCTCAAGAGAGACCCCCATGCCTTACTCAGGGGAATTCAGCTTCACCTTTATAGGCAGAAGATACTAATGATGTGCTTACCCAGCAATTAGCCAATATGTATATATGGAGAGGGAGGTGCATTTCTTAATGTCCCTTCACACAGCAGAATCAGGGCTGACTGATTTACAAAGCCAGTCCAGGGCTGGGGAGGGATGGTGAAGGCCCGCAGAATGATTTCCTTCAGGCAGAAAGGAGTAAACCGAGGCAGGGAAGCTAGGCCATAGTTCCCATCCCAGTCTCCCTTCAGTTCTTATCGGGGACACCCAAGGCTTTTTTTTTAAGAAAACTCTTGGCTCCTAAAACTTTTACACTCTCATCTCTAATTTTCACACCTTCCTTTCAAGCAGTGGTTCTCACTCCTTGCAGCCCATTAGGATCACCTGGGCAGCTTTAAAAAAATACTGATGCAGGGGGCTTGACCCTCAGAGGTCCTATGAGCCCTCACAGATTCATAAGTAAAATTGCATATGGGCTTGTGTGCATATGTGACCTTTGTGGGGTCTTGGTTGGGGCCTCAGAGAACAGTGTCGAAGATGAATGACATAAGCATGCGGGGTCCTATGGAAAAGAGCTGTGGTTCTAGGCCTGCTCGGCCATCACACTGTATCTCCGAGCAGACAGGCCTTCTCAGCTCTCCCGAGCCCTCATCGTTGCCGCAGGAATCAGTAATCACACTCGCTGTGTTTCCTCAGGTGGTTGTGAAGATGTACTGAGCTACTAAAGCCTCTACCAGAAAGGGCTTTGAAAAAGCCCAACCCCTTCTCCACGGGGAAGGGCCTCTTATTACAAGATTAAGGAGGGTGTGGTGGGGAGGTAATAGAGGCAGCACTAAGCAAGACACATCGAGAAAAGGCCACTTAGGTTAACAAAGCAGCTCACAAATGAGAGCAGATTAACACGGGGCCCTGCCAGGACGGAACGTTCACACCACAGGGGCAAAGCACCCATTGGAGCAGCCAGGCCTCAGCAGGGAGAAGGAAGTAGAAGAGCAGAGGGCGGGGAGACAGGCCAAGGGAGGGGGGTTTCAATGCTGAGGAGGCTGGCTCTGGCTAAGAGCAGAAGGGAAGTGGTCAGCTACTAAGGAGGGAAAGGAAATGGTGGCAGGCGCCCCAGGTAGGCCTGGGGAGCAGATAAGAGCTCCTGACAGGCCTTGGTGAGGTGGCAGGGGCGAGGGGAAGCCAGGGAGGGGTACAGAATCAATGCCCCGTTCAGGTAATAGTCAAAAGGAGCGTCCCTCCAACTTCAACACGTTTGGTTTCATCCTCTGGCAAGTGCATCCAGACCACAGGACAGAGAGTCATCAGGGCAGCTGCTACTAACTGCAGAGCCAGTCACCCCCAACACCCCTGCTCCCTTCGTTTTCTACCTTCTGTGAAACAGCCAGGACCCACCTGCCTCAGAGGCAGGAAGTGGGGCATACCTTGGTCCAGAAAGCCCTTGACACATCTTCACAGAGAAATGGCCTGGAAGGGGTGTTAGACTAGAGTGGAATCCTAGAGTGGGGTGATAATACAAATATTAATTATATGGCCTATAGGGCTGACCAGGCAGAATGATCAGCCCCTGCTGGGCCAGGCATTAACCCTTTAGTTGCTGGATCTGAAGGAGGTGGGGACAGTTGGAGGGCATTCAGGGCTGTGAAAGGGAAAGTACAGGGCCATACATCTAACTAGCGCCAGAGCTGGAATGAGCAGCAAGATGTCCCCGCTCCCAGCCTGGTGTGTTTTCTGTGGCTTCCTTTGCTATTATTCCAAGTCTTCATTATAGTTGAGGGAAAATACCAGAATATCCTCAGGGCCAGCCTTACACATAGGTAAACATGATGTGATCAAATATGTCTCCTCAATTGCCTGTCACTGTGCCTGAAATTTCACCATGAGTGATTCATTCCTTTGGATCTTGAAGCTTTCTGGTCTTTCAGGGGGATATAGATGGGGGATTTATTGACAATCACCGAGGAAGGGCTTTGCAAATTGGACTCAGGTTATATAGCTGGGGGGAGAGCAGCGGCAGCTGGCCCAGGGAGGAAGATGCAGGCTGAGACTCTGAATCCAGGGCCCAGGCCACTCTGAGGGGGCAAGGAAGGAGTACTTGATACACCCACACCCAAAGCTTTGTCACACCCTGGCTTGGGCACTCAGGAAGCGTTTCCCCAGGAGACTGTATTGTGACCCAGGAGACCTGAATCACTACTGTGTGGCCCACGCTGGGGAGGAGGGTGGGAGAGTGTAGAAGGATAACATCGGGCTGTCTGGCGTGGCCGCAGGGGCACTTTATTAAGAGGAGCAGCCTGGGCGAGATGGATGTGACAACGGAATCTATGAGGACATTGAGAGGCGCCTTGAGACTGCCAAGAGATGCTGTGTTGGGAGTCTGCACCTCCCCCCAGGGGCCTGCTGACTGGAGGTGCCCTGGCCCAAGTCCGGGCTCCTTTCTGTCTCTCCCTCTGACTTCCATCCTGGTTTGGCTCCAGAGCTGTGTAGTGCAGCTCTGGACTCGCCCGGCCGTGGTCCCCAGAGCCCTCCCTTTTCTGCATCGGTTCTCTATTTTTATATGGAAGGGGCTTCATGTTGACAGTCTGGTGGGAAGGGGGAGAGGGAAGAAGGAAGGAGGCTAGCAGGTTTGTCTGGAAGCTGTTTGCCTGGTAAGACCCTGTATTTCCTTAGACTGTGTGTTTACTTGGGGTAGCTGGGGGTAGGGGAGAGTGCTTCTTGGAAATTTGGGAATTTGCCTTGTAGCTGTGTGTTGCATAACGAGTGTAGTAGTATAATTTAGACTATAGGTCTATTTGAGGTTGCTTGCAGGGCTGAACTGAGCACACTGAAGACCCTCCCAGAGGCTCCCCTAGTTCTGTTGCAGATCTCAGTCATCTGGGCTGAACCCAGAACCCCTAGCTTCCAAAAGAACAGAGAGAGCATCCACCCTCAAGGCCACCACTGCTGTCTGACGTGAGCCCTGTGCTTCCTGAAAGGGTGTCTCTGGGGGACTCAAGCGGTTTCTATCTAGACACATCCGGCGGGCTCGATTTGGGAGGAGGATGCTGCTGTTAACAGGAATTAGAGACCCAGAGGCAAAACTGTCCCCCTGGTTCCACTCAGGTTCCCCAAACAATCTCCCTGGCTTAAGACCAGGTCATCACTAACCCTGGTGTCATGGGCACTGCTGACGGAAGATGATGTTTCACAGAGCAGAGACTTCTGCCTGAGTGCAGAATCAGTGACTTGGGGAAGATGGAATTCAGTGCAATCCATTTGGGAAAGTCAGCCAGGATTTCTCTTAAGCTTTACTTCCCAGCAGCCCCCTCCCACCTTGGAGACAGACTAATCCCTGACATTTGTCTAGTGGCTTTATACTTTTCAAAGCTCCTTCACATCCATCGTCTCCATTGAGTCTCAAAACACCCCTGTTTTGAAATAGGATGGGAAGGTGTTATTATCCCTGTTTGACCAACAAGAAAACTGAGGTCCCGAAAGGATACATGACTCACCCAGGGTCACACAGCTATTTAGTCAAAGAACTAGGACTTAAAATGTGTTTCCTAACTGCCAGCCCTGTGTGCCTTCCACCTCCCATGTAGACTCCCCCATAGAACTGTGGAGGTGCCCAGCACCTACCATGGTACCTGACACGCAGTAGATGCTAATAAACATTTGCCAAATGAGTGACTGAGTGGATAAGCAGGGGCAAGGCAGGGAGGAATACAATTTCTAAAACTGCTCTCTTTTTTATGATCAGAATACAAGGGCAGGAATTCGGTGTTATTTCATCATGTTGACCAGGAAGGAAGGAGTAAGAGATCTTTCCCATTTCACAGATCTCACTGCCATGGCAGGGTAGCTCCCAGAGAGAAGCCACGGGGCTCAGTCTCCCAACAAGGCTGCCTTCCACTCATCCTTTAAAGAGGAGTGGGTGGTGTGATCCCCGCCAGCGGTTCCCCAAGGTTCTGCGGTGGGTGTCTGAGGACACTGGTTACTTGCTCCTTTAGGGCCTCGGCACCCGCCACCTTTGACCCTTCTAGCATAACCCACACCTCACAGGCTCACTGCCTGTCTCTTGGATCACACCTGGGCCGAGACTACCTCCTAGACCTTTTTCTGTCTTCCACAAGGCCTGGCACGTAGTAGGTGAATTGTCTGAGGTAAAAAGGGATGACCGCTCCGTGGCACCAGGCACTGCAGTCAGGATCCTACCTCCCAGGGCCCCTACCCCACCTCCACCAGCAAACTGGCCTGGAGTTGCCACCTGTCCCTAGTCCTGGCAGGAAAGTGGGGGAACAGGAGGTGGAGACCCGGGTATTCAAATAATTGCTTTGCAGTAGCACAGAGTGGCTTTTGAGGCAGGCAGCGTTGAATTTGCGACCCTTCGGGTTTCCGATCTCTCCCCCACCACTCACTACCAGCTCCTGCATTTGGGTCTATTTCCTTTGCTCCCCTGAGCCTCGGTTTTATTTTCTGTACAATGGGGAGGGTGCTGAGGTGAGAAAATGGATGGAAAACACAGTGCCCGGCGCTTAGTAAGTGCTCACCCAGTGGCAGCTGGATTATCCGCACGTCACTGTAGTTGGAGCCCCCCCTCGCCGGCTCCCCTGCGGGGGCCTGTCCAGGGTAAAGGGTGAGGGGGGAGCTTCTCCGCGGCGGATTGCGGGCGGGGGGCGGGCGAGAGGCAGCAGACGCTGTGTTTACCAGCTGCTTCGCTAGTTCGCCACCTCAGCTCAGCCGCGGCTCTGGGGCCGAGCCAGTCGCCTCCTTCTTTAAGATTCTGGTCACAGCAGGGGCTGGGTTTCTAAGGCAGGCGTGATCTCTCTCTTCCTACAGACGCCGCTGCCGCTACCGTCGGCACTGGGCACAGCCCGGGGCAGCGCGAGGGGGAGACGGCCAGAGGGTGGCCAGAGGGTTCCCCGGGCAGGGCAGCCGCCCAGCCCCGGCCCGCAGGGGGCCTCGACAGTAAGTACCGCGCTCCGCGCAGCCGGGTTTGGAATCGCCTGGGAAAGGACCAGAAAGCGGGGCGCCCAAGCTGATGAGGCCGGGGTGTGTGGGGTTGGGGGGTCGGCAGCCGGGTGCTGGGGTCCTCGCCAGCCCCACACAGCGACTCCGGGCGGCGCTGGCATGGGTCCCTCGTCCCGGGTGCGCGCCCGCTGGGCTCCCGCAGTCGATGGACCGTGGACGGAGTTGGCGCGTCCGGAGCCGACATCCCTCCTCCCCACCATCCGCCAGCCCCCCACCGCCAGTCCCTAAGGAGCCGTTCGGGTTGACAGGCCACCCGCGTGCCCCATCGCGGCGCCACCCGCGAGGAGATTGGAAGACAAGATGCGCGGGGCCGAGGGTTTGGACGCCCGTGGAAAAGTGGCGGCGTGAGCGGAAAGTTTTCCTCCGGAAGTGGCAGTGGCGAGGGGGGAGGAGAGCTAGAAGCCGAGAGGCACACGCCGGCGGGGGCAGGGGCGACCCCTGGGGGACTCGAGCCCCGCTCTCCCCGCAGCAGCCCTGTCCCAAAGCTCCGCACCCCCGCGGGAGCCCGACGTCAGAAGTGCGGGGGCTTCTAGGCGCGGCTTCCCCAGGGCCGGCGCACCCTGGCTGGCCTGCCCTCGCGTGGCCTCAGCGTTCACGAAGCATCTCGGCGCTGAGAAACAAGACCGCCCGCCCGACAAGGTGATGCATTATTTGTAGAAAGCTTGGCAGGTGGGAATATGCAGACCCATACCTGTCACTCTCTTTTCCTGAGCTGTGTAAAATTCTAGGGTGGGGGGGACGGTGGTGTCTGAGATCACAATGGTGAGTTTATCCAAAGTCACAGAGTCCCATTCTTAGAGAAGACCCAGATCTCCCTTATGCTTCCCACCCCCGCCCCCCAGATTCTCATCTGTACCAAGGGTCCTGATGATCATAATAGCTACTGTTACTGTGTGCCAAGCATCGTGCTGACCTCTTTAGGTAGTAATGAGAATTCGTGTACAGTCAGAATTGTAGCTGGCATTCACTCGGTGCTTTCTGTGTACCCGGCACAGTTGTTGTAAAGTGCTTTACGTGTGTTGAATCGTCACAACAACTCTGTGAGGTAGAACCCGATATTTTCCCCATTTTACAGATGAGTAGATTGAGGTGGTGGAAATTGAGGGGTGGACAAGCCCAAGGTCCCACAGCTGGTGAGAAACAGAGCTGGGCTTCCCCCCCACCGTGTTCCACACCCCCACTTCTTACGTCTGCACCCCGACTGTTAACCACTAGAAATAGGGTGAGAATTTGACTTTAATGAAGTAATAACACAGGCTTTGTTTTCCCCACAGTGCAGCTTATTTATTCTGTAGATCTGAAGTCAGGGCCCAAGGTCCAAAGAGATTTGAACCAATTTTCAAATCATCCTCATTACATTCTGTGGAGAGAGGCAAACCAAGTGGACTGTAACAGGACAGCAGATCCTATTAGTACCTAAACATAACAATGATAATCGTGATTGCTAATAGCCTCTAGTGATTCAACACTTACTTTGTACATTTAATCTTCATGTAGGTACTTTGAAGTAGGTACTATCATGAACCCCATTTTGTAGATGAGGGAAGTGAGGCTCAAGAGGTTAAGTAACTTGCCACAGAGTTCGGATTCCAGCCCAGATCCTCTGCCTCCAAAGTCCAGATTAGATCTCACCTCTGGCAGATTTGTGCCAACTCCTTGAGCCATCTCGTCCTCCGCCAGTTGTCCAGAGCCCTGCACTGTTCCCTCCATTCCCCAGCCCCCTGTTTGCACTGAAGAAAGGATTGTACAGGTTGGTGGAGAAAGGGCTTCCTAAAGAACATGGAGTGTTCTGCATGGATTTGGGTTTTGTCGTTGCACTAAGTGCTGTGCCTGTAACATCAATAAGTTGTTCTGCTTTATAAGTTTTATTAATTGGACAAGTGTCTGGTCTGCTGGCTTGGAGCTGTTAATCCAACATTATGGCTCTATCTGAGTACCACTGTTAGGAATTATTTTCTGAAACATTTTTAGAAACTTATTTGCAATGCTGAGCAAAGCCATCTTCCCACCTCCTGCAGAGGGAAAGGGGGCTTCTCTTTTGGCCAGGACTTCAGCAGCAGAGACTGCAGAAGACACTTGTGTAGAAGTATTGCTATTCCTATTGATTTTTGTCCCTCCTTCCCCCAGGATGGCCCCTGTGAACTGAACAGAATGTGGCCAGGTTCCGAGGGGCTCTTCCTGAGGCACGTCTGGCCCTGCAGTGGGGATGTTTGTAATTTCCCACCATTATCCCTGACCCATTCACAGAGCTGGCTTCCACAGACCCTCTTCGGTGTGGACATAACAGCGTGTGAGCTTCGTGGCTTTGGTCTCCATTACTATGGCTGAACTTCAGTGTATTTGCTGGCGGTCCACCCCTCCTGCCCCCTCCCACGAGGTGGGGGTCTTCCATGTGTAGCTTTTGGGTGGTGCATAGGATGTGTGGCTGGTAATCCAGTGCTGGGCTGTGTCCCTGGTTGTCTCTGTGGCCTCTCCTGGGTTCAGTGCATCATGTCAGAAGGCTGCACGAAAGGGGCCACTGGGTAGCACTAGTCCTCTGCCCTCATTCCTGTGGCTAGAAATTACAGATTCACTTCAGTTTTGCCTGCATTTTTTCAATGACTTATTTTAATTACAGTGGCTTAAATACCTAGAGGTTTCCCTCTTTACTGAATCTTCTCCTTTCCTGGAATGCCCTTCTCTGCCTTGTCCATCTGCTGGACTCCTGTTCACTTTCACCACTCAGCTTGGGGTGGTGCTGGGGTCTGGTGGGAGTCATGGGGAGGGGACACCGGCCCTTCTCTTTACTCCCATAACATCTTCTGCTGACCCCTGTGGTTCCAGGTGACACATGATTTTTTATCTGTCTGTTGACATACCTGCCCCCACCTCAGACTGCAACCTCCCTGAGGGGAAAGACTGGCCCTAGTTTCTCTTCAGTGCCTGGCACTGTACCTGGCACATAGTAGGTGCTCAGTACATTTTTGTTGTGTATATGAATGAATGCTATCTAAGAGCCGGTGGAGGGAGTCCCTGACTCACAGCAAGGGACTCTGCTATTATTCCCCTTACAAGAAGGCAGGTGGGAGCAGAGCTGGCATTATTCTGTAACAGAGGGTCCCAGTTCTGTGGATTTTAATCACTGAAAAAATACAAATACACCGTAATGCCAAAACCTGAATGCTTGGGGAAGGGCTTTTCTGGTTAGTAGCACGTTCTGGGTAACTGAGGGTTAGGTGAAAAAAAAGTAGGTATTTTTCTTTACCCTTTTTGGGTTTTTCTACAATGTCTGGGTCTGGTTTTCTAGTGAAAACCAGAATTAGTGAATTGAGTCTGGGGTCCATCATTGAATCTGTGTTGCCAAGTACGTAGCCTGTGGGTTCTTGGGATTCCCTAGGATTCTGTCTTCCCCAAGCCTGGTTGCAGAATATGGCGTAATCACCTTACCACCTTCACCCAAAGACAAGCCTACAAGCCCTTTGAGGTTTGCAGTTTTACTGCTACTCACATCCTCGAAACTGACAGGGGGACCCAACTAATAACATGAAAGAGGTGCGGAGTGTTTGGTGCTAGAAAATCAGCACCTGCTCTTGCCCTTCACTTTTATCCTTAGGCGGAGGGTTCACCAACCTTGCTTCCCCTTTTCTGATACCATAGGATCTTCCCTGTGCTTTAGGAAAGACCTTCTAATTCCTTCCTCCCTCTCAGCAGGAAGAGGCAATTAGGCAGAATAAAAGGTGTCTCATTGCCCTGAGGCTGTAGTTTGCATCTCTGGACATCTCCAAACGGGGTGACATGAGTTTACCAGGCCTCTGCTCACGTAGCCTCTTTTGTTAAGTTGCTTCTTGGACAGATTTCTGCCCTGTCCCCCCTCCCCCTGACTCAACGGACAGAGCTTGAAGCTGGTGCACAGGGCGGAAGTCGGGCCTTGCTCGGTTTGCTCCCTCACAAGAGGTTTGCCTGCTGCCTGCTAGGCATGGTGCCTGGGCTTCACATACCACTCGCATCATCTCAGGCAAGGAGGGGGCAGATGGGCCATCTAGGCAAAGCAGTGGGAAGGATGTGCTGCCTTTCTCTGTCCAGCTACGACTAAGCTGGCTTGCCCCGAGGGGGCACTGGGGAGGGGACCTTATGCCCCAGCAGAGCCAGACATGAGAGAGGGAGCGAGGAGAAGGTTTACTTGCTCGCTGTCTCCCTGTGTCAGCTCCAGCCACTTGCTCCCCCAGTCCAGCTCTCCCCAGCACCCCTTTCCCACTCGGGCTGTCCTCTTCGTGCCTCCAGCCACGCCCCCACCCCATCTGTCTCTGGGCCAGTTCTCCGTGCCCTCCCTCTCTACGGGCCCAAATCTGACCCCTCCTGTAATCCCCAGCTGCAGTCCTCCAGAAAGCCTTGGCCTGCTGCTTCTGGAAATCCGCAGAGAGTGGATAAGGGCGAAATAAATAACTTCCCAAGTCCCCGGCAACTCTGAGATTCTCCAGCTGTTTGACCAGAGTCAGGGGTTGGAGCCTCCCAGGCTGGCGGCCCGGCCCATCATCGCTGCCTGGCAGCCTCACAGAGAGGAGGGAGGTGGCACAGCCAGCCCACTGAGTAGGCCCTCGTTTGGCTTCAGGAGGCTTTGCCTGGAACCCTGTGCAGCCGGCGCCTGCCAAGCAGCCCCCAGAGGGCCGCTGTTTGAGCCCTGGGTCTTTGGCTGCGGGGGAAAGCTACTTGTTGGGATGTTCCCAGCAGCTCCTGTCCACACCTGCTCCCCCTATCTGGCCTCCAAACCTTGTTTACAGTTCAGCCCTGGGCAGACTAGAGGCTAGGATCTGAAAAGAGAGAAAGATCTGGGTGGCCAGGGACCCTCTGCCGACTTAGTATTCTGTGCCAGAGCTCTGCAGCCCAGCCTGGCCTCGGAGAGATGTGCTCACTGAGGGGAAGAATTCAGGCCTACCGCTCCCTTCCCTGCCAACTCCACTTTTCCCATCATGACCATTCCCTCTCACCTTCTGGAATTCTCTCCCCTTCCCCTTTTCTCCTCTTGATCTCATTCTATTTTGCAAGAAAAATACAGCCTCTGGTGGCTGGGGAATTGGCCCAAGCTGAGACGGTGTCCTGGGTCCTCTTCCTCAGGCTATTTCGGATTTGCCCCTTGCTCGCCACATCCCCAGCTGTGAAATGGGGCGGGTGCCGTCCTGCTGTCAGTGTGGCAGAATAGCAGTGCCCTTCCCCAAAGAGCTTGATCGCCCGGAGTCCTATACCAGAAGGCTCTCATTACTGCGTGGCCCACTGCCGGAGCCTGAGGGCAGAGCTGGGGACAGCTCGAGGGCATTTTGAGAGCAGGCGAGGCACAGGACTGGGCCGCCAAAAAAAGCTAAGGCAAATGAGAGTCGGCGGGCACAGTTTCTCTGCCAGGCTTGCCTTCTCCAGGCCTGTCCTTTCTCCTTCACTGTCTCCAAGGCCCTCCTCTTGTCTCATTTCTGCGCTTCTGTCTGGGTTTCTCTGCTTCATCTCGCCTCTCCCCTCCCTCCTGGCTCTGTCTGGCCCCCTCTCCTGCTCAGCCGTCTTCCCTTCCTGTCCTCACCTCCCCCCTCTGGCTCGGTCAATCTCTGTCTCTGCCTACTTTAGAAATACTTGGTGTGGTACGTGGAGGGTGGAGGCGGGGTGCCCAGAGCCCCTTGGAGTGACACGACAACTCCTTCAAGCTCCCGTGAGTGTTTCGTTGCTCCAGTCCCCCTCACTGCCTCTGCCAGTGACAGGTGAGTGGGGTCTATAATGCAGGCACTAACTCCGCCACAGCTCAGTGTCAGCAGCTTCAGACCTGGTGACCCACGCTGCCATATAGCATGAGCCTCACATCTGTCACTGGGCTGGCAGCCCCAGCACGGAGGGTTTAAGAGCGTGTCTGGGCCTATTAGACAACACGTTTGAGTCTATTGGATGTGTAGCCCCTGAGGGGGAGAAGTAGGGAGGGGAGGGGTCGGCTGCTAAGAGGGTCCTCTGCAGTATCCTCTCAGAAGCCTCATGGGGTCGGTCTTTTGTGAGGTGACTCCAGTCTCCCAGGTATTTGTGGAAGGACAAATGGCTTTGGTCTCTCTACCTGCTCCCTTGTGACCTGGTAGAACAGGTGACAGGTGCCTCCATTCCAGCCCTCAAGGGAAAAGCAACTGCTTGGACAACCAGAAAACGAATCCAGACGCCAGCAGGTTTTCCAGAAGATCCCTCTCCAGGCTCAGCTAAGGAGGAAGTTGCAGGGCCATGAAGACCTGGAGGGAAAGAAGGAGGCTCTCAGGAAGGGAAAAGACTATCTATCCAAAGTCATCCTGCCCACCCCCTGGGCCTCTGGCCATCCCGAAAGAGGAGTTGTTTGCTCTTTAAAGAAAGTAGCCGTTAGATTTCCCACCCTGGTACTCCTAAAAGGACTGGAGGCATTCTGGCTCCCACTTCTTCTTAGACTGTAGCCCTCCTGTACTCTTCCTTTTACTCCATTCTCTCCCTATTTTTGTCTTTGGGCAGAGATGTTGAAGGGTTTCTCCCGTGGACCAGACTCCCCAACTAGAAACCTATCTTTCACAGGCTGAGGCAGAACCAGTAGGCATTTGATAATGGTTTGCATGGAATGGCCAGAGGATTCTAATCCATATACCTCAAAATCACTCCTACCCGTGCATCCATCAAGCCATTTAGAAAATATGGGACTTCCCCAGTGGTCCCGTGGTTAAGACTCCATGCTTCCATTGCAGGGGGCATGGGTTCGATCCCTGGTCTGGGAAGTTCCACATGCCGTGCAGTACGGCCAAAAAAAAAAAAAAAATTGGAACTTCCCTGGCCGTCCAGTGGTTAAGACTCCACTCTTCCAATGTAGGGGGCGCGGGGGAACTAAGATTCCCACATGCTGTGTGGCACGGCCAAAAAATAAATAAATAAAAAAGAAAATATTTATTGTAGCACCTACTCTGTGCCAGGTACATACTAGGTGGCAGAGATACTCTGTTGAACAAAAGAGACATAGTCAATTCTCTTACAGGGTTTACAGCCAAATAATCACAGAAATGAATCTATAATTACAGGGCCTGGTGAGTCTCACGAAGGAAACAGATCGGGTTGCAGTGTTAGGAATATCAAGGGGCAGAGTTCTCAGGGAAGACCTCTGTGAGGAGGTGATATTTACATGGAGACCTGAAGGATGAAAGATGAGCCACGTGAAGAACGGGGAGAGAGCTTTCCAGGAAAAAGGAGTATGAAGTGGGAAGACCTCGAGGTAGCATAGAACTTGATGTGTTCAGAAACTGAAAGGAGGCCAGTGGGGCCAGATTGTCCTAGGCAAGAGTACGAGTAGCATAAGAGAAGTTTGGCAAGGAAGAGAGCACAACAGGGCCTCGTAGGCCACGGCAAAGGACTTTGGATTTTCTTCACTTGCAGTGGGAAACGTCTACAGGGTGTTAGGCAGGGGAGTGACGGGATCTGATTCGGGCTTTTGCAATATCTGTAGTGACCAGGCTTAAAAGGGGGCAGCAGTGGCTACAGAGGGAGACCAGGAAGGAGGCTACTGCAGCAATCCAGGGGAGAGATGATGGTGGCTTGAACTGGGTGACAGCCATGGAGATGGAGAGAGTTGCTCAGATTCTGAAAGAACAGCTGCAAGGACTTACTGAAGGGTTAGAGGTGGGGGGTGAGGGAAAGGGAGAGACAGAACTCAAGAATGACTCTGAGGTTTCTGGCTTGAGTCCTTGAAGAGGTGATGGTGCTATGTACTAAGATGAGGAGGACTGAGGGAGACCTGGGCTTGAGGGGGAAAAAGAATCAAGAGTTCAGTTTTGGACATGTTAAGTTTGTGATTCCGGTGAGACACGGCAGCAGAGATGTCAGAGTAGATCATTGGAATGTAGGAGTTTGGGAGCTCACAGAAGAGGTGTGGGTAGAACTGGAAATTTGGGAGTTGTCTGCACATAGATAGATTGTATTTCAAGCTAGGGGACCGATGAGGTCACCTGGGAAAGAGAGTAGAGAGAGAAGAGCAGGCCTGTGACCGAGTTGAGAAGAACCACAGTATCCAGTGATTAAGTGGAGGAGGAGAAGCCCACAAAGGAGACTAAGCAAAAGTGGGCAGAAGGGTAATTGGGTGTCAGGAAGCAATCACAGAAGCCAAGGGAGGAGAGTGTCCCAAGAAGGAGGGGGTGGTCAACTGTGTCCAAAGCTGGTTAGAGGCTGAGTAAGCTGAGGGCTGAGAGATAACCATGGAGGCCGTTGGTGACCTTAACAAGAGTGACTCGGTGGAATTGAAAGATGTGGGAGCCAGATTAGAGTGGCTTGAGGACCAAGTGGGAGACGAAGACGTGGAGAAAATATGTGTAGAAAACTCTTGAGCAATGTTGCCATGAAGGGGGGCAGGAAGTGGGGCAGTGTAAGGGGATTGTGGAGTGGAGCCAGGTGGTTTCTGTTAGTTTTCTTATGGATGGATGGCTTCCGTCAGTGTGCTAGCACGATTCTGGAGAGGTGACGAGATTGATGACTTAGGGAAGAGAGTGAATGCCCAAAGGAGTAAAATCCTTGAGAAGTTAAGAGTACCCTCTATGGTACCAGAGCATAACTGAAGAGATCTGCCATTGATAGGAGAAAAGAAAGATCCTCCATTTTAGTAGAAGGGGAAAAAGCAAACAAGGGGCAGGTGCAGACAGGGTGGTGTATAGATTCGGTGGTGGTAAGATAAAGGAGCTCTCATTTGATGGCTTCTGTTTTCTCAGTAACATATGGAATAAGGTCATCAGCTGAGACTTGTTGGGACAAATGGGGAGGTGGGGAAGGAAGATCTAGGAGAGAGGAGGAGCTATGAAAGAGTCATCTGAGAGAGTGAGAAAATAGTGGCCAGATAGCACTGAGAGCCCATACCAGGTTTGAGACCATGGGTACAAAGTGAAAGCCATCTACTCAAGTGTGTGGTTTTTCTCCAGCTGCCTTTAGCTACTTGGATACAGGCATGGATAATGCATATGGTTGAGTTTATTGAGGAGTGGAGTTTGCAAGGGAAGAATAGCAGAGGAAGAGGAAGTAAGGAAGTTGAAGGTGTTTGCAGAAGAATGATGTGAACATGAAGGGAAGTGACAGTAAGAAGGAGAGCAGAAAGTGAATAACTAGGGGCAAGTGCTTAGGGAGGCCTCTCTGAGGAGATGACATTTAAGCTGAGACCTGAAGGGTGAATGAAGAGTTGGCTCTGCAAAGAATGGAGGAACAGATTTCCAAGGAAGGGAATAACAAGTGAATAGGTGATCTCGATTAGTCCTGCAGTGGGAGTCCCTGCAGAGGTACACTGGCAGGATAGATGGGGAATACAGAGTGGGATGTTGGCAAGGGAGATTGGGGAGGTGGTCGAGTATCTGATGACGACCCCAAATCTAGGTGTAATGATGGAGCGAGTGACTGAGTGAAGGTAGAGGAAGCAGTTTTTGGAGGCCTCTTCATCACCCTGTGGATGTTGAATTCACCAATGGTGGTATCAAGAGTTGGAGTGGGCACACCCATTAGGGTGGCTATTATCAAAAAAATGTTTAATATTAAAAAGATAGAAAGTAAGAAGTATTGTCAGGGATGTGAAGAAATTGGAATCCTTGTGCATTGCTGTTAAGAACGTAAAATGGGGGACTTCCCTGGTGACGCAGTGGTTAAGAATCCGCCTGCCAATGCAGGGGACACGGGTTCAAGCCCTGGTCCGGGAGATCCCACATGCAACTAAGCCCATGCGCCACAACCACTAAGCCCTCGCGCCACAACTGCTGAGCCCTCGCGCCTAGAGCCCATGCTCCACAACAAGAGAAGCCACTGCAATGAGAAGCCCGCGCACATCAACGAAGAGTAGCCCCCGCTCACCACAACTAGAGAAAGCCCACGTGCAGCAAAGACCCAGCGCAGCCAAAAATAAATAAATAAACAAATAAATACATTTATTACAGAATGTAAGTGGTACAGTCACTGTAGAAAACAGTATGTCAATTCCTCAAAAAATTAAACATAGAATTACCATATGATCCAACAATTTCCCTTCTGGGTATATACCCAAAAGAAGCGAAAGCAGGGACTCATATTTGTACACCCATGTTCACAGCAGCATTATTCACAATAGCCGAAAGTTGGAAACAACCCGTGTCCATTGACAGATGACTAAAATGTGGTACACATATACAATGGAATATTACTCGAACTTAAAAGGGAAGGGAATTCTGATTCATGCTACAACATGCATGAACGTTGATGACACTAGCCTAAGTGAAATCAGCCAGTTAGGAAAGGACTAACGTTGTATGGTTCCACTTATACGAGGTTCCTAGAGTAGTCAAATTCATGGAGCCAGAAAGATAGAATGGTGGTTGCCAGCGACAGTGGGGAGAGTGGAATTGGGCATCAGTGTTTGATGGACACAGAATTTCAGTTTGGGAGGATGACAGAGTTCCAGAGACAGATGGTGGTGATGGTTGCACAGCAATATGAATGTACTTGATGCCACTTAACTGTGTCCTTAAAAAATGATGAAAATGGTAAATTTTATGTTGTGTACATTTTCCCACAATGAAATAAAAAGTTAGGGGATTCCCTGGCGGTCCAGTGGTTAGGACTCGGCGCTTTCAGTGCTGCGGGTGCAGGTTCGATCCCTGGTCAGGGAACTAAGATCCTGCTAGCGGCACAGTGTGGCCAAAAATAAAATAAAAAGAGCAGAGGGGAAGATCCCATGTGACTAGGAACTGAAGTCCTCAGTGAGTTGTGGGGACCACCCAGGATATCATAGACAGCAGTGGGGAGGGAGATAGAGTGGTAGAGGTGGGCGGCAGGCATGTTCCTCAAGGGAGCAGGATTTTTGGCAGAGGAAGGAGGAATGGCACTGGCAAGCAAGGAGGCCCCTGCACCTACCTCCGCCCGCCACAGGCCCTGAAGGTCTTGAGATTTGAGAGGGAAAATAATCCAGCTTCTGCTTGAGAGGGCTGGCGGGCAAATGATGTCCTCAAGGAATAGACCAGGCTTCCATTGAGAAAGAAGGTGAAAGTGCACTTTCGGAGAGTAAATGAAAGATATAGTGGGGGTTGCTGTTGACCAAGAGTTCCTGAGGGCACAGCGGAAGGGTTTGAAGAGAAGAGAAGTGTGGCATTAGGGGATGAACAGACTCCTACGGGGATGAGAATCCTTGGGTTCTGAGGGATGACCAGAGTTGAGTGGACTTCTCTTTGGTGTTGACCGAAGTTAACAGGCATGTGAGGCCCGCTGGGCTGAGTCTCCCGTATGGGAAGGTGGACTCATAGGCAGGTAGGAAGTCAGTTCTGCGGCTGGAGTCTCTGATATGTCCCTTCTACTGTGGTGGCTTCAAGGCAGGCTGCTCTGACAGAGAGCACTGGCGTGGCCCTCCGTTCACTGGCAGAGGAGCGGTCTGCTGACTCTCCCCCCGCGTCTACTCATTGCCTTCTACTTAGCCCACGGGTTCTTGGCCAAAATCATGTGGGAAAATTGGCTCTGGATTTGGACGGACCTGGGGTGACATTGTAGCTCCACCACAGTGTATACAGCTGGGTGTTCCAGAGCAAGTTTAACTTAATCTCTCTTCACAAATTCTCAGTTTCCGCATCTGTAAAATGGCGATAATATCTCCTACTTGGGGGGTTGTCGCGAGGCTGGATCGAGGCAGTATATGCACCGTACCTGGCACATTGCGACTCCTCAGTGAATGGCAGCTGTTGTTTTCAGTACCGTGCTCTCTCAGCATCTTCCTCAACTTACTCCCAGATGTTGTGTGTCCTCAGGCTGTTCTTTTGATGACCAAACTCTTCAGTAAGGCTAAACGGTGCGCCATCTCTCCAGCTCTGTCTCTCCTTTTCCCTAATGCAACCTTACTTTTCTTATTTCATATACTTTTAGAGCCCTCCCTGTTCTTTCCTTTTCTGATTCAGGCAATCAGTTCTTTGTTTGCATGGCTTTATGTATTCTTTCTCCAAGAAAGCATTTGTGTTTTCTTTTTTCTTTAAATTTAATTTAATTTAATTTAATTTAATATACAGCAGGTACTTATTAGTTATCTATTTTATACATGTAAGTGTATACATGTCAATCCCAATCTCCCAATTCATCCCACCACCACCACCACCCCCGCTTTCTCCCGTTGGTGTCCATACATTTGTTCTCTACATCTGTGTCTCTATTTCTGGCTTGCAAACCAGTTCATCTGTACCATTTTTCTAGATTCCACATGTATGTGTTAATATACGATATTTGTTTTTCTCTTTCTGACTTACTTCACTCTGTATGACAGTCTCTAGGTCCATCCACGTCTCTACAAATGACCCAATTTCGTTCCTTTTTATGGCTGAGTAATATTGTATTGTATATATGTACCACATCCTCTTTATCCATTCATCTGTCAATGGGCATTTAGGTTGTTCCCATGACCTGGCTATTGTAAATGGTGCTGCAGTGAACATTGGGGTGCATGTGTCTTTTTGAATTATGGTTTTCTCTGGGTATATGCCCAGTAGTGGGATTGCTGGGTCATATGGTAGTTCTGTTTTTGGTTTTTTAAGGAACCTCCATACTGTTCTCCATAGTGGCTGTATCAATTTACATTCCCACCAACAGAGCAAGAGGGTTCCCTTTTCTCCATACCCCCTCCAGCATTTGTTGTTTGTAGATTTTCTGATGATGTCCATTCTAACTGGTGTGAGATGATACCTCTTGTAGTTTTGATTTGCATTTCTCTAATAATTAGTGATGTTGAGCAGCTTTTCATGTGCTTCTTGGCCATCTGTATGTCTTCTTTGGAGAAATGTCTATTTAGGTCTTCTGCCCATTTTTTGATTGGGTTGTTTGTTTTTTAAATATGGAGCTGCATGAGCTGCTTATATATTTTGGAGATTAATCCTTTGTCTGTTGATTCTTTGCAAATATTTTCTCCCATTCTGAGGGTTGTCTTTGCGTCTTGTTTATAATTTCCTTTGCTGTGCAAAAGCTTTGAAGTTTCATTAGGTCCCATTTGTTTATTTTTGTTTTTCTTTCCCTTACTCTAGGAGATGGGTCAAAAAGGATCTTGCTGTGATTTATGTCATAGAGTGTTCTGCCTATGTTTTCCTCTAAGACTTTTATAGTGCCCGGTCTTACATTTAGGTCTCTAATCGATTTTGAGTTTATTTTTGTATATGGTGTTAGGGAGCGTTCCAATTTCATTCTTTTACATGTAGCTGTCCAGTCTCCCAGCACCACTTATTGAAGAGACTGTCTTTTCTCCATTGTATATCCTTGCCTCCTTTGTCATAGATTAGTTGACCATAGGTGTGTGGGTTTATCTCTGGGCTTTCTATCCTGTTCCATTGATCTATATTTCTGTTTTTGTGCCAGTACCATATTGTCTTGATTACTGTAGCTTTGTAGTATAGTCTGAAGTGAGAGAGACTGATTCCTTCAGCTCCTTTGATTTCCCTCAAGATTGCTTTGGCTATTCGGGGTCTTTTGTGTCTCCACACAAATTTTAAGAATTTTGTTCTAGTTCTGTAAAAAATGCCATTGGTAATTTGATAGAGATTGCAATGAATCTGTAGATTGCTTTGGGTAGTATAGTCATTTTCACAATATTGATTCTTCCAATCCAAGAACATGGTTTATCTCTCCATCTGTTTGTGTCATCTTTGATTTCTTTTATCAGTGTCTTATAGTTTTCTGAGTACAGGTCTTTTACCTCCCTAGGTAGGTTTATTCCTAGGTATTTTATTCTTTTTGTTGCAATGGTGAATGGGATTGTTTCCTTAATTTCTCTTTCTGAGTTTTCGTTGTTAGTGTATAGGAATGCAAGAGATTTCTGTGCATTAATTTTGTATCCTTCAACTTTACCAAATTCATTGATTAGCTCTAATAGTTTTCTGGTGGCATCTTTAGGATTCTCTATGTGTAGTATCATGTCATCTGCCAACAGTGACAGTTTTACTTCGTCTTTTCCAATTTGGAGTCCTTTTATTTCTTTTTCTTCTCTGGTTGCCGTGGCTAAGACCTCCAAAACTATGTTGAATAATAGTGGCAAAAGTGGACATCCTTGTCTTGTTCCTGAGCTTAGAGGAAATGCTTTCAGTTTATCACTATTGAGAACGATGTTTGCTGTGGGTTTGTCATATATGGGCTTTATTATGTTGAGGGAGGTTCCCTCTGTGCCCACTTTCTGAAGAGTTTTTATCATAAATGGGTGTTGAATTTGGTCAAGAGGTTTTTCTACATCTATTGAGATGATCATATGGTTTTTATTCTTCAGTTTGTTAATATGTTGTATCACATTGATTGATTTGTGTATATTGAAGAATCCTTGCATCCCTGGGATAAATCCCACTTGGTTATAGTGTATGATCCTTTTAATGTGCTGTTGGATTCTGTTTGCTGGTATTTTGCTGAGGATTGTTGCATCTATATTAATCAGTGATATTGGTCTGTAATTTTCTTTTTTTGTAGTATCTTTGTCTGGTTTTGGTATCAGGGTGATGGTGGCCTCGTAGAATGAGTTTGGGAATATTCCTTCCTCTGCAATTTTTTGGAAGAGTTTGAGAAGGATGGGTGTTAGCTCTTCTCTAAATGTTTGATAGAATTCACCTGTGAAGCCATCTGGTCCTGGACTTTTGTTTGTTGGAAGATTTTTAAGCACAGTTTCAATTTCATTACTTTTTATTGGTCTGTTCATATTTTCTGTTTCTTCCTGGTTCAGTCTTGGAAGGTTATACCTTTCTAAGAATTTGTCCATTTCTTCCAGGTTGTCCATTTTATTGGCATAGAGTTGCTTGTAGTAGTCTCTTAGGATGCTTTGTATTTCTGCAGTGTCCATTGTAACTTCTCCTTTTTCATTTCTAATTTTATTGATTTGAGTCCTCTCCCTCTTTTTCTTGATGAATCTGGCTAAAGGTTTATCAATTTTGTTTATCTTCTCAAAGACCCCTCTTTTAGTTTTATTGATCTTTGCTATTGTTTTCTGTTTCTATTTCATTTATTTCTGCTCTGCTCTTTATGATTTCTTTCCTTCTGCTATGGGTTTTGTTTGTTCTTCTTTCTCTTGTTCCTTTAGGTGTAAGGTTAGATTATTTGAGTTGTTTCTTGTTTCCTGAGGTGGGATTGTATTGCTATAAACTTCCCTCTTAGAACTGGTTTTGCTGCATCCCATAGGTTTTGGGTCATCGTGGTTTCATTGTCATTTGCTTCTAGGTGTTTTTTGATTTCCTCTTTGATTTCCTCAGTGATCTCTTGGTTATGTAGTAACGTATTGTTTAGCCTCCATGTGTTTGTGTTTTTTATGTTTTTGTTTTCCCTGTAATTGATTTATAATCTCATAGCATTGTGGTCAGAAAAGATGCTTGATATGATTTCAATTTTCTTAAAATTACCGAGGCTTGATTTGTGACCCAGATGTGATCTATCCTGGAGAATGTTCCATGTGCATGTGAGAAGAAAGTGTAATCTGCTGTTTTCGGATGGAATGTCCTATAAATATCAATTAAATCTATGTGGTCTATTGTGTCATTTAACGCTTGTGTTTCCTTATTAATTTTCTGTCTGGATGATCTTTGCATTGGTGTAAGTGAGGTGTTAAAGTCCCCCACTATTATTGTGTTACTGTAGATTTACTCTTTTATAGCTGTTAGTTTTGCCTTATGTATTGAGGTGCTCCTATGTTGGGTGCATATATATTTATAAATGTTATATCTTCTTCTTCTTGGATTGATCCCTTGATCATTATGTAGTGTCCTTCTTTGTCTCTTGTAACGTTCTTTATTTTAAAGTCTATTTTATCTGATATGAGGATTGCTACTCCAGCTTTCTTTTGATTTCCATTTGCATGGCATATCTTTTTCCATCCCCTCACTTTCAGTCTGTATGTGTCCCTAGGTCTGAAGTGGGTCTCTTGTAGACAGCATATATATGGGTCTTGTTTTTGTATCCATTCAGCCAGTCTGTGTCTTTTGGTTGGAGCATTTAATCCTTTCACATTTAAGGTAATTATTGATATGTATGTCCCTAGTACTATTTTCTTAATTGTTTTGGGTTTGTTTTTGTAAGTCCTTTTCTTCTCTTGTGTTTCCCACTTAGAGAAGTTCCTTTAGCATTTGTTGTAGAGCTGGTTTGGCGGTGCTGAATTCTCTTAGCTTTTGCTTGTCTGTGAAGCTTTTGATTTCTCCATTGAATCTGCATGAGGTCCTTGCCGGGTAGAGTAATCTTGGTTGTAGGTTTTTCTCCTTCATCACTTTAAGTATGTCCTGCCACTCCCTTCTGGCTTGCAGAGTTTCTGCTGAAAGATCAGGTGTTAACCTTATGGGGATTTCCTTGTGTGTTATTTGTCGTTTTTCCATTGCTGCTTTTCATAATTTTTCTTTGCCTTTAATTTTTGTCAGTTTGATTATTATGTGTCTTGGTGTGTTTCTCCTTGGGTTTATCCTGCCTGGGACTCTCTGCGCTTCCTGGACTTGGGTGGCTATTTCCTTTCCCATGTTAGGGAAGTTTTCGACTATAATCTCTTGAAATATTTTCTCTGGTCCTTTCTCTCTCTCTTCACCTTCTGGGACCCCTATAATGCAAATATTGTTGCGTTTAATGTTGTCCCAGAGGTTTCTTAGGCTGTCTTCATTTCTTTTCATTCTTTTTTCTTTACTCAGTTCTGCAGCAGTGAATTCCAGCATTCTGTCTTCCAGGTCACTTATCCGTTCTTCTGCCTCAGTTATTCTGCTATTGATTCCTTCTAGTGTAGTTTTCATTTCAGTTATTGTATTGCTCATCTCTGTTTGTTCTTTAATTCTTCTAAGTGTTTGTTAAACATTTCTTGCATTTTCTCGATCTTTGCCTCCATTCTTTTTCCGAGGTCCTCGATCATCTTCACTATCATTATTGTGAACTCTTCTTCTGGAAGGTTGCCTATCTCCACTTCATTTAGTTGTTTTTCTGAGGTTTTATCTTGTTCCTTCATCTGCTACATAGTCCTCTGCCTTTTCATTTTGTCTATCATCCTGTGAATGTGGTTTTCGTTCCACAGGCTGCAGGATTGTAGTTCTTTTTGCTTCTGCTGTCTACCCTCCCAGGATTTGTGTTTTAATTTCAGTGCTATAATCCAACAGAATGAAAGCACCTCATCCTTCCCACGTAACTGTGGCCCTCTCATCGTCTGAGAATAGCATTGTAAAGTGTGGTCCATGAACAAGCAGCCTGGGCACCACCCTGGAATTTGCTAGAAAATTAGACCTAACTCCAGACCTACTGTATCAGAATTACTGTAGCAATACCCCCAGGTGGTGCATATACACACTCAAGGCTGAGCTGCACTGCTAGAGTAAGGAGCCCATTGAGGGCTCTTTTAGCAGAAGAAGGGTTAGTGTTCAAGGTCCTAGTAAGGCGACACCCAGAGAAGCTCCTTCACAGTCCCAGGGAAGGAGCTCCCATCCCTGCCACAAGGAGAAGATGGCATCTCCTGGGGTCCCAGCTGCCATGCAGGATCTCTGGAGCTTCCAGGAGAATCAGACTCCTGTGACTGGAATCAGAGAGCTAATTGTCCTCATGTGGCTCCATTGCCTGCCAGTTGCAAGGGGAGTGACAAGACTCCCCAAGGAGCTAACCAAATGTAAAGAAAAAGGAGCCAAAGGCAAGGAGGGATGAGGAACTAAAAGCTGATGCCTGGGAGTTTAGCTGTTAGAAATGTAACAGCTTCCTGCCGAAAAGTGCAGGGGAGAGAGCAGCAGCTGAGAATCAATCCATCTTCTTCTCAGTTCACCTGTCCTTCAGCCACATCCTGCCTAGCAACAGTTGTCAGCATGAGCTCCAGCCACCAGTCCCTCTTTGGACAGTGATGGGGAGATGAATTTAGCCCCGAGAAGGACTGGAGTCAGGGTGTCCACAGGGAGGCAGGTCGTCTAATCGTTGGGACAGTTCCCTGGAAAACGAGGGGGCAGAGCATATCATGGGGCTGCCACTTAGAGGCAAGGAGTTGATGGGGGAAGGGCCTGGATTGTAGGAAGCAGGTGAAGTTTATCTTCAGCTCCCGTCCTCTGCCCCTCCAGTCACGCTGAATGATGCTACCAGTAACATTGCCACCTCTACATCTACGTGATACATTAAGCCTTCCAAAGTGTTTCTGTAACCATGATGTCATTTCATTCTCCCAATGACACTGAGTGACTGGGATCAGAGACAGATGAATTAAGATGTGGGCTGGCCGTCCAGACTCAGCCAGGATGTGGAGAGCTTTGGCTGCAGGGTTGGGCCAACCCTGCGATGGAGACTGAATAGCCAGAGGGTCCAGGACCCTGAGTGGGTGTGGGTGTGGGTGCTGGGATTGTGGGCCCTGTGCAAGAAATTTGGCTCTAGCCGAGGCCCTCATTGGCCTCCACCTTGGAGTCTGGGCTGGAGGAAGATCAGAGACCTAGCCTATTTGGCAGGACAGTTAGCGAGTGTGAGGCCATAATGGATGTGAAAGCACCATTTTTCTGATGAGGTAATGGGTGTAAAAATGAAAAAAACACATGGCTATAAGGTGTTGTTATCATTTGGCAGAAGATAAAAGGCTAGACCTTTACCCGGGTCACTGACTAGAGAGGGCAAGCCTGGCGCAGGGTGAAGGGACACCTCTGGGGGCCTTGGGTAGGAAAGGGACAGATTGAAGGCACTGCGTGCTTTGGGGCAAACAGAAGAAAATAGCAGATCCCAGAAACAAAGCTGGGCAGAGGGTGGGGAGAGAGGACAATAAGCTTTGGCTGCTTCATAGTTTTGTTCAGGGTTGCCCTGTTCGAAGGGACCGGAAGGCAGAAGCCAAGCATCTTTCAAAGTGCGTATTTCCCCCAGGATGGCAGTCATGTGACCCGTGGACAGCTGAGCTCCCGTCATCCGTCACCGCTTGACTTCAGTGTCACTCCCAAGTCTCTAGGCACTCAGCAAATTTCAGAGGGACTGAGCCGCAGACACTGAAAGATGCAGACCCCATGAGGGCAGGGACAGCTTCCATTTGCATTGCAAAATGGCCTTCTGGTCAGTTAAAGGAGGTATTTCTTCCCTGACCACAGAAGCTGGGAAGGCCCAGACAGTGTGAAAACATGGCTGCTTGCAGAACTGGGGGAGGATCCAATTAGGGACAGGAGTCCAGCTCTGTTAGGGACAAGCCGGGGACAAATGTGCTCCAGTCGCACCTGGAGACATGCCTGTGACTGTGGGAGAAATAGCCGGGTCCCTTGTGGGGAGATGGGGGCCACCCACAGACAGAGCTTAGCCTCTTGTCACTCTTCCCATCACTGCCCTTTCCTGGCCATCCAGCACGGTTCCCATCTCCTCCTGGGAGCCCTCTCTGGTCCTCCACCCCCTTCTCTGAACACACAATTTGGGCCTTAATCGTGGACTTCATATACTATTCTCAGTTACCACTCTAATTCTCTTGTTCAGTGTACACTTTTCTCTCTGACCTGCCCCCTCTCCCCCCGCGCCCCCTGCTAGACTGGAAGATCTTTTTGTGTGTGTGTGTGGTACGCAGGCCTCTCACTGTTGTGGCCTCTCCGGTTGCGGAGCACAGGCTCCGGACGTGCAGGCTCAGCGGCCATGGCTCACGGGCCCAGCCGCTCCGCGGCACGTGGGATCTTCCTAGAGCGGGACACGAACCCGCGTCCCCTGCATCGGCAGGCGGACTCTCAACCACTGCGCCACCAGGGAAGCCCTAGACTGGCAGATCTTTGAAGGCAGAGATCTGTAACTTCTTGGGCCCCCCAAAGCTCCAGCTGTGTGAGTAGGCCCTTGATAAATACCTGTTGATGGAGTAACATAGTCAAAACAGGAAAGCAGAACACTTGGGTCACAAAAGGCTCTTAGCTTGTTGGGTCCCCTGGCACCAGGAGTGTCTGTTTTCACGAGGATTGGTGGTGCCTCAAGGCCCAATGGAGACTGGCGTGTCATCAGCTTTGGAAAAAGAAAAAGGCAGCAAAACCGAGGCTGCAGTGGCCCAGGGGCCCTGCATGCAGGACAGGGTAGCAAGCACTCCCACGGGTGCCTGGATCTTCCTTGCAGTGTCCCTGCTCCCCATGCCCCAGGATGTGCAGCCCGACAGGCTCTCATCGTCCAGATTGCCCTGGCTGGTGCCCTTGGCGGAAATGAGCTGGTGTCATCCCAAGAAGAGGCCCCTTTAGTGCCACTGAGTTGAGGTCGGATGACAGGAGGCAAAGGGCTCGTTTGGGAAGCAGCTGTAGGGGTGAGGCAAGATGGCGGCTACAGGAAGATGTTCTCTGGCTCCCTTCGAGGCCAAGTGCCTGCCTGCCTGCTACCAGGAGCAGAAATGAGAGAGGTGCCAGCCTGAGGCCACCCTCACTGAGCCCCTGTCCTGGGAGGGTCCCTATCCAGAACACCGGCCAGCCAGGTTCCAGCTTCCAAGTGACTTTCTGTTGAAGAGTGACCATTTGTCTTACCAGCATGAGAGGGAAGGAGCCAGTTTCTGAACTCATCTTCAGCAGGCTTGACCTCATCTTAGCAGCTCCTTCCACCTCCCTCAGGGGCACCAGACAGGGCCCAAGCCAGCGTGAGTGCAGCCAGAGTTGATGTGGTCGGAGTCAGACCAGCCACAGTCCGTCTTCCTGCCTGAGTTCTTCTGTGAGAGAGACAAGCCCGGGACTGTGAATTTCTCTCTTATACGATTACTCTAAACCTACCGAATCTGCGTCCTGATAAACAACCTAATTGCTTACAACCACTTGCTCCCGAGGAATCTGGGATTCTTCGCTAGTCAACAATCACTCTCACAGTGTCAGAACCTCCCACTTCTTTTCCAAACCTTACACTAGTTTGATTAATTAGCTCCTGGCCCTCTGTATCTTGTTCACAAGGGCACTGCCTGGAACCTTAATTTTTGAGAATATACACACCTAGGCTAGGAAACTCAATCCCTTTTATTAGGCCAATTCAGGGGGCTGAGGCTCTGGGCCTCTTGGGTCTGGTCCACTCTCTTCTACCTCCACCTGCCCTCTCCTGCCTGCTGGCCATTTGTTCCCCTTTTTGCCTCTTCCCTTGCCCCCGCACACAGTGCCTTCACAAAGCGCAGGGTCCCCCACGCCCTCACCCCTTAGGGCTCTTCATTCAGATAGTGAGCTCAGAGCCATCCTTGGCTTCAGGATGCTTCACCCTGGCCCTTACTGTAGACCCTCTGTAAAGTCCTAGTGTAATTCCTAAGCTTCAGTAAGTTGCGCCGTCAGCATCAGGAGTGCTATCTATAATCTCCCCCGAGTCCTGAGGCAGAGATTTCTCTTCTCCCAGCTCGTCTGGGTTCGGGTCTTCCGGCAGCCACAGGAGGCAGCTCCCCTTCTTGCCCATGGGAGCCGCTCTCCAGCTATCCCATTAACTGAAATAAGCTGGCGTTATGCACGGTTGTGTAGGTGCGGGTCCTCCACATGAGCCCGTTTGTTTACATATGGCATCTCAATAGTTTATTTTTATATATAACCTAAGGGACATTAAAGTTTAAGATTACACAAGGACTTCCTGAAGGTGCTCCACATTCTGAAATGACTTCACATTCCTTCCCCACTTCCTTGCCTGTTTTGTGGTCCCTTCCCTCAAGGTTCTGCTTTCTCTTAGGGAGTTAATAGCCAGTTCAATGGGTGATAACCTTTTGAACTAACTAGCTGTTAGTCCTTTTTAGGACTGACTCTAATGTCAGGCTCCGTGGCGCCAATTTCCTCTGTTGGCCCTGGCCCTGTAGACAAGTGGCTTCTCCTTTCTAGACTCTTCTTTCTCCAGTCTGAAATATGAGGCAGTCCTCACCTCTGCTGGTGCCGGAGGATGTAGGAAGTGATGTGCGTGAACTCCCTGGTGTCATGGGCAGCACCCTTATCGGCGTCCCTCCCAGCTGCTTCTGAGGCTTAGTTGCCTTTGCGTCTTGTTTTGCTCCCGTCTTCCCTTCCCCTCAGTCATGTGATACAGGAAGAGAGCGCAAATGATATGGAATGTGAGCAGCTGCCAGCAGAGACGCTGCGACAAGTGACCATTCACCGGGACCCTATATATGGCTTTGGCTTCGTGGCCGGCAGTGAGAGGCCTGTGGTGGTGCGATCTGTGAGGCCAGGTAGGTGTCCCTCAGAGTGTCCCCGTGGCCCTGGCTCCTACCCCCCAACACCCACACATCGCCCCAAAGAGCAGAGCACCCGGGTATACTGTGTTGCCAAGGAACTCATGAAGAGTGGGTGAAGACTTGCCAACCAGTACCTGTGTGACGGAGCTAGGCTTTTAAGACTTACCCACACACACCACCGAGGCTGCTTGGGCTCTAGACAGAGGCTGTAGCTGATGGTTTGGTAGGGTCTGGGTCTTAATAAAACTTCCCTTTGCACAGAACCTTCATAGGAGAGCCATACTGCCTTGAGGAATACTCATCCGATTCAATTCAACAAATATGTATTGATCGCCTACTCTAAGCCCAGCAAGGTTATAGGGAAATACAAGACAGAGTTCCTGTCCCCAAGAATCTAGCCATCAGGCTCTGGAGACGAGTACACGTTCATGAAATAGGTCATCCATTAAAGACTGGAGTCAGGATATAGACCATAGGTGGGAGAGGAGAGTGAAATCTCTGAATGCCACAGTGGCAATACAACACCTACCACTGAGGTAGGTACTACTGTGTGCTTTACATCATCTTGTTCAATCCTCACAGCTGCGCCCACAAGGTAAGTAATACCATTCCTATTTTACAAATGAGGAAACTGAGGCATAGAGGAAGGGAAATGACTTGTCCAGGGTCACTCTGCTAGGAAGCAGCAGAGCTAGGATTTGCACTTAAGCCTGTGTGATGTCATGCGGGGGGAGCAGGGCTTGAATGGGACCATGCGGGGTGGACCAAACGAGAACCCCACCGGAACTGTAAAGCCTGCTGTCACGAATGAAATGGGAAAGGGCCTGAGCACTGTTTTGTTCTGAATCTTGCTCGGCATTGACAGAAAAGACAGACCGAAAGGAGCTCTATTCCTGACTTGCTGGGCCTGAGGCATTAGATGTTTACAACAGTTTCTCGCTCTGTCAAGAGGAGCAGCCGGAGTACAAACTGGTCTAGCAGAAATTTGATGAATTTTGCAATCCTCCAAGGAAAAGAAAAAGATTTTTGTAAGCTCGCTCTTCAACTAGAGGGCATAAAGTAAAAAAACAATTCAGTACAAGAGTTCATGGCTGACCTTAGGCTCCCGAGTCAGTCATGCAGTTTGGCGAAAGGTTTTTGAGTCTCTGATCAGAAATCAAATCTGTCCTGGGAAAGAGGGACCCAGATAAAACTTAGTAACAGACCACCAGGAGCCCCTGGTTTAACTTCAGAGGAGACAGAATTCATAAGGTTGCTGCAGGTGGTATGAGAATGTAGAAGAAGGGGTTGGAAAAGTGGAGAGAAGGAAAGCCACAGGGGAGACCACAGGAGGCCATGGGGCCGGCAGGCTGATTGCAGAGAACTTGTTTTTGAGAGAGCAAGAAAAGAGAAGATGCATCCTATAGAGGAACAGTTATGGTTGAAGAAGCCAACAAACCATTCCGTGAAAATAGTTAGTAAACTGAGCTTACGACTGCATCAGAGACCAAGGCTTGTGATGGAGATTGAGTTCCATGAGGAGCTCCTCCATTAAAAGGAAGGAAGGAAGGAGGGATGGATGGATGGAAGGAAGGAAGGGAGGAAGCAAAGAAGGGAGGGAGGGAATAGGTAGAGTGGCCTCTACCTAAAAGATTGGCATAATTGGCAGAAGTAGATAGGAGGAATGAAATAAGTTGAAGGAATTGTCCCTTGGACAATATGATATGATATGATAACTACCATTTATTGAATTCTTACCAACATCAATCAGCTGTTTTAAGTGCTATACATTCATCATCCCATTTATCCTCCCAACATTCTCATGATGTTACGTTTCCATTTCACAGATGAGGAAAGAAAGATTCAGAGAGATTAAATGTCTCGTCCACAACTAGTGAATTGCAGATATGAGGTTAAGAGTCTGGGCCTGGCTGGCTGGCTGCAAAGAGTGGACTCTTCACCACCATGCTCCCCATTTCTGAAGTCACTGTGCTGTCAGGAGACTGGGCCTGCTGGCTGAGCCACACTTAGCACACAGGCCCCACTCTGCAGAGCCGCTGAGCTGTGCTCAGGTGACACAGTGGCCTTGTTGTTGTTCATGTTTGTGGAATTTGCGCAGCACACTTCTTTGTAGAGAGAGGAATAGTTGGGATCTGGCCCTTTTGAGTGGATCCCAGTAAGCGTCCAGGCTGGTTTGAGAGAGGCATGTCGTTAAACATCCCTTTCAGGTTTGAGTTAAGCTGGGTCCAACTTCTCGTTCTCCCTGAATCTCTAAAAAGCTTTCCTCCAAGAAGGTCTTTGCTAAACAGCATAGCCCGGGGCACCCCTCAAACCCACCCTTCACCCCAAACAGGAAGGTAAGGCCCTCAGGCAGGTCTGCTTTCTAAACCTTGACAGTAGAGATGGGAAGGAGGGAAAGGAAATTTCCAAGTGTCTGTGATTTTGGGTCTATGCCTTGTTCCCCTCATTTCTTGGAGAGTAGCATGTCTCAGAGGTGAAAGAAAATAAACCCTTCAGGTCTTTTAGTCCATCCCCTTGTCTCCAGGCAAGTGAGCGCCTACATCCTTCCAGACCAGTGAGTTTGGATATTGTTCAAGTAAGAAGATTCCTCGCCCCCTCCCATCACCTGTAGCCCCTCCAATAGTCTGGAAGCCATTCTCTGTGCCCAAGCAGATCCCTCCTGGTGAAACGGAAGTCTGTGCTCCTCTCTAGACCCAAGCCAGGAAGCACACATGAACCTCGTCTGAGCACCAGGCCTTTGCTACCACACCACTCCCAGCCAAAGGAGGGCCACTCCATTCTCTTTCTCCAGTCCTCTGCCCTCCATCCACAACAGGCAGCAGTGGCCCGGGGCTCAAACAGCGGCCCTGCCACTGGTGCCACGCGGCCCACAGCGTCGCCTGCACCCACGTCAGCTCCCTCAGGCAGTGTCAACTCCCTCCCACCCAGGCCTGCGCTTTCCCAACCCTCACGCCTGTCTCCTCTCCTCTGCAGGAGGCCCCTCTGAGGACAAGCTCCTGGCTGGTGACCAGATTGTGGCTATTAATGAGGAGGACGTGAGCGAAGCCCCCAGGGAGAGGTTCATAGAACTCATCAGGTAATAGGGCCTTGGCAAGAGCTGAGTACGGCCCTCCCCATCCCACCAGTGGCGTAGCCATGGCTGCCACAGCTCTCCCTGGCCCTGAGAGAGGAGCCCTCCCAGGAAGGGCAGCCCGAGCCAGGGTTCCTGGCTACGCAGGACATCCGGGGCCCAAGGGCCCTCACACACACTCTGGCTTAGCCTCGTCCAGTGATGTGAGCAGACATCACCGCTCACATCACTGGACAGCCTCCTGCCAGAGCTCACCTCACCTCCCTCCACCCAACTACTCCCCTTACCCATGCCCTTTGGTTTTCGACTTGCTGTGCAGTAAGTGACCAATGAGAACAAGTGAGTGACCAATGAGAACAATGAGTGACCAATGAGACAGACCAAGTGAGCAGTGAGAACCAAACAAGCCATTCAAAGGACATTCTGAGATAAGTACAATGTGACCAAGTCACTGTTTCCCATCCCCCCCCCAAAAAAAACACAAGAAGAAAATCCAAATCCCTGGCCAGTGGGTTGAAGGAGGGAACCTGCCATTGTGGATTTTGCTCACAGTGTGTGTGACCCCTTAGTGCCCTCCCCATATGGGGGCAGGTGAGAGAGAGAAAGGGGTGTTAGCAGGACCACCACCCTCTGTCCGTGGAGTAATCACATTGACTTTTCCTCTCCTTTACCTCTATACACACCAAGCCACCACATACCACACACACACACACACACACACACACACACACACACCCCCCACATACCACACACACACACACATCATGCACTACAAACATGCCTGCTCTCACACACACACACCACATACCACACACACACACACACACCATGCCGCTACATACCTTCCCACACACACCATGCCACCACATACCACATACATACACACCATGCATACCACATACTACACACCCACCCACATGTACACCATACACACACACACACAAAACGTGGCACCACACACACACACACCCACATACCACACACACACACACATGCACTACAAACATGCCTGCACACACACACACACACACATACCACACACACACATCATGCACTACAAACATGCCTGCACACACACACATGCACTACAAACATGCCTGCACACACACACACACACACACACACACACATACCGTAGGCACTCCCACATGCCCACCACATGCACACACAGCACCCCCACGCCCCCTTGCATACACGTGTTGATAAGGAATGAGATGGTAGAGACGATGGCTCTAGATTCCACGGGCTGACCTCAGTTTGGAGGACCTGGGCTGTCTCCCCTCAAATGGAACCCTGTGCTCGCCCTCCCGCTCTCCCTCTCTGCCTGCTGTAGTCTGTTCCATCTCTGCGTCCGTCTCCTCGACCCTTCTTGATTTGGAGTGTTTCCATCCCACTTGTCTTTCTTGTTCTCCCAAAGCCCACCTGCCTCCAGACCCCCTCCCTCCCCTTCAAAGGCAGAGGAGCGGTACCCCCTTGCTAGCTCTGGAGGGGTTTGCAATACTCCCTCCTGAAGTCCAGAGCAGGTCTTCCTTTACATGCTCCCCCTCCAGCTTAATATCGTGGAATGTGTCTGGTCCCTGATGACCCTTAGTTTGTCTCTTCTCCAAGTTCAGTTTGTCCATTGCATTCCCCCACTCTCCACCCTTCACCCTTCACACTCCACCACCACACCAATATGGGGTGAGTTCTTTCAATCCCATCATGGTATACTGGCGTTCTTTCAGGCTGACCCCTCGGAAGTCTTTGCTTTGCTTCTAGTGGATATCTTTGCACCCCAGAACAAGGTAGCCTGATTTTGTGAGGGAGCCCAGAGCATTTTCTGGGTCAAGACAGAGCTCACTCATTTGATAACCTCAGGGGCTAGCAGATCATTCATTCATTCAGTAAATATTTATTATAATGAGTGTCTACTGTGCATGAGGCATTGTTCTAGGCACTAAATATACAGCAGTGAATAAGCTAGATGAAAATCCTTGCCCATTGGAGTTTACATTCTAGTGGAAGGAGACACACCATAAGCAATAAACATGATAAATAAGTATTGTACAGTATACTAGAAGTTGATGAATGTTATTGAAGAATAGAAAGGGGATCAGGATAAAGAAGATCAGGAATGCTGGGCACAGGGGTGCAGAGTGCAACTTTAAATAGCACGGCCAGTGTCGGCCTCAATGAGGAGGTGACATTTGAAGAAAGACTTGGAGACTTCCCTGGCGGTCTAGTGGTTAGGACTCCATGCTTCCACCGCACAAGTTTGATCCTAAGATCCTGCATGCCGCGCAGCGTCGCCAAAAAAAAAAAGAAAAAAAAAAAAGACTTGAAGAAAATGAGGATGTTAGAGAAGGCAAGAAGAACCCAGCGTAAAGGCCCTAAAGCAGGAGTGTGTCTGGTGTGTTTGGGGAACAGGGGAGAAGCCAGCGTGTGGAGTGGGGTAAAGAAGGGGGAGAGTTGTAGCTACTGCAAGGACTTTGGCTTTGCTCTACATGACATGGGGAGACGTGGCAGGGGCCGGAGTACAGGAGTCACATAATCCGATTTACACTAGGCACCTGCCCTGGTCAAGAGACAGGATTTTCTATGGTGTTTTCCCTGGAATACAACTCCTTCCTTCCCCTGGGAGCTTCCCAGACCCTGCAGATGATTCATCCCTGGACTCTGCCTCATTGAATATGGGAAATGGTCCAAGTCCTTGAGCTGGGAGCCTTGGCCTTTCTTGAATACCCAGAATCAAGGGCATCTTGACTCTGCTTCCTGAACACCTTTGTTCCCAGAAACATTTGAAAAAGGCCAACAAAGAGAGGGGAAGCTCCTTCAAGGCGAACTCTTTCCATTCCTTCAGTTCCTTTAAAGGATTATGTATTCCTGGAAGAGAATTTTCATACCTCACAGCTTGTTGGATCATTGGCGTAATTCTTGTCTGAAGAGTTTCAGATTCTTCATCCTTTTGAATATTTGCTATCTGGAGAGTCTTGCCTTCCATCTGTTGCTTCCTGGCTCTCATTTTTTTGGTCCTTCAATTAAAACAAATCTGCTGAATATGAGTCATGATGACCAAATGACCTCCTTTGGGTTTTTCCTTTCAGTTTCTCCTCTTGCTTAAATACCAAATTGCCAATAATCATGGTACACATTTCCCAGGACTCTGACTGTGCTCCCTTTGAGTTTCATAATTCAGGTCTTTAGTTTTCCTTGAGAACTTTTTAGCCTATAGATAAAATTGCTCCTAGGGTTTGAGGATTTCTACAGAGAGAATGTGAGAAGGAATATTAAAAAAGACCTGAAGAATGACAACCCCAGAGATAATGGTAATACCGTCTTCAGACGCCTGTGTGAACCTATATGTATGGTGTATGTCAGCCGCCACAAATGATGGCAGGCGAGGCAGCCATGCACATATTTAGATTGCCCTCTGTCCTAATCCATATACCTGAATGCAGCCCAGGGGAGAATTCTGGTGTTGCTTCTTGTGCTAGATGAGTACCCAGTGCATGATACACTACTCTCCTGTTCCCTCTTCTCTCTGTAGGAACGCTAAGGAATTCATCGTTCTTACAGTTCTGCACACTCATCAGGTGAGTGAGCCTCTTTGCCATCCGCCCTTCCTCCTGACTGAGACAAGAGCATCCCCATATCGGAAAGTTATAGCCATGGGAGAAGGGGAGGAGAGAGACGAAGACCAACATTGTTGTGAGCCAGGGATTTAGGAGTGAACTTAGAGGCATACTTTCGGAACATCTTGTCTACACTCACATCTCAGACTTGAGGATTTTGAAGGGCTACACAGTGCTTTGTTCTGTCTTGTGCTCTCTGCTTTGCCCCACTTAAGCTGCCCCACCCCTGCCCCAGTTCCAGACATATTTTCTACCTCCTTTTTGCTGTGCCCCATCAAAATTTCCCTGTCCAGTGTCCGATTCCCTTAATCCTTGCAGATGGTGGATGCTAATCTTATTTATTCATTCACACAGGTGTATACTAAATGGCCTACAATATGTGAGACACAGCACTGTTTTGGGGGATTTACTGTAAAGTTGCTGGGGAGGTACAGTTGGACAAACAGGTTCATCTTTGTCCAGGTTCAGTCACTAACTGGCTATGTGACCCTGCGTGAGTTAGTTCCCTTTTCTGAACCTGTTTCGTCATCTGTAAATTGAGGGATTTACACTAGAACAGTGTTACCTGAACTTGCCCGATCATAATAGTCACCAGGACTGTTTATTAAAAGTGAAAGTCGGGCTTCCCTGGTGGCGCAGTGGTTGAGAGTCCGCCTGCCGATGCAGGGGACACGGGTTCGTGCCCTGGTCCGGGAAGATCCCACATGCCGCGGAGTGGCTGGGCCCGTGAGCCATGGCCGCTGGGCCTGCGCGTCCGGAGCCTGTGCTCCGCAACGGGAGAGGCCACAACAGTGAGAGGCCCGTGTACTGCAAAAAAAAAAAAAAAAAAAGTGAAAGTCCCCAGACCCTTCTTCTCAAAAGTTGAAATCAGAAGGCCCAGTGTCCATTGCTAGGTCACATCCTTTTAGTCATCTTAACTCAAATTCACAAACCCAGGTGCAAAACTTCTGCATGCAAAACTCAGAGCCCTCCTCCCACCTCCAGCCTAGTTGTCCCTTTCCAGTGTCCCCAACTCTACCCTGCACCCCAGCACTTATGTCCCAACCCCATCCCATAGCCACAGGGGAGGTCACATCTGTTGGGGATGGGAGACGTGAAATCAGAGGAGACCTCACAGAGGAGGCTGCACCTGAGCTCTACCTTGAGAGATGGGGCAGGATTTCCCAGGCACAGATGGAGGGAAAGATTATCCAGAGAGAGATGACATTTCTGTGCAAAGCGAGGGGCAGTGCATAGATGCAAGGCATGGGCTCACGAGTCTGGAAGACGGGGTTCAAATCAAACTCTGGCATTTACTGCCTCTCCTCATGGCCCCCAGCCATCTTCTGTGTCAATGTGAACCACACACACAAACATACACACACGCTTTCTGGTATTTAGGCCTTTCTCAATTCCAATTCTCCTGTCTCAGGGCTTGCAAGCTCCACCCCTCAGTGGGTGTTACCAATAGGCCCCTCCCTCCCCACCTTACTGCACATGATTAGTTGCCTAGCGGGCAGTGGGCAGTCAGCCCTCACTCCCCAATCACCTGCCATGAAAATGTCTACCAGTTCCCCCCAAAAATGATGCTTGTGGCGTGGTTGGAATTTACCTCTCTGATCAGAGACCCATTGTGGGTTACTTTGTTAGTCAGGTATCCTCAAATGTCACTTCCTTGTACAAACCTTCCTGGACTATCCTTTCTAAGATAGAATCTACCTGCCACTATCTCCTGATACTGCTTAATTTTCCTAGCAGAGCTGAAATATTATATTTTTTTAACTTTTTGTTTTGAAATCATTGTAGATTCACAGGAGGTTGCAAAGCTAGTACAGTGACATCCTTTACCATGTTTCTCCCAGTGGCTACATGTTACATACCTACAGTACCATATCAGAACTGGGGCACTGATGTCAGTACAATGTGTGCGTAAGTTTCAGTGTCACTCTATCACATGTGTGGCTTCGTGTATCAACACAGTCAAGATACTGGACAGTTCTATCACTGAAAGGATCCCACATGTTGCCCTTTTATGGTGCCCCTACTCACCACCCTCAGTCCCTGTCAACCACTAGTCTGTTTTCCATTTCTGTAATTTCATCCTTTCAAGAATATTATATAAATGGAATCATAGAGTTTGTAACCTTTGGTGGTTGGCTTTTTTCACTCAGCACAATGCCCTTGAGATTCATCCAAGCCATTGCTTGTATTAATAGTTTTCTCCTTTTTATTGCTGAATAGTATTCCATGGTATGGATGTACCACTGTTTGGTCATCCACCCATTGAAGGACATTGGGGTTGCTTCCAGACTTTGGCTAGCCCAGTTAAAGCTGCTATAAACATTCATGTACAGGTTTTTGTGTGTGTGAGCATTAAGTTTTCGTTTCTCTGGGACAAATGCCCAAAAGTGTGATTGTTCAGTCATATATTAAATGTATGTTTAATTTATTAAGAAACTGCCAGGCTACTTTCCAGAGTGGCTGTATCATTTTACATTCCCATGAAATATTATACTTATAGGTGTTTATTGTCTGTCTCCCTCAATAGAATGTCAGCTCCACGAGGGTAGAGGCTGTGGTTCACTGCTGTATCCCCAGCGCCTGGAACAGCAGCTGGCATAGAATAGGCACTCAATAAGTATTTGTTGGAGGAACGAAGGAAATCCAACTTCCAGCCATCACGGCAACCTAAACTAAAACTAAACTAAACTCAAGTGTCCAAACTTAGGTGCAGAATGAAGAGCCTAACATCCCCCTGCATCTCTGTCCCAACTCTCATCCCAGTGCCCCCAACACCCCTTTGTCCCCCAGTTCTTATGCCCCCACTGCCCATCCCATGGCCTCTTTGCCATGGCCAGGCTGCTTTCCTTCTCTCCTTTGTACATTTCTTAGTTCTCACTGCCCTGCAGACTTCTGTCCTTGAGACTCATGTCTTCCAAACACCTTTGCCTGACTAACCTCAATGAGAGTTTCTAGTTCATTCATTTGTTCACCAAACATTTACTGAATGCTTACTATTCTAGGCACTCTTCCAGGCTTGGAATATGGCAGTGCACAGGACAGACATGGTTCCTACTCTCAGAGAGCTTACATTCTAGTTCTTGGCCTTGTGCTCTCTAAACCCTAGAAACATTGGAAAGTGGGTGAGCACATATACACAGGAGTGTATATTGTAAAAACAGGAGTGATAGGTAAAACAATTAGCAACCTGTACAGGAGGGGCCTTCCAATCAAAATGTAAGCCAGCCACAGGCACTGGAGCATAGTCTTACAGGCCGTCTAACTGTGCCAGGTGTTAACCCTTTAGTTGATCTTTTATAAAGAGGTCCCAGGGGAGAGGTCAGGTGGCACCCAGGAAGCTTAGGGCGCTGACTACTTACCAATCAGTGGGAGAGAATCCCTCAATAGTTTACAACACGTATGGCCATACCAGTGCATCCCAACCAAATGTCAGCCTTGCATACACGTACAGTCGATCCTCAGTATTCACAGATTCCGTATTTGCAGATTCGTCCACTGCCTAAAATTTATTTGTGACTCCACAATCCATACTCACGGCAGTTTCCTGGTCATTTGCTGACATGCACACGGCGTGAAAATTTTGAGTCTCCCAATGCACATTCCCAGCTGAGGTCAAACAAGACGATGCTCTGTCTTCTTGTTTTAGCTGTCCTGCAGAGCCGTCCAGAGGATGGAGATGGTAGGGGGCAGTGCAGTGTAGTGCAGGAAGCTCCAGCTCTGGGGACAGTTGGATGGGGTTTGAATGCCAACTCTGTTAATGGGGCAGCTTCAGGCAAGTCACAACACTTCAGAACCTCATTTTCTCCTGGTGAAATAAAGAAAAGCGAATCTACCAGGATGAGTTGTTTTTAGAATTTAAGATTATAATCTATGTGAGATACACACACACACACACACACACTTCCCCCAGGAACAACTGTTCAGTATTCATTAGTTCAGCGCTCACACAACTATGAATAGCAGAAATCAACCGAGAGAATCTTCTCTCACGTTAAAATGAAAGCTTCTTGAAGACCCCCAGCACATGTTCACTGTTACAGCTCCTACATCACAGAACACAGTAGCACTTGGCATCTCATGGGTGCCTCTTACCAGACTCTCATGTTCAAGCTTGACAGTCTCCAGAAGAAAATCTCCTGATAGGTCCAGGTTGTGGCCCAAGAATCTGTACTTTTAATAAGAGCCACAAGTAATTCTGATGCTCAGTAGAATTTGGGAAACATTGAACCAGACAATCTTTAAGGCCCCTGCCACTCCTACATTCTGTGGCTGATAATGGTCTAACATGGTGGTTCTCTACTGGTTATACATTTGAACCTCCTGAGAAGCTCTTAAACATATTGATCCTTGGGGTCTAGCCTCGGACCAATTGAATTAGAAGCTCTGGGGATGGAGCCCAGGTATTGATCTTTTGAAAACTCTCCCCAAATGATTCTGATATGTAGCCAGGGTACACAGTCTAATGTGTAGTCTCTTTCTGATGGCATTTTCCTTTTAAAGGAGTGACTGTTACCATGACAGATCATTGGGGAGTATCTTGGGCAGTCATAGGGAATCCTTTCCCAGGGACCCTCAAACCATACTGCATAGATAGCCACTTATTAAGTCTATATGTATTTAAGAGTGTTCTTTAATCTTTGAGTGACCAACTATTCCCCGTGATTGACTGAATATGTATTCATTTTGGTACCCTTAGACCTTGTCACATCGTATGCCCTCAATAAATATTTTAAAATAAAGTACTGGCTTGTGTCCTAGAATAGCCCTGGCAAAGCAAGCAGACAGTCCCTTCAGATGAAACCCTAGTTTTCTGGTTTTGAAAACTTAGCCTGTACCCAAAGAGTCTCAGTCCCCTCTGCTTGGAACCACCTGTCCAGAAAAAAAGCCAAAATAATGGGAACCACCGCAGAAGAATTAGTTTCCACAGAGCTTCTTCAGTATACTGCTTGGCAGAGAGTAGGTACTCAAACCCTATCTGCTGAATTGATGAAGTAATTTGATATTAACCCTAGCAATCAACTACTGCCTTCTATTTGCCTACTCTGCGCTTGGTGCTAGGGGAAGACACAGCAATATAAAATGTCATCTCTTCTTTTGCAGCCTGGTTAGGGAGATGAGCAATGATGGTGTGGATTCACGAGGAGTACTACAGGAAACCCAGGGAGGGGAATGACGAGGTTGGGGAAGGGTTCAGGACCAAGGTAGAGTTTGAGCTGGGTTTTAGAGGTGGCATTTAGCTGAGCAAAAGGGACGCTGGGGGCCCTGAAGGGGGGGGATGGTGAAGAGATAGCATGAGGTAGACACAGAAGTGGGAAGAAGCCCCATGTGTCCAGGGAGCTGTGGGCAGAACACCCGACTAGGCGATAGATGGGGAGTGAGGGTTATGTGTGGTTTGTGGGGGACCTTGGAAGCCAGAGAGAGGACATGTTCCCCTCTAGGCAGTCCTGAATGCAGGAAGGAAAGACCCCTGGGTCCCTTATCAGTGGGCCCCTGACACCAGGATGGCCCTCCATTGTCTCCGGCTCCCACAGTGGGTGCTATGGGAATTGCTTATAAGTAGGCTCAGGTGTCAAAGAAAATGAGGCAGCAGAAAGGGAAATCAGGAGGCTGTCAAAGCTTCAGGAACCTGAGCTCCATGTTCTTAAAATCCTTTCACAATTATCAAAGTGCGGCCCTATCATACACTAAAACGTTGGGCCATATACCTGTCTTTGGCCAAGGTATAAGTGAACACAACCCTGAAATCTGCACTAATAGAGCCACCAAATTAAAAAATGGTCAAAGAATCACCAGCTGCTTAATTCAGTCCTGAGGGAAAAGCAGCCTCTCTCTTCTGTTGCTTATTCCACGGAGCCGCTGGCTTCATATTTACTTCAAGGGGCTTGCAATGGCCCCAGAGGTACTTAGCAATTCTAGTCCCCTGTTTCAGGCCAAAATTCATTTCAGCCAGAAAGGGTGCCCATTGCAAAATGAGACTCGCAGCTGCTTGGAGGAAAAATGGGGTCAGTCAGGAGCTCAGATGTCCCAGCTTTAAGGTACTCAGTCTATGCTTAGTGCGTTAGGACATTTCCAACAATTCCTGGGCACTACCCTCTCAGAGATTCTGACTTTTGAAGTCTGGTGTAGGCCTAGAAATCTGTGTTCTCTAACGAGCATTTCCCAGTGATTCTTATCGTCAGGTAAGTTTTAGACATAGTGGGTGAGTGCATGCTAACGAGTTAGTGCAGGACTCTGAATTTCTTCTGTAAAGGGCCATATAGTAAATACTTCAGGCTTTGTAGGCCTAACGGCTGTGTTCCAATAAAGCTTTATTTACTAAAATATGTGGTGGGCAGGAGCTGGCCCACACAGGCCCATAGTCTGCTGGCCCCTGAAGTGGGTTCATTATTCCTTCTAGGTACCACATTTGAATGTTGACCAGGGCCTTCCCAATTCTCAATACTTTAATTCAAATGAGCGACTCTAGTATCAAGAACTTCAGGCCCCATATTTGCACTTTGAAGATGCTTTGGGACAGGGTGACCTTTGAGAGCCCCTCAAGTCACACTGCAAGACAGGTGTCACCTGTGTCACAGCATAAAGCTAGACATGACTCTGTGACATGTAGCAGAGACCAGCTGGCAACGAGTGAGTCACCATCAGTGATCCAGGCTGAAGACTGAGAATAGGATGGAGTCTTAGAAACCAACAGGACAAGGGTCAATGAGGAATGAGGCACAAACAAGCTGAAAACAGCTGTACAACAGACACTGGAAATGACTGTAATCCTTGAGGATAGCGAGGAGGCTGTCCCCTCTCCATACGTGATACCTAAGAGGGTACCAGTTAGGGTTCTTCATTTGTTCAAATCCATTCACTAGGACCAAGGTAGAACCAGACCAGTGAACGAAAGACCAGGAATAGACTTCCAGCTTCAGTCCGCTGTGGGGGGTGATGGGTAATCCAAGACTCAGAAAATCTGGGTTCTGTTTTTTGCTCCACTACTCAGTTATTTTGATGCATTGAGTAAACTGTATCCTCTTCCCTGGCCTCCGTTTCTTATGTAAAAATGAAGGGTGGACTAAATGGCCCATTCAGGTCTCTAGACATGCCTCATTCCACACTGTGCACGAGGGCATTCGATGACGGATGATCACAGAGAAAAGAGAGGGCGGCTGTCAGGTAGAACAGAGTTCACCTACCTTGTGTCTGGCACCTCCGGTGGAAATGTGACTACTGTGGAGACAGAGTCAAGCAGAGCTGCCTGAACAGAAGTACAGATCCTTCTATCTTGCCCCCTCCCTTTGCTCCTGCCACAGCCCACAGCCTCCACCCAAGATTTGAGCACCAAGTTGTGCAACACAAAGGCATTTCTCGACTTCCATGAACAACCAATACTGTAATCACTTTCTGCAACGATCTCCAGCCCTGGATTTCCTTGTGCTATATTGTCTGCTGCCAACAAATTGTCTCTGTGGCTCAGGAGGAGAAGTCTAAGGTTCCTTTAGCTCAGTGGTTCCCAACCTTAGCTGCATTTTGAAATCATCGGAAGCTTAAAAAGATACCAATACCTGGGCCCCATCCCCAGGAATTTAAAAATGTTTTAAAAGCCCCGGGGTTTTTTTAAAGCTCCTCCCTCCGGTGTTTCTGCCCTCTAGCCGGCACTGAGACTCAGTGGCTTTCTGCAGTCTGCCCTCTGTGGGGAGTGAGATTGTCGGCTCCGGAAGAGAACACAGCTGGGACCAGGGCCCAAGAGCTGACGAGGACGTTTGTTGCTGGTGTCTCTTTATCTTAGGGCCCTGCCCTCCTGTGGCTGATCTAGTAAATGAATCCCAACCGCAGCGTTAATGGCAGAAAATAGCTTAATGTATTGCCTTCCCAGCTGGTGGGGACCCTTCAGGGCCTTAACACAAAGGAATGCTTGATTGTAGCGCTCGCAGGCTCCACGTCAAGACTGGTAGGGGAGATGGTTTGAAGGAGCCCCAAGCCTGATTTCCCCCTTCCTCATCTCAGTAAATGGCATCTCCATTCTTCCAGCTGACTCCTCTGTCTCACCTCCCACAACCAGTCCGTCAACATAGCATCTTGGTTCTATCTTCAGAATCTAGCCAGAATCCACTCACTTGGGATCATAGCGCCATTATTACCATCTTGGCCCAAGCCTCCATCATATTTTAAACTGTATTCCTGCAGTAGACTCCGAACAGGTCTCCCTCCTCTGGCTGCCACCCTCCTGTACTATTTTCCACACAGCAGACAGAGGCATCCGTTTTAAATGCAAGTCAGACCCTGTCTGCTCAAAACCCTCCGGTGGAGCAAAATCCAAAGTTCCTGACACGGCTTACAAGGCCCTACGTGATCCAGCCCCCAGACTCCTCTGCGGCTCCCCGCTCAGTCATTCCGCTCCGGCCACACTGGGCTTCCTGGCTGTTGCCCACGCACCCCAGTCCTCCTCCCACCTTAGAGACTTTCTTGTTCTTTCTTCCTGGAAGGCTCTTGCTCCAGATGTCCTCATGGCGGTCTCAACCTCACTTCCTTCAGGCCTCTGCTCAAATGTCACGTCCTGGAAGAGGTCTTCCCTGACCGTCCCGACTAAGATAACACCCCGGCCGCTCCCCACCCTCACGGCCTCAGTCTCTGCTGTAGTCCCTCACTCTGCTCGATTTGTCCTCGTGTCCTTATTTGCTACCTAAGAGATATTTCTGTGTTTATTGTCTGTCTGTCTGTCCCTGCTAGGATGGGCGCTCCCTGAGGCCAGGGAGTTTTGCCCATCTTGTTCACTGCTGGATCCCTCATCACCTGGAACTGTGCCTGGTACAGAGTGGGCCCTCCCTAAATTTGTCACACGGATGAATAAATGCCCCCAAAGACATGAGGGTGCCCCTCACCAGGACTCCTGCATTTCCTCAAATCCACGGCCCACCCAGGAAAGACTTAGTTTCCAGCATTTGCTAACCATGCGTCCTGCTGAATTTGTGGGAGCTTTCGAAAACTGGAGAGCCTAGCTGATTGAGCATTTCTTATAGAATTGGATGAACAAAGTAGTGGAGAGCCTAGAACTAGGAAGCCAGGACACCTGGGTAAAATCCCTAATGGCTCTACTCCCCAATAGTGTAGAAATAGTGGAGAAATCCTTTTGGAGGGCTAGGCCTCCTTTCTTCCACATCTAAAATAATATTTTCTATGAGTCTCCATCCTAGGGGCAGGGCATATCTTTGAAGTGAATAAGATTATTTCTGTAAATCCTTTGTGATGTTCATATTCAGATGTAATAAAAACCACCATTTAGGTATATCTCACATTAAGAAAATCAAATATATAAAACTTCAGTGCATGTTATTACAAAGAATTTTTGCAAACTCCCCTAGGCCTAGAGCATTAATAATGGGATTCAACTTACTCCAATTCGATTCATGCCCAGCTTACAGAGAACATACCAGTCACCTAAGGAAGCACTTAGCACATTGCCTTGCACCTAGTAGGGAATCAATACTTATTTATTGGCTTATTGATCAGCAGGGCAAAGGGTACCCATACGGAGACATCTTAAGTCCCATGCAGCAAAGGTCGGGTTTTTCCCAGGGATGGAGAACTCACCAGCCCTCTCTGTTCTTTTTCCAGTCCCCCAAATCCGCCTTCATCAGTGCTGCGAAGAAGGCCAAGCTGAGATCCAATCCCGTGAAGGTCCGATTTTCTGAGCAGGTGGCAATTGGAGAAACAGATGCAGTAAGTGCAGCTTCGGCTTCCTCCCCTTGGCCCTTGGCCAGAGTCGGCCTGGCCGTCGAGGTCTCGCTCTGGGCCAGTTGCTCATCTGCTGCTCCTCAGAATGGACAGCATTATGATGAAGGGGTTGGAGCGGGGACCTCGGGACCCTGGGTGGGTATTGAGTGAGGGGTGTGTGGCATCCAGAGAAGCCCTGGGCATTGTGGGGAGAAGGGATATGTATCAATACTCTCAGAATCCTCACGGTGCTTCAAGAAATTTCCGTCTCTAGCACAGTGCTCCATAAACATTGTTTGGCTACTTGAAGGAAGGAAATAGTGGTTTTCTGAAGAGGTGGTGACATTGAGCTCTCTTCATGTTGAAGTGATCCCACAGCTCCAGGTCTCAATTGGAGAAGACTGTGCAATGAAGGGTGAAGCAGCCTGGGGGAAATGATATAGACTCATTAAGTCACAGAGCTTTTAGTAGGCACCGGCTGTGTTCCCAGCGTTACAAGGGATGCAAAATAAATGCCTGTTCCCTGCCTCTGGATACCTCTCAGTGATGTTGGGAGTACAAGCGGCTCAGACTGAGACAGTGTAGAATCCACCGCAGGGTGGTATGATTTTGAGGAGCAGGTGATGCTTGACCGCCCATGCCATGCAGCGGCCAATCTGGGGGGTCATGGCCAGCCCACTCTTTCGCACTGCTTTGTGGGGTTAACATGAACTGAGCCATCTGTTCCAGATAAGCAAATGAGAAGAGGTGGGTGGAGCGCAGAAAGATGTGTATTAAGCGGCCATGGATAACTCCGAGTCCTCTAGGAATCCGCAGAAGTTGGTGACATCCCATGGGGGTGGGTGAGGGAAGGACAGCCGGAGCTAACAGGCATTGTGTGCATTTACAGGCTGTCCTGGGCTGGGCTCTCGGGAGGCCCGTGGCATTTCTGTAGTGAGGAACAGCTGCAGCTGAGACAAGCTAGGAGGCCCAGCCTGAGTGGAGAAATCAGTAGGTTGCCAGGCACCCCTATAGTTCTTTGAGGCAGAGCCACCCAGACGAAGGGATGGATAGAGGACAGAGGTGTCTTCCGTCTCCATTTCCCTGACTCTCATACCCAAACTCCACCTAGGCCCTCCTCCATCCCTGTTCAAGGAAGGCTGTGAAGCCCAAGTGACAACTGGGCCCCATTGGCTAAGCCATCGGAATAATTGGTGGCTGAGCTCCGTGTCGGTCACAGAAGAAGAGGTTGAAGAGAAGCCGGGGCCAGTGAGCAGAGAGGAAAGGGAGTGGTGTGGAGTCCTTGTGGATCGGAGTAAAGCAGATCCTGAGGTCCAAGTCACTAAGGGGACATCTGTGTCCTGAACCCTTGAACACCCAGAGGAAGTGAGGCTTGAATTTGGAGAGTACAGATAGGTACAACCTATCCCGTCTTGGCATCACCGAGTAACCCACCAAGGCCAGGCCACCCAGTGAAGAATCCCTCCTCTCCTCCCCCTCCCCTTCTTTCCCTCCTTTTTCCTCCTCTTTCTTCCTCTCCCTTCCCCACTCCCCCTTCCTCCCCCATGATTCCCCTCTCCACATGTCACGTCTAGCCACAGGCAGAAGCCGGCCCCCACTGCAGACCAGTCTGCACATAAATGCCCCAGTGTAGCTAGAAACCCCCCAGGGTTACTCTGTCGCTCCAGGACAGGCTCCCGGACAGGCCACCAAGCATGGTGGAGGCTCTTGTCTGGGAGAGACACAGGGATCAACCTTCTCACTCTCACTGTGTTCAGGAAATGATGTCACAATACACGCCCACCACCACCACCCCAGTGTGGACCGTAGCAGCTTCACCACCGGTCAGGTCCCGGGGGGAGTCCAGGCCCAGGTGACTCCCAGCTACCCTATCATCCCTTTCTCTTGGTGTTCCAGCGCTTTATTAAGTAGCCAGAGCAAAAATAAATCCTGTGGGTGTTCCTTGCCAGCTCTATTTTTAAGCACGATCAATTAAGTAATTATCTGAGTCCAACCCACTGTGCTAAATAAAACCAGCCACCGCCGAGCGCCATCAGCCTGGGAATCCGGGGCCTCTGGGCTTGGCGGGAGCGAGGCGTCTCGGGATCAGGGAGAGGACCGGGGAGTCACTTTTCCAACTTTAGATCCCATCACTCCCCACCGTGGCTTGACTCCATCACGAAATGATCTGATGTCACGATAGCACCACCCCCCTCCTCCTACCACACCCTGACCCAGGAGGACTTGCTTATGTTTTTATACTTTGTCCGTGACAGTCCCTAGATCTGGACTGTTCTTGTCTGGCCTCTCTAATAGTCCATGCCTGCCACCTCCTTTAAAATCAAAATCCAATTCACCTCATCTGGGAAACCGTAGCTATCTTATACCTGTTGGTTTGATTTGGTGTTATTGTTGTTCTCTAGTGGATTTGCGTATGTGTGCCAGGTCACTACTAGTGTAAGGCTAGACCCTGGTCCTCTGCGCTTGCTGTAGCCCCGGGTATTCGAAAATGGGCTTTGGGGGCTTCCCTGGTGGTCCAGTGGCTAAGACTCTGTGCTCCCAATCCAGAGGGCCTGGGTTCGATCCCTGGTCAGGGAAGTAGATCCCACGTGCCGTAACTAAATGATCCCGCATTGCCGCAGTGAAGATCCCTCACGCGGCAGTGAAGATCCTGTGTGCCGCAACTAAGACCCAGTGCAGCCAGATAAATTAATTAATTAAATATTTTTTTAATGGGCGTTGCCAGTGGTTCTCAATCAGCGTCAGTACCGCCCACTCTCAGAAAGCTTTTCGGAACATCTGAGGGTGTTTGGGGTCATCCCAACGATTTGGCATGCTATTGACATTTATTATCTCAGAGTCAGAGACGCTAAATGTCCTGCAGGGATTACGGCAGTCCCTGAATGATGAGTTGTTAGAGGTATGCAGGCATGAAAGAGCACTGTGGGTACCGGGAATGGTAAGATACGACTCTGGAAAAGTAGGCAGGGGCCAGGTCACAGAAGACCTAGGATGCCTTGAGGGAGGGAGACTGGCAGAGCAAAGGCATGGACATGGAAGTGATCTCGATGTGTGAAGGGCCAGGTGGAAAGGCAGGAGTCAGGAGATAGGAGCAGGTGAGTGAGGCAGGCTCCTAAGGCCTTCCATCAGCCCTTCAGAGTGCGGTGGTCTCTATGGGCCAAGCCCCCTCTGAGCTGTGGAGCTTTGAGCCACAGTAGACTGTGGATGTGTGGTGACATCGAATGAAGGGTGAGCTTTGGATATGGCCCAGTGTCTTCTTGGAGAATTCGGTTCTGGTCTCCACGTTAACATTATCACTGATGGGTTCTTTCTTCTGTATCTCTGTCCTTCCATACCTTTGGTTCCCTGTCTCCTTCACTCACTCCTTTCTCTTCCTTTCCACGCCCCTCCTCTGGCTTCCCTCCTCCTTCTAAATGAGTCCCCCTCCTTGTCCTTTCCCTGCCTGTTCACAGAAGATGATGAAGAAAGAAGCTCTTCTCCTCATCCCCAATGTCCTGAAGGTTTTCTTAGAAAATGGGCAGATCAAGTCGTTCACGTTTGATGGCCGGACCACTGTTAAGGTACCCACAGGGTCTCCTCTCCCGGATTGGTGTTGTCCTCTCTTAGGAGGTGCTCTCCTCTGGAGCACACACCACTGCTGGTCCTTGGGCTCCTCTGAGTCTGCACCAAGCCGCTTGCTACCAGAGCAAGGTGGTGTTGGTCTTTGAACTCCTGCTTCTGGGAGCACCCTGTTGCAAAAACATACAGTCCTCGGATGACTGTGGTGAGGGAAAGTTGAATGCCCGACTGTGTGCTAGTGACTGTTTGTGTGTATGTGTGTGCGTGCGTGCACGCATGTACACGTGCATGCATGTGTGTATGCATGCATGTGTGCACACATCTGCTAACTGTTTCGTGTCCATGTTACACTGCGTCCTTCAAGGAGTGCTTAGGAGCTAAGGAGTATGAAGATCATTAAACCATTTATAAAGCAAAAGTGATTTAAATGGATACAATAACACCTACGCAAGTTTACACACAGAAATCAACAAACCATCTCTCAGGAGATTAGCTTAGCCATGGCTTGCTTTTTAAATACCAGCCAGCTCTTAAGCACTGAACCAAGATTTGAAAAGTCCACCAACAGTCCCTTTGGCTATTCCTTTCCCAGGAAGAGCAATTAATGAGCTCTGATTCTTAACGGCTCAGCCAGGCATCTAGAAGTTGTAGTTATTCCCTTAGTCCTGAGGAGGAGAGGCGATGTACTATTAACCCTCAGGTTCAGCTCTGCTCTGGGATAGAAATATCTGCTCCTGCTTCTTCTGGATTCTCTCCAGAAAGAGAATGCCATCCCCAGAATGAATGTTTCCATGCAATCAGTGCTGCCTGCCCAGAAAACCCACCTTGGCCCACGAATGTCCTGAGGTGCCCCTGCTGGGGCTAAGACAACCCTATAAATAAAGCAAGCCCTGGGCCAGGAAACTTTCCCTAAGAGGAGTTATCAGGTGTTCAGAATTGACCTTGCCAGCGGTTCTCAGCCAGGGTTGGCACTGTCCCCTCCCAGGTAGTTTTTAGGAATGTCTGAGGGTATTTGGGGTCATCCCCATGGTTTGGCATGCTACTGGCATTTGGCATCTTGGGGTCAGAGATGCTAGATGTCCTGCAAGGAATAGGACAGTCCCCGAATGATGAATTGTCCTGTCCAAAGTGCCAGTAGCGCCCGAGTTGCAAAAGCCTGGGCCTAACCCGTGTTGATTGAACCGAGAGTTTCTTAGGAAGGCTTAGGCCTGGGTGGGTCCCCCAGGGGACTTAGGACCAAAACACACTCCTTAGGGTGCAGCAGAATGGTCTCTTGACTCTCGAAGGTTTCCGTTTATGGGAGGGACATTGAAACTAGGCCACCCAGGGGTGTCCAAGTTCCCCTCCTCCAGATGCGGGTATCTCTCTGTGTCAGAATCCTCCTTTGTGTTAAATCATGGACCGGTATGTCCGTTGTCGATCTGTCTCCACACTGGAGCATTTACTCCTCTCTTTCCCCGTGGAGGCTCCTCTGAGCGTCCTCCCACCTCACAATGTCACCGCCGTTAGTGCTTCCAGGTAGCCCCAGCCTTCCAGGACAGCAGCGTCCCCTGGCTTGTGACCTTACCATGACTTCAGGGAGGGTGCACTGGCTGTTCATTGGAACTTGGACAGGCTGCCAGGCCGCTTGTCCCAGAGAGGTACCTGGGTGAATTGACAGCCTGGCATGGGAGCTGTTAGACTTGTAACACCGGTTGGCAATCACCAGCTTGGCCGTCCACAGTCCCAAAGCAGCCGAACTGCAGAGAAAATCTCATCTCTCCCTGCCAGCACTTCAGCAACACTGGCGCCTCTGTGACTACTTGGATAATACAAAGAGATATTCTCAAGTACCCACCAATTTCCAGCCTAACATTTGAATAGCTAAACAGCTGTCAATGTTCGCTGAGGGGCTTGTTTGGCAACCCTGGCTGGAAGGGAGCTTCGCATTCCCAAGCCTGCTTCTTTCCGGCCTTCGGGGGCTGAGCGATGCCGATTCTACGAACACACACGCTGGAGGCCAGTGTATGCTGAAGCCACAGCAAATAGATGGTAGAAGTCTCAAAACTGACATGTGGGCAGCCCCCATGGATCTGCTTCCAGACACCCTAATACCAAGAGTAGGGCAGCGGAGCAGAGTGCAGAAGTAGTCAAATTCATGACTGTACATAAAACACATGACATTGTTCCTCTGCGTGGATGCATTTTTCAAGTTGCTAAATTGATCGTCTCTCAAAGCCAGCTAAATCAAAGATGAACATTTTGCCAGTAACTCCAGTCATTCAATTTAGGTTATGAATCCAGAAATCATCTACTTTTTAATCATGTAATTGTGGCTTTGGCTTTTGTTAATTCCTAAGTTGCCGGACAAACCAGAGTGAACATTCTGACTCATGTGAGAAGCTGAGGGAAGAACCAACACAGTGCCTGGCACTTAGGACACACTCAGGAGACAATTTGTTGAATGAAAGGAGAGAGAGGGGGAGGAAGGGCCATGACCTTCTTTTGCCATATGCCTGGCCCGGCCAAGTTCAGAAACACCTCCCTCCACCCCCTGCATCTGTGGTGTTCCCCAGGGCCCAGGCCTCTGAACAGCACTCCTGGGTCATTCTCCTCATCCTGGAGCACCATGCCTGGGCTACCATAAAGGCCAGTGTCTCTGTCTGGCCCACTTTCCCAGCCTCAGCCTTCCCCCCAGGACTATCTTTCTGGATGTTCAGTCCCCGTCTCCCATTTTGGGTCCTGTCCTGCTTAGAGTATCTTAGAGCTGGAAGGGATCTCTCTCTCAAGGCTCTTTTGTCTTCCACAGGATGTCATGGTGACATTACAGGACCGGCTTTCCCTGAGGTACATTGAGCACTTTGCCCTTGTCCTTGAATATGCCGGGCCAGAACAGAACCACAAGTTCCTGCTTCTCCAGGACAAGCAGCCCCTGGCTTATGTAAGTAACTCCTTTGTCCTGGCCTGATAGCTTTGCAGATGGCCTTTAGTAGAGAAGAGGCCACCAGGTACTCTCCTTCTGGAAAATTCATCATGATACGCTCAGCCAGCTCCCAGAAGTCCCAATTCTCAATCAAGATCTTTATGACCCACCCACAGAGGCCTTTTCAAATGTCTCTTGGGAATTCCCTGGATGTCCAGTGGTTAGGACTCTGTGCTTTCACTGCCAAGGGCCCGGGTTCAATCCCTGGTCAGGGGACTAAGATCCCACAAGCCACACAGCACAGCCAAAAAAAAACTCTGTAAAATGTCTCTTGTGACCTAAGAAAGGCATGACAGTTGTTAGTCTTGGCGGTCACTAGTGGGGAAAGCATGGGGTGGTGATTTACCGCGTGCAAGACTGGATTGAGCAGTGTCAACTCCACTGTCTCCTGGAGGTCCTGATAGACTTTTCCTCCTGCGAGGGGAAACTTTACCTTCAGGGTGAAGGCTGTAATATGGAAGGATGAGCGAGTGGAGTCTAGTGAGACCTCTGAGGCTAGGACACATGTGGGCTGGGAACGGGCTGGGTGCAACCAAGCATGGACAGCATGTCACCCGTGTCAAGTTCCAAAGTAGAGTAGGAGAAAGTGTCTTATCTTCCCAGCCTCTGGAAAAAGGCCAAGGAAATCCAGGATTGCTCGGTAGTATTTTACCAGTGGTGATGCACCATGGAGAGTAAGAGAGGCAACCAGGGCCAATCAATGTTCCCAGGGAGTGGGGACTTCCTTCCCTGGTGGTCCAGTCGTTGAGACTCCGCGCCTCCAATACAGGGGACGGGGGTTCAATCCCCGGTCAGGGAACTAAGATCCCACATGCCGCGCGCCGCGGCCAAATAAATAAATAATTTCTCAGTTGCTTCAAAAAAAATATATTCCCAGGGAGGGAGGGAAGGAGTTGGAGAGGGACGGCTGGGAAGAAATGTCTGAAGGAAGCGAAACAAAAGCTGAAATCAGACACGCAAAAATGAAAGGATTTAGGAAAGAAGAATTCTTCAAGTTTAGCTCTCAGCCAGATGCACTTCAGAGACTCACAGGTTCCCACCTGTGAAGGAAAGGTGGGTGTTCTGCCTGGAGGGATGCCTAAGCGCCTCCCCACCCCTCAAGGGGCCTTGTGGATCCAACTGGTCTCTTGTTCCAAATGGGATTTTTAAGCATTTTTATTACAAAAAAATCTCAAATATACACCAAAGTAGAAGGAATTGGATAATGAACCCTCATTACCTATCCCAGCTTCAGCAGTTACTGGTATATTGCCAACTTGTTTCAGCTACACCTCCAAATGGGATTTTAAGTCTTTGGTTTGGTTTCTCATAAGCAACTTCCTTTGCTTCAGGCTGAGCCCCTCTGCAAGGCAAAGGCATTAGCCCCACAGCAAGAAGAGTCAGAGAAGTTGCCAGGAGCCCTTGCTTCCTACCTCATGTCCTGGGCCTCAGGTTGTTGATAAAGGCCAAGTCGTGGATAAGTGGTTCGAAAATTCTAGTCACTTTGGGTCAGAAGGGCAGAAAAGACTTAGCTCCTCATCACTTTCCCCAGTGGTAATTGGAATCAGCCAGGCCCTGCCTTGAAGAGCCGCCGAGCTGACTCCTGGCACCCAGCCACTGATCCCAGCTCTCTTTTCCTCCCACCTCTCACCCCTGGGATTCAGGTAGTGCAGCGGACACACTATCATGGAATGAAATGCCTCTTCCGGATAAGTTTCTTTCCCAAAGACCCGGTGGAGCTGCTGCGTCGGGATCCTGCTGCTTTCGAGTACCTCTACATCCAGGTAGAGTCTGGCTTGGGGATACACAGACAGACAGACCAATGGACAAACAAGCTGGCAGGCTGTTCTGCCATCACAATGAAGTCGCTATGTAAGTTTTTCCAACCTTCAGGTAGCTCTGAAGGCTCTCTTATTTTCTGCTACCACCGTAGGCCATGGTCAAGTTGGTTGGCCTGGCAGCCTGAGCTGGCTCTGGCTCCAAGTCTTGTCTGTTTGTCTAGACAGATCTTATCAGTTTTCAGGAGGAAGCAACCCCAGTAACTCTGGCATCTTCACAGCATACCCCGGTTTAACAAGTGCATTTGAGTAACAGGAGGTCCCAATCCCCAATCCCGAGCTCCACTAAGGAGATGGTTCCCAGTTCAGTTCATCCAGAAACGTTTGCTGAGCACTTCCTCTGGGCCAGGCCCTGTGCTAGGTGCTGACAATCAAGGTGGTCAAAGAACTATCCTAGATCGCTAGAGCTCATAGGCAGATATGTGCACAAATAAAGGCAGTGTGACAGGCACGCACCATGAGGATGGCAGGGTACAATGTCAGTAGGGGCACTCAGGAAGCAATTTGCCAACTCTCCCTGGGAGGGGCACGATGCAGGCTTCACAGAGGAAGTGATGCATGCGTGCTGTTAGCCTTGAAAGATGAGTGGATGTTTGCTGGGTGCAGAGATGGATGTTTAGTTCAGATAGTTTGGAATTTGGTGACAGGACCTTGTCCACCCTCTCTCTCCCCTCTGTGATGATGTGTTCAGCTGTATTCCTTTTCTATACTGAACAGCTTTAGTGAGGTCTAATTGACGCACGGCAAACTGCACGTATTTAAAACGGCAGTGTGATAAGTTTTGACATATGTTTATATCCACGAAACCATCACCGCACTCAAGATATTAAACACATCCAACACCCCCAAAAGCCTCCCCAGGCTCCTTTGTAATTCATACTCCCATCTCCAGGCGGCCACCGACCTGCTTTCTGTCACTGCAGATTACTTTGCGTTTTCTACAGTTTTATACAAATGAAATCGTACGGTGTGAACACTTATTTTGATCTCACTTCTTTCACTCAGCATAATGGTTTTGAGGTCCACCCATGTTGTCATGTGTATCAGTAGTTCATTCCTTTTCATTGTTGAGTAGTGTTCTATCGTATGGATGTATAAAAATTTGTTTACAGTTCACCTGCTGATGGACATTTGGGTTGTCTCCATGTTTTGGCTACTACAAATAAAACTTCCGTGAACATTCACGTACAAGTCTTTGTATGACATATGCTTTCTTTTCTCTTGGGTAAATACCTAAGAACGGAATGGCTTGATTCATACGGTAGATCTATCTTTCTTTAATTTCTTGAAGAAACTCCAATGCTGTTTTCCAAGGTGGCTGTACCATTTTATGTAAGCGCCAGCCGTGTGTTAGAGTCCCAGTTTCTCCACATCCTCACCAGCACTTGGTGTTAGCAGTACTTTTTAAGTTTCCGTCATTCTAATAGCATGCAGGGGTATCTCATTCTGGTTTTCATTTGCATTTCCCTAATGACTAATGATGTTGAACACCTTTTCGTGTGCCTCCTTGTCATCATACAGCTTTTTTGGTGAAGTGTCTATTCCAATCTTTTGCCCACTTTTTAAATTGGGGTTGTTTGTTTACTTATTATTGAGTTTTGAGAGTTATTTGTGTATTCTGGATACAAGTCATTTGTGTGTTATTTGCAATTATTTTCTCCCAGTCTCTAACTTGTCCTTTCAGTCTCCAAAGAGTGTCTTTCACAGAGCAGAAGTTTGAATTCTGATGAAGTCCAATTTGTCAATTTGTTCTTTTATGGCTTGTGCTTCTGATGTCATACCTAAGAAGTCTTTGCCTAATCCAAGGTCACAAAGATTTTGCTCTTAGTTTTTTCTAGAAGTGTTATCATTTTAGGTTCTACATTTAAGTCTGTGGTCCATTTTGAGTTAACTTTTATATGTGGTACAAAGTATTGACCAAAGTTCTTCTTTTTTCCATATGGATATCCAATTGTTCCAGCACCATTGATTGAAAAGACCATCCTTTCTCCATTTAGTTGCCTTTGTGCCTTTGTGAAAAATCAGTTGCCTGTATATGTGTGGGTCATTACTGAACTCTCCATTCTATTCCATTGATCTATGTGTCTATCTTTATGCCAACGTCACACTCGTTTGATTACTGTAGCTTTATATTAAGTCTTAAAATCAGGTAGTGTCTGTTCTCCAACTTTGTTCTTTTTCAAAGTTGTTTTGGCCATTCTAGGTGCTTTGCATTTCTATGTGAATTTTAGAATTAGTTTGTTAATTTCTACCAAAAACCTGCCGTGATTCTGATTGAGATTGTGTTGAATCTATACATTGGTTTGAGTCTTCCAACCCATGAACACAATATATATCTATTTAGGTCTTCTCTAATTTTTCTCAGCAGTGTTTTCTACTTTTCAATGTACAGGACTTTCACATGTTTTGACAGATTTATCCTTAATTATTTCATTTTTTGATGCTATTGTAAATGGTTTTGATTTTAACTTTAATTTCTGATTGTTGCAAGCATGTAGAAATACAGTTGGTTTTGTATATTGATCTTATATCCTGCAACCTTGCTAACTCATTAGTTCTAGTAGTTTTTTTTTTGTAGATTCCATTGGATTTTCTGCATAGATGATCACTGATGGAGTATTCCTTTTACACTCTCTCCTATGCTGTAGTGATACCACTGTGGCTCTCTAGTCTCTTAGCTCATCCTGGTTTCACCTCAGCACAATGGGCAACTGGTCTAACCAAGGCTGAATCCTTGATAGCTGGGATTCTGACCTTCAGGGTTTGGGGGTTGTCATACCTTTGGCCAGTAGTTCCAGGAGACCCTTTTTAGGATAGCATAGGGAAGACTGACTCATCACTGCTTTGATCTGCAGACCCCAAGGAAAGAATATCTGCCCCATCCCTGCAATCCATCTCTCACTGTGGGCTTCTGGGCCAGAGACCTGTAGAGAATCCCTCCCAATGTCTCTCTTCCTTTGTTCCCATCTGAGCTGGTAGAGGAGCCTCCGATGGCTGGGGCTGGGGGGCGGTGAGTATAGGCCCCAGAGAAAAGGCAGAAAGGTCTTTTGTAACAGGAGGAAAGAAAGGGAGTGTTGCCATGTCTCACTTTTGCAGCGCCCTAGATGTTCTGACCATTTGTGCCTTGCCATTGTGTGTACCAGTCACTGAGAAGGGGGCTGTCCAGTATCCGCTGAATGAAGCAAATAGTGTCTCTGAGACCTGAGGTTCCTCTGTTACCTCTTCCCCAAGGGCAGAATCTTCCTCTTCCGCTTGATCTAGGATGCTTACTTACACCACGAGTTTTTTCTAGGATATAAGGGAGTCCGTGGGGTGGGGTGGGGGGTGGGGAGGGAACGTCTCCTTTAACTGACGGGTTTGGACTGCCCTCTCTCACAGAGTCGGAACGATGTCATCCGAGAACGCTTTGGAATGGACTCCAAGCCAGAGATGCTTTTGGGCCTTGCTGCCCTCCACATCTATATCACTGTCTCAGCTACTCGACCTAGTCAGAAGATCTCACTCAAGAATGTGGAGTGAGTTGCGCCAGGGCCCTTCCGGATGGGGGCAAATAGCTGTGTAGGGAGAAGGTGCAGTGGTTGAGCTGTGCTCTGCGTTTTAGGAATGTGGGCCTGGGATGGGAGTGAGAATTGGAATTCCTCACACCGAGACCAGGATGCCCTTGGGCTACAGCTTCTACTAGAGAACTGTGGCCAATGTTACTCGCCTGCCTCCAGCCCCTCTCTGTCTCTCTCTCCTAATCTCCATTCCTCCATCTCTGTCTCAGATTTCAGCTAGTTTCTGTCTTACCATTTTGCTTTCTCTGTCTCACCTTGTCTCTCTAATTTCTTACTTTTCTTCTGCTTTTAGGAAGGAGTGGGGCCTGGAACCCTTTCTTCCCCCCTCCCTCCTACAGGGCATCAAAGAGAAGAACCTCCGGAAATCTCTCTCTCAGCAGCTGAAGGCGCACCAAACACATCCTTCCAGCAGCACCAAGGTATCCAGAGTAGGCCACCGGGCACCCTGCTCGGGCACTAGTGGCCATGGGGGACTCCTGTGTGCTTTCCCAGCAGGTGTGGTCTTCTGGGGAACCCTCCCCACTGTTTTTGACTTGGATACACATCTAGCTTGGCCAGATATGGGGCATGATTGTGGAGAGGGGTTTTCCCCAAGCCTGAGACACCCCCAGAGACTGCTCAGTGGCAAGTAACTGGGAGAGCCCAGGGTCCTCAAAGCAAAGGGACAAAGGTGCAGGAGGAGAATATTCTTGGGTCGTTCCACCCATTTAGTCAGTGCTGATGAAGCACTTGTCGTGTGGACAGCACTGGACCCTGGGGAGACATGTTTCCCGTGGAAACAACTGCTCTGTCCCTCATCAGCTTTCTAATTCATCAGCCCTGGTACAGGGAATTCTGGGAGATAAAAGCCCAGCCCCATGGGGCAAGGCCTGACCTGGAGAATGGGTCGCCGGGTGGCGGGTGGAGGACTCAGGTCACTGCTGTGCTCTCCTGCGCTTTCCCACTCCCTGCCTTCCCAGCCCCGCAGGCCCTTCTCAGGCTTGCAAGGCTCAGTCTGCTTGCCTAAGAGGCAGGCGGGTGGTGAGGGGCACCAGAATCCACATGCAGATGGAGACACTGGACACAGTTGCCCCCTTATATTCCACCCATGCCAGACTCCCTGCATTACCAACTAGCTTCTCTTTTAAAATGCAGATTTCCCCCGAGAGTTAAGCCATTCCTACTTTGCTGTGCATATTTAATCAGATTGTTTTCTTCCCAGCTGAGAGCTTCAGGGCTCCCAACCATCTCCTCAGCAAACACTTTTTCTGAGCGCCCCCCACCCCCAGTGCTTGGGCCGGAGATACAAAGATGAAGAAGGCCCGGTCTCTGCCCTCAAGTCAGGCACGGGCTGGTGGGGAAACAAGAGGCAGTCACAACACAGTGCGACCAGTGCAGGTGCCCTGGAAGCGCGGAGGAACAGCAGCCAGCCCAGCCTGGAGGAGATGGAAAAGGCCAGGAGTCGGTGCATTTGATGCCAGAGTTGGGTCTTAAAGGACAGATAGAAGTTTGTCTAGATGAGTTGCGGGGAGGAAGACTTTCCCAGGCAGGGAGATCCAAAGAGATCAGCAGAAACCAGTGCAGAGGGTTCAAGGAAGCTGCCTGAGTGGGGTGCGGGCAAGAGAGGAGGCCGAAGAGGTTGGCAGGAACCTGTTCACGGAGGGCCTCGTGTGCCGTGGAAAGGGGTTATCCTTCACCCTGTAGGCAGCATGGAGCCACTGAAGGCTTTAAGCGGCCAGTGGTGTGATTATGTTTTAGGCTGTTCCCTCTAACTGAAAATGTGGAGGGATGGACGGAAAGGAGTGTTAGTACTGAAGGTAACCCGGCTGCCACCGTGATGCAAGTGGGGGACATCCAGGCAATGACCACGGGGCTAGAGAAGAGGGATGGGTAGGGTGGAGAGGGACTTAGGAGGTAGAATCAAGATGATCTGGTGACTGGTGGCCCTCAGGTGAGAGGCTGAGGGAAGAGTCCAGTGTGACTCACAGGTTTCTGGCTCAAGTGCCCGGGGGATGCGGGTACCACTGTTGGAGACTTTTCTGCCAGAGGAAGAGCAGGCTCGGGACTTAGAGGTGCTCAGGATAAAGGTACTGAGTGCGACCCCCAGTTGGGGAGGGCCAGTACCTAGTGGCCATCAGGGATCTCAGGAGAGAGGTATAGATGTCGTGGGGTGTTGGAGTTGGGGAAAGGCGTCGAAATTAACCGAGGAACAAAATGAGTAAGCTGGATTCTTCAGGAATGAAGATCGGGGGATAGGAGGAGGGTTTAGGAAGGGAGATGGGATGCTAGAGTCTGGCAAGAGCTGTCCAAACTGGAACCTTCCTGTGGTTCTCCCGAGTGTCCCACAGTGGGGCTTTCTGACTGGTCTGACTAGTGCCTGTCCTAAGCTGTTGACCCTCCTTCCTGCGAACATGGGTTTGCTTTTCCTGTGCACCTCAAGTTTCTCATATTTCTGAGTCGGTTGTTTCCACAGGGCTCTGCAATTCAGGCCAAACTCCAGTATCTTCGAATTCTGAATGAACTTCCGACGTTCACGGGCGTTTTGTTCAACACTGTGGGCCTGGTCAGTGAGGGCAGCGAGGGGGAGGGAACCCTTCGGGGGCGCTTGTCCTTGGCTGGGGGGACAGGAGAGACTCCATTAGATCCTTCAGGTGGCATGCTCTGTCCTCTTCCTCCTTCTTCTCCCTCTTCCCTCCCGTGGTGCTCTGGTCCCGCCTCTGGTAAAATGGTGAAAGTAGGAGGCAAAAAAATAAAATAAAAAATTTCAGGAATTCCCCGGCGGTCCAGTGACTAGGACTCCACGCTGTTACTGCCCAGGGCCTGGGTTCGATCCCTGGTTGGGGAATTAAGATCCCGCAAGCCTCGCGATGCGGACAAAAAGAAAAGATAAAATGTAAAGTAGGAGGCTATATTTGTTAACAGTATCCCTCTAGGCTCTTTTGTGCCCCCTTTTCTCAATTTCAGAGGTTAGCAAGCTTTTTTTATAAAGGGCCAGATAAGTGAATAGTTTAGGCCTGGCCGGCAGGCCATGAAGGTCCCTGTCGCAACTACTCAGCCCGGCCGTTGCAGCATGAAAGCAGCCGTCGACAACGCATAGACACATGGGCCTGGCTGTGTTCCAATATCTCTTTGTTTACAGGACACTGAAATGTGAATTTCATGTGATTTTCACATGTCACAAAATACGGTTCTTTTGAATTTTTTCCAAGCATTTAAAAATGTATAAAACCATTCTTAGTCCGTGAGCTGGACAAAAACTGGCAGAGGGCTGGATTTGGCCTGTGGGCCAGAGTTTGCCGACCCCTGCCCTGTTTCATTGCTCTTACCCATATTCCCTCAATCCCCTAGCCCAGACGTCCCCCCTCCCTGCCAGGGCCTTCACTACAGCAACGCTCCTCTCCAGCAGGGCACAAGTGGTCCCCCTAAGACTGTGCCCCAGGCTAGTTTACCCTAGTGAGCCTCGGTGAAAGGAAATTCAAATCATCTTGCTGACTGGATCCAGGTGCTTGTCACGCTCTGGGGAACACGCTGTCATGCTCGTGGGGCAACTGATGGAAAGCCGCTTACCGAAGCGTCTAGAGCAGATGGAATAGGTTCCTCGGGAATGATGCTAATGCCAGGGAATGGGCCGGCAGAGGGCTCAGGCTTGATGGCGTCAAGGAGCCTGTCACGACCACTTAAGGGAATCCAGTCCATCAGGCGCAGAGGTGGCCACTTACATACTGGGATTTGAGGATTACGGAAAGCCCAGTGCTGAAATTCTTATAGGTCATTCCTCTGGGGTAAGACTGCTGTAATGCCTATTAAAGGGCAAATATCTTCTTAGGGAGGGAGGTCCCCCTCCACTCCTCCAGTCATTAAGCGCCCAGTCAACCTTTGACGCCTTGGGCAGAGTTACTTTGTCACTTCAGCTTTTAGCACCAGGCGAGAAGTGCAAGTTCAAGTGGCTGTTGGTGAGGGAGGGTAAAGACCAAACACAGGATGCCACCTGTTCAGACAGAGCACCAGGTGGGAGCCTTGAGTGGCCTGAGGCAACAAATGGAAAATCCCTGGGGCTTGGTACGAAGAGGGTGCTTCCAAGGCACCAAAATAAACCTCACCTATTTGACGATTTTGCTAGAACCAGCCCTGCTGCTGCCCTCTTCACTCTCCCTTCTGCTGAGGCTAATGTGTCCATTTGGACCGATGATCCGGGGCCCTGGCCTGAGAACAGGGGCATCCCAGACCATTTTCCCCTCGAGGTTGTCCTCTGGCCCTGGCACTGAGCTCCAGATGTTTCCAGACCTTCCAGCAGAACCGGTCCAACGCCTGTTTTCTGTTTCCTCCTCCCGCCTCCTCTCCTCACTTCCTCTGCCCTTCTTTCTTTGAATGCTGCCCACCACGCTGGGGCACCAGGATGAGAAGCAGTCGGCCACCACCCTCCTAGTGGGACCCCGTCACGGCATCAGCCATGTTATTGACCTCAAAACCAACCTCACCACTGTGCTGTCCGAGTTCAGCAAGATCAGCAAGATCCAGCTGTTCCGGGAGAACCAGGGCGTGGCCCGGGTGGAGACCAGCATCATGGATGCCAAGGTAAGCGCGGCTTCGAGGGGCTACTTCTTCCCAGGAACAGGCCTTGGGAACAGAGGAAGAAGTAAACTTGAGAAACAGAGTGTCAACCCATTAGGTGAGGTTCAGTGATTCTGAAGTGGTTCAGACCCTGGGCCTTTGGGGACTCATCTTTCTTTCTGTTCTCAACCCTCTGGGACACTGTCTTGACCCCATATTAAGATCAGGCGGTGCTAGGGAAGGCTAGAAAGTGTCTGATCAACCTGTGACAGGTTTTCAGCAATGGGCAGGGGGATTGGGGAACTCGGAGCTACCTCCCAGGCCATTGCTTCCCAATCTTTCTCGTGTCACAGCACACAGAGAAAATTATATTCATGCAGGACACTGGGTTAAATGGACCAGCCCCGGGGACTCTGGCCACCCCAGGCCCCGCCTGGCTGCCCCCGAGGCTGAAGGGATATGTGCATGCCAGTTAGGGAGCTCTGCCGTAGGCGTGCACACTTGGATCCATGGATGAGAGGGTGTCTGAGTATGTGGACAGAACCAAGGGGGCCTGGGGAGACAGGGAGCAGGCAGAACCTCGTCCCCATTTCACCTCCCAGGGTCCAGCTCTTCTCGAATCTTAGAACCTTTCCCATAGATCAGCTCGTTCAGACTGGCAAGCAGCTGTCGCCTGTGCAGAGTCTGACAGCCGTGGTCAGCCGCCTCCTCCATGGCTCTCCTGTTTCAACACCCAGTGACCAGTGTGGGTGGCGGAAGGCCGGCCTGCCAGCTGGCGGATGCTCTTAGAGGAGGTGCAAGTTTCCTTTCTTAAAGGATTTCCCGGGGGGAGATATTGTTAGCAGATTAACAGGTGGAACGTTTGCTCTCTCTAAAAGAGCAAATTATTTATTTGTGTCTTTGTGAAACCCAGGAAGCTTTAATATGTTAAGTTTTCCACCTGTGATTCACAGGCTTCCCATTGGTTTAGGAACCTGCCCGGAGCTGATATTTCATTGGCTTGTGGCCACTACCTCAACCAATGATTGCTGCCCTCCTCAGATGTTGCTGGGTAAAAAGCCAAACGGACAGGTAGGGAAGCGTGGGAGGAAAGACAAGACATGCAGGGGAGATATGGCTTCCTGAGAAATAAAAAGGGTTTAAAACTAGAAACACCTTTCCAACCAAGTCTCCTATGTTCTACGAGTGATTCTCAATGTTGGCTACGCAATAGAATTTCCTTGAGAGCTTTTAAAAAATACAGATGACTGGACCCTACTCCCAGAGATTGTGATTTAATTGGTCAGGGTACAGCCTGAGCGTCAGGATTTATTTCTTTTTCACTTCCCAGGTGATTCTGTAGTACAGCCAGGTTTGAGAACCACTGACCTCTGGGTCCAAAGCTCTGGGAGGAACCAGCCCAAGCAGGGTCAGTGGATGTTGCCTGAGTGAGGAACACTATTCTCATTTCTAGGAGTGATCTGGCCACAGTTGTGGGCATGAATGCTGCCCAGGAGGGGTCTCGCTCTTAGTGGGGAGACTCACAAAGGCACATGACCTGCCTTAATCACACCACATTGGAACATGTATGGAGTTCTGGAATCAGACAGACCAGGTTCAAATCCCAGCTCTACCACTTCCTAGCTGTGTGGCCTTGAAAAGGTGTCTTAACTTCTGTGAACCCTGATTTCCTCAACTGCAAAATGGAGTGCCTTCCTCCATAGGTTGTCTTTCAGGATTAAATGAGAAAATGTAGGTAAAACGTCTTAGGACACTGCCTGACACAGAGTAAGTAGTCAACAAACGAGACCTGTTATTTTTCCGAAGCAAAACAGCAATGAGGAGAAGTTCATATGAAGTAAAATTTTGTAGGTAAGTGTGGTGTGGAACATGGAACAAAAGAAGAGGAAGGGGTTAACCAGAACTGGCTTCCCACAAGAGGGTATTTGAAGCTGGATCTTGAAGTGATAGGCATGGATTAGCAGGGAGAAGTGGGATGTGTTCACAGGAAGAGAGTAAGCACAGAAATAAGTAAGCCATATGTGCAGGTCGATAAGCATAGTTGCTTGACTGGAGAGGAGAATAACGAGAAAAGAGATTGGAGAGAGATTGGCAGTGGGCAGAAGAAGCTGGTGAAAAGCTTCGAAGGCCAGTCTGAGGAATTGAGAATCCTAGTGGGAATCCACTGTAGGCCCTTGAAGAGAGGAGTGACAGGATGGAAGCTGACTGGGACCAATGTACCAGATGGTTGTCTGCAAGGCTAGTGCCAAGCCAGGGAGGCGGGGAGGGGATCGTAGTGCTAGTGCAGGTGTGAAGTGACAAGGGCAGGGCCTGAGCTGGAGGAATAGCAGTGGTAATGGAAAAGAAAGAGTGAGGATGAAACGTAGAATCACTAAGAGTGCACGCGTATCCCCTTACACATTCCTGTCTTGCACACACAAAGCATAAGTCATACGTAACCCTTACTGCCTGCTGCCTATATCCTGAGTGCACTGAACGACAGTGCTGCGCACGCAGCACACGGACGGTCCAAATCGTGGGTGGGTGAAGAGGTGAGAGCCTACGTCGCAGGATAAACAGGACATCGTGTTGGTGCATGGAGGGGGCTACGAGAAGGTTGCACTTTGCTGAGTGAGTGCTGTGGAGGCAAGAACTCAAAGGTACCGGTCCCCTGGGACTCAAGGACCGTCATCTTGTACACTTACTCCTCCAGACCCCTGGATTCCGATTTTGTTTCCCTGTTTTCAGGGATGCTAGCATGAGGTAAGGCTACCCCAAAGCCAGTCCCCTCCCTAGCTGGCATCCCAAAGTGCTGGCTGTGTTTGAGCTCCCAGGGCACCCCAGGAAGGAGATGGGGCTAGAGCATGTCAAATTAATGCCTGCTGTACCTTCTCAGGGCTGGCCATGCCTCCAACTCCATTCTCCTTTTCTCCTTTTCCATTTGAAGATGGCCTGGGCATATTTAGTTACAGTTTTCACTCAGCTTACTTGCTCTTCAGGAGACAGCACAGTCTGGGAATGAGACAGCTCTGGGCCACTACCATACCCCATTACCACAGGAGCCCGTAAGGGGGGAAAGTAAACCATCAAAGGAAAGTCCCAAGGGATCTCTTGCGGTCCAGTGTGTCTCCTCTTCTCGTGTTTGAGCCTCATTGCTCTCGTGCTTTCTGTCGGGACAAGCATTACATTAGACGTCATGATCATTAAAATTCTATTTAAAATAAAATGTTGTCTCTGAAGGTTTCTAAGAAAACCTATCCAGTCTCTTTGCTTGCCTGCCTTTGATTTGATTTTTACCCCTGCTGGCAAAAATTGCTTCTGTGTCCCTTTTGCCAGCTGCATTTGGCCGGTGCTGGGACCCAGTGGGCTGTGGGTGGATGCAGACAAGAGGCTGCTGATGTGCTGTGCTGAACCAGTTCGGGCTGTGTTCGGCCCTCTCTGGGCACAAGGTTTTGCCTTCATGCTGTTTTATTACCGACATTGGGCTGTATTGGGGGTAAGAGAGAAGAGGGGAAATTGAAGGCAGACAGTTAAGTCCATCAGCCAGTTAGGCACTCAGCCTCCGATCTGTCCATCGGCCAGCAGACCAGCCAGCCAGGCGGCTAACCAGTCAGGATGTCAGGCTGGGAGGCATTGTGCCTGTCCTGCAAACAGCTCGTCAGCAAGGACATCAGCGAGTCAGACTACTCTGCAGCCAGCTAGTCTATCAGTCTCTCCATCAGTCAGCCAGCCAGTCAGCCTGTGCTTTGGTCCAGTGGTCTCTCATTCTGTTTGTCAGCCAATGCCATTTCCTCAAAGAAGCTCCCTCCAGCTTCTGAAACCAAAGTAGTCACACATGCACACATTCACACCCACCCATCCACCCATCCCCCAGTCCAGGGTATTCTGTGTTCTGGTAGGTCTCTCTACTTTTCCTTCATAGTGCTTATCATACCTTGCAATCATATTCCTCTGTGTGATTATTTCATTTATGTCTTTGTTTTTTTTTTTTTTTTTTTTTTTTGGCCACACCACGAGGCTTGTGGGATCTCAGTTCTCCGACCAGGGATTGAACCCAGGCCACCACAGTGAAAGCGCTGAGTCCTAACCACTGGACCGCCAGGAAATTCCCTTCATTTATGTCTTATTTCCTGATGGTTCATAAACTCCACGAGGGCAGGACCTGCGTTGGCCCCATTCTGGGATGCACAGCTGCACATCCCAACGGGTCGCGTGGTCCATGAGCCATCTAGCCAGTGCGTAGCAGCTTGCTGGGTGGACAGAGTGGAGCACGGGAGCATTTCAGTCAGAGGGAACAACATAGGTTAAGGTATGAATGGGTAAAACGACAAGGCCTCTCTAGCACCCTGTAAATGAGGTGGTGTTGCTGGAGCATACGGTGAGGGACGGTGGCGGGAGGAGGGCAGAGTTAGTGGGAGATATGCTTGGAGCTATAGGTTGGGTCACAAGAGGCTTTGTGTGATGTTGGAACGCAGTGGGTTTTAGGTGATGTGCTATTAAAGATTTTAAGTGAGAGTTGTGTTTTAGGAAGACACTCAGGCAGCAATATGGAGGTGAAGTGGGTAGAGCCTAGAAGCAGAGAGGCCGATCAGGAGGCTACTGAAGGTCTTGAGGTTAGTGTGTCCCCACCTTTTCCATATCATGAAAATGCCACAATTTGTACGACCCACTGGAATAAACAGATGAGGCACCTTGTGGCCAGAGGCAACAGGACCCAGAAGCCGAGGGGCTCAGGATCTCAGCACACTTGTGACGCATTCACATATACCTTGAGAAGTTTTGGCCTTGGAGGAAGATGTTGAGGGTCCGAAATAAAGCAGTGGCAGCAGTGACGGCCATGATGTCTGTGAACGCTCTGGAGGCCAGCTTAGCAGGTCTTGGGACCTCATAGTAATGGCGGTAGCAGCTATCCATACCCAAACCTCTGTCATTGGTGGTAGGGGGTGAGGCAGAAAGGAAGGGCATCTTATTCTCCCCCACCCCCATTCTATTCCCCTTCTGTCTCTACTTTGTTGTACCCAGAGTTGACCATTCTGTTGTGATTAAGAAGCATGCATTAACTGGAGGTACAGACATCCCCTCTGCCCCTTCCAAATGATGACCCAAAGGTAACCTCTCATCCCTGGTCCCTTTCTCACTGGAGAAAGGAGACATTGCTCTTCCGAGTATGGATGGTTCCTTTTTTTTCCTGATGGTATTGAATGAGTTCCATAGGAGCATCGCTAACTCATTGCCTGTGGGGCAGAATCCGAATGCCTTACCGTGGCGTGCTGTAGAATTGGATGAACAATAACTATTAAACAACTCAAGAGAGGATTCGATCCAGCACAAGATTGTACGATATAGACCCAGCACTGTACGAGCTCTGAGATAGGAAGAGTTCAAGGGGGAAATAGACTAGAGATGGTGACTTTGGGATCCCCAGCTCAAAAGTGAAAGTTGATGCCCTCGTGGAGAACTGAGGGCTGAGCACTGAGCCTGGGACATCGAGTGGGGAGGTTGCACAAGAAGAGAGAGACAGAGATGGAGGTGGTCAGAGATTATAGAACCAGAGCACAGTGTCACCTCACAGAAACAGAAGCCAAGAGAAGAATTTCCAGTGGACAAGGAGATCACTGTTGACAAATGAAACAAGCTGAGAGGTGTGAAAATGAATACAGACAATTGTATTAAACTGGAAAGAAGCTTTTCTCTTAGATCAGGTGGCAAACTATGGCCCATGAACCAAACCTGACCCGCCACTGCTTATTTCTGGAAACAGTTTTCTTAGAATACCGTCACATCCATTTGTTTAGCTTACAGATGATCTATGGCTTTTCTCACACTACAATAGCAGAGGTCTTGCAACACAGCCCGTGTGTCCCACAAGGCCTAAAATATTTACGATTTAGCCCTTTGCAGAAAAAGTTTGCCAACCCATGGTCTATATGAACTGAAAATATTCAACTCAAGCTACGTGTCAGGATCCTGAGAAATAGCAAAGAAAACTGGTACAACTTTAGCTAAAAGCTGAGCTGGTTTGGATTCACAATTGTTCCCAAGGTGATGATCCAGCCAAAGAAGGCTAGTCTAGTTGGTGACCAAGTTCCATCAAGTCTTCATTATGTCCCTTTTTACTGCCAGTACCCTAGTGGGGGCCCTAATCACCCCTCACCTCACTCCTCACCCCTCACTAGTCAGAGAAGAGACTCATTCCCTGCTCTTAATTCTTTTAGCTCTTAATGCCTGGTCCGGGAACCCTCAAAAGACGAGATGCGCCACGACCCCATGGCTCCCTCTTCAGCCAGTCTTCAGTGGTCTTTATCTGGAGGCCACTGCCCTATGGCAGGGAGAATACTCTCATGGCTGACTTCAGTCTGACCCAGATTTATTTTCAAACCATAAAATTACAATGCAGATATTGGGAAGGTTTCTTAAAAAGGTACTGATTTTTTGGGTATATCGTTGCCAGGTCTCTGAAGCAGTCAACTAGCTAACGCCAAGATTAATTTGACTGATTTACGGTCAGGAACAGAAGTCAACAGGGTATGCTAGTATTTTCCAACGTGGGTTAAACAAGACAAAACAGAAAAAGCAACCCTACTACCATGAGATGTTCTATGAAAATAGATTTTTCCATCAAATAATTGGAAAAAGTTGGAATACTAAAGCCCTCTGGAAGTTTCACAGTGCACGTTAATATATTAAAGGATCTGAGAATTCCCATAAGTATAACTATCTGCATAGCTTTGTTTAACTCAGCATTTCACCACGTATTTGACCAAGGAACTCTTTTAAGGAGCACCAGTTAACATCGTGAGAGCACTTTGGGAAACAGAGGAAAACGGGGGGGAGAGCATGAAGGTCTGAGCAGGACTGCAGACCATAAAGACTTTGTGGCCCAGAAGACACAGTGAGAACCAGGTTGCACAGAGTGTCCATGTCCGGGGGGCTGTTCTGGGTACCATAACAGGTTATAGCGATGAGCAAGAGATAGCTTGTGCACTTGAGGAACTTCCTGTCAAGGATGTTCCCCAACCTAGCCTAGACTCCCAGGTTCAGCCCTGCTCTCCCGGCAGGCCTGCACATCTGCTGAGCCCCAAAAAACCCAAACAGCCACACAGCAGTCATGTGATGTTATATTTTAGTCTTTTTCAGTAAAAGTGGTTCATTAAATGTGTAATTAAAGGTTGATTTAGTTTTGATACCTGGGTAAGAATTTACTATAAATGAATTCTCAAATCAGAAGAAATTATTTGTCAGGCTATGTGCCTTAATTTGGGGTTCAGAAAGTATGTTCTCATAACTATGCAAGTCATCTTGCCTTTGCTGTTGTTCTGTTGGACACGCACCTGCTCTGCTCCTTCCTGTGTCTTCACATTTCCTCCCATGTCTCCCCCAGCCTCTGGTGCTGTTGATGGAGTGGCCCGAAGCCACCAACTTTGCCTGCCTGATTGCGGGGTACTGCCGCCTCCTGCTGGATTCCAGGAAGATGGTCTTCTCCAGGCCTGCTAGCCAGCCTCTCCCACCTCCAATGATCAAGGCAGGTAGGGCTGAGTCTCGGTTTTCAGTGTAACAGAGGCCCTTTGGACCCTGGAGACATGGAATGCTCACCCCATTCTGCCAGCGCCTGGTTTACCAGGAGCCCATGCTGTACCACTGCGTCCTACGTGGCACAAGACAGTGGAAAAGACAGCTGGCCTTCAGATGGGCCTGTCCCACAAAGGATGCCTGTGACAATACCTTGTGTCTTAGTTGATCAAGGAACGTAAGATAAAAATAGCAAACGAGCAATACGTAGAGCCAATTCGAGAATTGCATTGGATCTAAGGCAAAGCTTTAGAGCTACAGTGATCTAAGAGAGATGCACGGGTGTTCTGGCTTAGTTGAAAGTGGAGGTGGAAACTGAAGCTAAAACCTTTCTTTGTCCATCAGAGTCGGCATTGACAGAGCTGCCTGAAGTAAGAGGCCATGGAAGGCTGGGATAGGAAAGGCTGTGCAGGCCCAGAATGCAATCCAGCAGGAGGCTTGGAGATAGGAGGGGACGATCACTGAGAACAAACAGGGTCAAGTGCTGCCCCCAAACAGAAGGCTTCCCAGTTAGGCAACTCAGTACAGCCACCCCTCAGGGCTGTCCTGGTGGTGACACAAACAGGGGCCTCAGGACAAATCGGCCCAGTCCAGATGCTGCTGCCCCGAACCAGGGTAGGAGGAGAAGGGGGAGACCCAAAGAACAGGTACTCTACGTATTAGACCCGAGGCTTTCCCCATCCCTGCACCCAAACATCACGGGTGGAAGCTGAGACTGACCACCCAGGAGTCACCCTCCTCACGTGCTGATGGCTCCATCCACTTGCCTTGCTGCTTGACTCTTTCTTCTCTCTTCAAAGCTGTCTTGGTTTACGGCGTGGTCCCATGTGATCTAGAGCGAGGAGTTTGAGAGTAGAAACACTCCTTTTTTTTTTTTGGTGGTGGGGGGCCATGCTGCACAGCTTGCAAGATCTTAGTTCCCCGACCAGGGATCGAACCTGCAGGGCCCCCTGCAGTGGAAGCGCGGAGTCCTAACCACTGGACCGCCAGTGAAGCCCCTAGAAACACACTCCTGATGGATGACCAGCACCCCGTGGGCCGTGTACCTACACCCACCCTCTCACCTCATGATCTCTTCATCACAAACGTCGTGACAGGCCCACGTTTACATCTCGTCACGTCCACAGGAATTAGAAGGCAATCCACCACAGATGTGGGAAAGGATAGGTGGCCTCAAAGCATATGAAGGAGGCTTCACATAGAGAAGCAAAGGAACTGACTTAGAATAGAAGGAGCCCAGGGGCTGAGCTGCCACACGCCTCCAGGTGAATAGCTCTGAAGCGGTGGCCATCTGTACTATCAAATCTCAGATGGCCAAAGGAAAGCAAGGCCGGCATTAGCTTTGTCAGTGTCCCCTGTGGTCTTCCTCTCTGTCATCACACCCAATGATACCTCTTACTGAGCAGGATAGAGAGGGAGAAAGGGAAAAGGGAAGCTGTTCCAAAGGCAAATTGATTTCTCTTGGAGGTGTTGCAGCCTGGAAAGGAGACTTCTAGAAATAACGGGCATGGCTTTAGAGCCCCTCCCTGATTCCTGAGAGCCTCCTTGGGCCTGCAGAGTGACGGGGGCTCAGGCTGCCTCTAGCACAAGGCCTCTCTGTCCATACAGGAGCCACATGGACCACGGTGGTGTCCCTGCTGTTTGCAGTGCTTCACTTCCCCAAGGCCCTGAGTCCACGCTTGGGGCCCAGATGTGTGGCATTTGGGACTGTTAGATGCTGGGTTCAACAGCAGCCACCCAGTGCTCTTGGCCAGTGGGACAGGGTGAGCCTCACAGCTCCGCTTGTCGGGGGCTGGTATGCACATCTTATCCCATGGCCCCAAGGACGGGCAAGGGGGACAGCAAGCAGCACCACTGAGGAGACCTCTGCCCAGGTTACAGTGAGGGGCCATCAGTCCCTGGTACAAAGTTGAGATGGGTTTCCTCCATTGGCCCGCACTTTCATATCAGAACAGAAGCCCCAGTGCTACCTGTTGTTTGGCAAAGGCCTATCGGAAACAGGAATCTTGCCAACCTCAGCGGGGCCTTTCCCTCGGGGGCCAAAACTCCAGCCTACTCAGGGCCTGGTCTCTCTGGCTGGCCCTCTACTCTCGTTCCTCTGCAGCCGCTGGCTGCCAGCTAGCCAACTCAATGCTCAGCCGGCTGGGCCAAAAGGATGCTGTTAAACCCACAAGTGGAGAAGGGAAAGCATCACCTCTCCTTTGAGACCGAGAAAACAAAAGGAAAATGGGGAAGTGGGATGGAAGGGATTACCTCTTAGGCTTTATCAGTAGTTTCCCCACAGTAGGTATTTCATTTATTCACCCAACAACTATTTCTCGATTATTCATTATGTGCCAGGCCTTGCGGATAGAGCCATGAGTAACAGACGTCGTCCTTGCCCTCACTGAGCTTACAATCTAGTGGGGGAATACGGACAGATGATTAAAGGGATAATGTCAATGCAGTAAGTACATTTGCATTTATTTAGGGGAAATTCAGCTGACACAACAGAACAACACCTGGGCTTGAGAAAGGCTCAGACAAATACCAGTTCTCCAGCTGTACCGCTGGTGGGAAATCCAGAGGCAGCTACCATCTCTCCAGCCTTGAATTCACTTGTGTCCTGGGGAAATCCAGGAAAATAAGGCTTTGGGGGCCCCAACTGGGACCACAGTTGGAGGAACTCACTCTACATTTTCTCCCATGGTTAGAAAACAGTTTGGTCTAGTGAATTGAATATTGGTTAAAGGCTACTACATAGCCCATGCGTGGCTTACTGATTTTCATGAAGTTAAAACTCCACAACATGCAGAGTGGTAAAGCTAGACTGAACATAACAGACTCTTTTTTTTTTAATGATGATTCAGAAAGAACATGAACGTATTCCAAGTCTTCTAGGTCATTATAACCAGTAATGATCATCGGACTATAGAATACAGCAAGGCCAAGTAATAGAAAGCTGGTTGGGTCAACATCGTGCTGTGTGTGTGTGTGTGCGTGTGTGTGTGTGCGATATATATTTGAGCATATATATATGCTGATCTACTTGGATCACCGTCCTGTTTCTTTGCAAGCATTTCTTTTAAGTCAGCCTGCCGAGTGGCTGAGTACAGAGCGATAGACTAGGGCATCCCTCTTGGGGAAAGCTGATGAGCAATTTACAGCAGATTCACAATCTGAGAGGCATGCTGTCCCAGCCATCAGCCTACCGCACCTGGCTTTACTGGCATTTCTAACCTTCTGTCCAGAGGAGATTTGGGCTTTTCCAGGCACATTTTCTCCTCCACACAGCCCCATGCTGCTTCTTGGATCTGCAAATCACAATACCGAGTGGCAGGCTGCGCATCACCTGGCCTTGATAACCTGATGCTGGGAGATGTTTCCGTCTTGCAGGGAGGGAAGCCACCGTTAGACTTCCAGATCTTGTCTGAGAGAAGTCACCACCTGCTTATTGGACACGCCCATGGGAGCCACCTCGGATGGCAGCTTATTGCCAGGCTGGCTATGCTGATTGTTCAGCTGTGTCACAGGGAGTTAGCACGGGTACATGGCGAGGACCCATGGACAGTGCCTGCGGGTAGACTTCCTGAACTGATAGTTTGTGCTCCTGGCTCAGTGCTCCCCTAGAGCACTTCTTACCTAAGGCACAGAGGTCATTACATACTACTCCCCCAGCTGACCCAGAGTTCCCTAGATACAGCCACTATGATCTAAACTGAACCCACTCAGTGTGGTTACATTGACTGTATAGAGAGGCAACATGGCTTATGGAAAACAGCAGGGGTTGGGATCTGAAGTCAGAAAGACTTGGGTTCCAGTCCCTGCTCTGCCATGTCCCAGCTGTGTGATCATGAGGATAATAATAGTTCCTGCCTCATGAGGGATTGACAGGCTCGTGTGAGATAAACCCCATAAGGTCCTTTCAAGTACAGAGCACATTTTTGCTCTTTTTATAATGATTGGGAGTTCATCATGTACCCAGGGCTGTGCTTTTTATTAAAAAAAATAACTTTATTTAGACATAATTTCTAAGCCATAGAATTCACCCATTTAAAGTTCACAACTCAGTGTTTTTGAGTATATTTAATATATTCACAGGGTTGTACAATCCTTGCCACATTTTTTTTTTTTTTTTTGGTACGTGGGCCTCTCACTGCTGTGGCCTCTCCCGTTGCGGAGCACAGGCTCCGGACGCGCGGGCCCAGCGGCTATGGCTCACGGGCCCAGCCGCTCCGCGGCATGTGGGATCCTCCCAGACTGGGGCACGAACCCTGTCCCCTGCATCGGCAGGCGGACTCTCAACCACTGCGCCACCAGGGAAGCCCCTTGCCACATTTTAAAAAAAATAAATTTGTTTATTTATTTGTTTGTTTGTTTATTTTTGGCTGTGTTGGGTCGCAGGCTTTCTCTAGTTGCGGCGACCGGGGGCTACTCTTCATTGCAGTGCGCAGGCTTCTCATTGTGGTGGCTTCTCTTGTTGCGGAGCATGGGCTCTAGGTGTGCGGGCTTCAGTAGTTGTGGCTCGCTGGCTCCAGAGCGCAGGCTCAGTAGCAACGGGCTTAGTTGCTCCGTGGCATGTGGGATCCCGGACCAGGTCTCGAACCCATGTCCCCTGCATTGGCAGGCAGATTCTCATCCACTGCGCCCCCAGGGAAGCCCCTTGCCACAATTTAGTTTTAGAATGTTTACACCCCTTCTAAAACAAACTCTGTACCCATTAGCACTCATTCCCATTCCCCCACCCAGCCCTAAGCAACCACTAATTGACTTTTCTGTCTCTATAGCTTTGCCTATTCTGGACATTTTGTATAAATGGAATTATATAATATATGGTCTTTTTGTAGCTTGGTTTTTTTCACTTAGCATAATATTTTCAAGGGTCATCCATGTTGCAGCATGTATCAGTACTTCATTTCTTTTTGTTGACTAATAATATTCCTTTGTATGGATAGACCACATTTTGTTTATCCATTCGTCAACTGATGGACATTTGGGTTGTTTCCACCTTTTGGCTGTTATGAATAATGATGTTATAAACATTGATGTACAAGTTTTTGTAGGGACACATTTTTTCATTCCTACTGGGTATTTATATCTAGGAGTAAGATTGCTGTTCTATGTTTAATTTTGAGAAACTGCAAACTGTTTTCCAAAGTGACTGCATCATTTTACATTCCCATCAGAAATGTTGGAGGGTTACAATTTCAACATATCCTCGCCAACACATGTATTGTTCATCTTTTTTATTATATCCATTGTAGCGGATGTGAAGTGGTATCTCACTGTAGTTTTGATTTGCATTTCCATAATAATTAGTGATGTTGAGCATCTTTTCGTGTGCTTATCGGTCATTTGCATATCTTTTTTTGTGAAATATCTATTCAAATCCTTTGCTCATTTTTAAATTGGGCTATTTGACCATAAAAGAGAGTTTATTTCTGGACTCTCAGTTCTATTCCATATAACCTATAATGTCTAAGTCTTATGCCAGTACCACAGTTTTGATTACCATTGCTTCGTAGTTAAGTTTTTAAATTGGGACGTATGAGTCCTCCTGCTTTGTTCTTCTTTTTAAGATTGTTTTGGTTATTCTGGGTCTCTTGTGATTCCATGTGAAATTTTGAATTACCTTATCAGTTTCTACAAAGTCAGCTGGGATTCTGATAGGGACTGTGTTGAATCTATAGATCAATTTGGGAAGTATTGCCATCTTAGCCATATTAAGTCCTCCAGTCCATGAACATAGAGTCTTTCCATTTATTTAAATCTTCTTCAAATTTCTTTCACAAATGTTTTGTAGTTTCCAGTATACAAGTCTTGTACTTCTTTTATTAAATTTATACCTAAGTATTTTATTCTTTTTGATGCTATTATAAATAGAATTGTTTCCTAATTTTACAATTAGATTGTTTATTGCTAGTGCATAAAAATACAATTGATTTTTGTATATTAAGCTTTTATCCTGTATGTAACCTTGCTGAGATTATTAGTTCTAATAGCTTATTAGTGGATTCCTTGGGATTTTTCTTTATATAAGATCATGTCATCTACAAATAGAGATAGTTTTACTTCTTCCTTTCCAGTCTAGATGACTGTATTTCATTTTACTGTCTAATTGTCCTGGCTAGAAATCCAAGTATGGTGTTGAATAGAAGTGGTTAAAATGGAAATCCTGGACTTTTCCTTATTTTAGGGGGAAAGTTTTCAGTCTTTCACCATCAAGTATGATGTTAAGCTTTGTTTTTATTTATTTATTTGTTTGCTTATTTATTTATGGCTGTGTTGGGTCTTCGTTGCTGTGCACGGGCTTTCTCTAGTTGCGGTGAGCGGGGGCTACTCTTCATTGAGGTGCGCAGGCTTCTCATTGCGGTGGCTTCTCTTGTTGCGGAGCACGGTCTCTAGGCGTATGGGCTTCAGTAGTTGTGGCACACGGGTTCAGTAGTTGTGGCTTGCAGGCTCTAGAGCACAGGCTCAGTAGTTGTGGCACACGGGCTTAGTTGCTCTGCGGCATGTGGGATCTTCCCGGACAAGGGCTCGAACCCATGTCCCCTGCATTGGCAGGTGGATTCTTAACCACTGCACCACCAGGGAAGCCCAGCTTTGGTTTTTTATAGTTAACCTTTATCGTGTGGAGGAAGTTCCCTTTTATTTTGTCGAGTTTTATCATGAAAGGTGTTGGACTTTGTCAAGTGATTTTTCTGTGTCTATTGAGATGATCATGTGGCTTTTGTCCTCTGTTCTATTAACATAGTATATTATATTAATTGATTTTTGGATGTTAAATCAACCTTGCATTCCTGCAGTAAATCCCACTTGGTCATGGTGTATAATTCTTGGTATATGTTTCTGGATTCAGATTGCTAGTATTTTGTTGAGATCTATATTTTGTATCTAAATTCATAAGAAATATTGGTCTGTAGTTTTCTTGTGATGTCTTTGTCTGGTTATGGTAGCAAGGTAATATTGGCATCACAAAATGAGTTGAGAAGTATCCCTTCCTTTTCTATTTCTTGGAAGGGTTTTTGAAAATTTACTATAAATGCTTCTTTGAGCATTTGACAAAATTCACCAGTGAAGCCATTTGGGCCTGGACTGACAGACTGACTGACTGACTGGCTGACTTGATTGATTGATTTGGGGAGAGTTAATTACTAATTCAGTTTATCTTCCTGTTATTGGCCTATTCAGACTTTCTGTCTTCTTAAGTCAGTTTTGGTAATTTGTATATTTCTAGGAATTTGTCCATTTTATCTCAGGTTATCTAATTTGTTGGCATAAGCTTATGCAAAATATTCACCTTATAAATGATTCCATACCTGTAGAGTCAGCAGTGATGTCCCTTCTTTCATTCCTGATTTTAGTAATTTGAATCTTCTCTTTTTTACCTGGTCTGTACAGCTAAAGGTTTGTTATTATTATTGATCTTTTCAAAGAACCAACTATTAGTTTCATTTATTTTTCTCCATTTTTGTATCCTCTATACTTTATTATTTATTTCCTTCTGCTTGCTTTGTTTTAGGTTTAGTTTGTTTTTTTGTTTGCTTTGTTTTGTTTTGTTTTGTTTTGTTTTGTTTTGTTTTTGGCTGCGCTGTGTGGCTTGCAGGATCTTAGTTCCCTGACCAGGGACTACACCTGAGCCACAGCACTGAGAGCGTCGAGTCCTAAGCACTGGACCACCAGGGAATTCCCATAGTTCGCTCTTCTTTTTCAAGTTTTGTAAGGTGGAAGGTCAGGTAATTGATGTGAAATCCTTCTTCTTTTTTAAATGTAGGTGTTTATAAATTTCCCTCTAAACCCTACATTAGTTAGATCTCATAAGTTTTCATATACTGTCTTCATTTTCATTCATGTCCAAGTATTTTTGAATTTCCTTTGATTCCTCTTTTGACCCATTGGTTATTTAGGAATGTTTTATTTAATTTCCACGCATATATGAATTTCGCAAATTTCCTTCTGTTATTAATTACTAATTTAATTCTGTTGTGCTTAAAAAACATACTTTATATGATTACATTCCTTTTAAATTCATTGAGGTCTATTTTATGACCTAACATATGGTCTGTCCTGGAGAATGTTTCAGGTGTACTTAAGCAGAATGTATATTCTGCTACTGTTAGGTGACATATTCTATAGATTTCTCTTTTTTTTTTCTACATCTTTATTGGAGTATAATTGCTTTACAATGGTGTGTTAGTTTCTGCTTTATAACAAAGTGAATCAGTTATACATATACATATGTTCCCACATCTCTTCCCTCTTGCGTCTCCCTCCCTCCCACCCTCCCTATCCCACCCCTCTAGGTGGTCACAAAGCACCTAGCTGATCTCCCTGTGCTATGCGGCCACTTCCCACTAGCTATATAATTTACATTTCGTAGTGTATATAGTTCCATGCCGCTCTCTCACTTTGTCACAGCTTACCCTTCCCCCTCCCCATATCCTCAAGTCCATTCTCTAGTACGTCTGTGTCTTTATTCCCGTCTTGCCCCTAGGTTCTTCATGACATTTTTTTTCTTAAATTCCACAATATGTGTTAGCATACGGTATTTGTCTTTCTCTTTCTGACTTACTTCACTCTGTATGACAGACTCTAGGTCCATCCACCTCATTACAAATAGCTCAATTTCGTTTCTTTATATAGCTGAGTAATATTCCATTGTATATATGTGCCACATCTTCTTTATCCATTCATCCGATGATGGACACTTAGGTTGTTTCCATCTCCTGGCTATTGTAAGTAGAGCTGCAATGAACATTTTGGTACATGACTCTTTTTGAATTATGGTTTTCTCAGGCTATATGCCCAGTAGTGGGATTGCTGGGTCATATGGTAGTTCTATTTGTAGTTTTTTAAGGAACCTCCATACTGTTCTCCATAGTGGCTGTACCAATTCACATTCCCACCAGCACTGCAAGAGTGTTCCCTTTTCTCCACACCCTCTCCAGCATTTATTGTTTCTAGATTTTTTGATGATGGCCATTCTGACTGGTGTGAGATGATATCTCATTGTAGTTTTGATTTGCATTTCTCTAATGATTAATGATGTTGAGCATTCTTTCATGTGTTTGTTGGCAGTCTATATCTTCTTTGGAGAAATGTCTATTTAGGTCTTCTGCCCATTTTTGGATTGGGTTGTTTGTTTTTTTGTTATAGAGGTGCATGAGCTGCTTGTAAATTTTGGAGATTAATCCTTTGTCAATTGCTTCATTTGCAAATATTTTCTCCCATTCTGAGGGTTGTCTTTTGGTCTTGTTTATGGTTTCCTTTGCTGTGCAAAAGCTTTGAACTTTCATTAGGTCCCATTTGTTTACTTTTGTTTTTATTTCCATTTCTCTAGGAGGTGGGTCAAAAAGGATCTTGCTGTGATTTATGTCATAGAGTGTTCTGCCTGTGTTTTCCTCTAAGAGTTTTATAGTGTCTGGCCTTATATTTAGGTCTTTAATCCATTTTGAGCTTATTTTTGTGTATGGTGTTAGGGAGTGATCTAATCTCATACTTTTACATGTACCTGTCCAGTTTTCCCAGCACCACTTATTGAAGAGGCTGTCCTTTCTCCACTGTACATTCCTGCCTCCTTTATCAAAGATAAGGTGACCATATGTGTGTGGGTTTATCTCTGGGCTTTCTATCCTGTTCCATTGATCTATCTTTCTGTTTTTGTGCCAGTACCATACTGTCTTGATTACTGTAGCTTTGTAGTATAGTCTGAAGTCAGGGAGTCTGATTCCTCCAGCTCCGTTTTTCATTTTCAAGATTACTTTGGCTATTCGGGGTCTTTTGTGTTTCCATACAAATTGTGAAATTTTTTGTTCTAGTTCTGTGAAAAATGCCAGTGGTAGCTTGATAGGGATTTCATTGAATCGTAGATTGCTTTGGGTAGTAGAGTCATTTTCACAATGTTGATTCTTCCAATCTAAGAACATGGTATATCTCTCCATCTATTTGTATCATCCTTCATTTCTTTCATCAGTGTTTTATAATTTTCTGCATACAGGTCTTTTGTCTCCTTAGGTAGGTTTATTCCTAGATATTTTATTCTTTTTGTTGCAGTGGTAAATGGGAGTGTTTTCTTGATTTCACTTTCAGGTTTTTCATCATTAGTGTATAGGAATGCCAGAGATTTCTGTGCATTAATTTTGTATCCTGCTACTTTACCGAATTCATTGATTAGCTCTAGTAGTTTTCTGGTAGCTTCCTTAGGATTCTCTATGTATAGTATCATGTCATCTGCAAACAGTGACAGCTTTACTTCTTCTTTTCCGATCTGGATTCCTTTTATTTCCTTTTCTTCTATGATTGCTATGGCTAAAACTTCCAAAACTATGTTGAATAACAGTGGTGAGAGTGGGCAACCTTGTCTTGTTCCTGATTTTAGTGGAAATGCTTTCAGTTTTTCACCATTGAGGACGATGTTGGCTGTGGGTTTGTCATATATGGCCTTTATTATGTTGAGCAAAGTTCCCTCTATGCCTACTTTCTGGAGGGTTTTTATCATAAATGGGTCTTGAATTTTGTTGAAAGCTTTCTCTGCATCTATTGAGATGACCATATGGTTTTTCTCCTTCAATTTGTTAATATGGTGTATCACCTTGATTGATTTGCGTATATTGAAGAATCCTTGCATTCCTGGAATAAACCCCACTTGATCATGGTGTATGATCTGTTTAATGTGCTGTTGGATTCTGTTTGCTAGTATTTTGTTGAGGTTTTTTGCATCTATGCTCATCAGTGATATTGGCCTGTAGTTTTCTTTCTTTGTGACATCCTTGTCTGGTTTTGGTATCAGGGTGATGGTGGCCGCGTAGAATGAGTTTGGGAGTGTTCCTCCCTCTGCTATATTTTGGAAGAGTTTGAGAAGGATAGGTGTTAGCTCTTCTCTAAATGTTTGATAGAATTTGCCTGTGAAGCCATGTGGTCCTGGGCTTTTGTTTGTTGGAAGATTTTTATTCACAGTTTCAATTTCAGTGCTTGTGTTTGGTCTGATCATATTTTCTATTTCTTCCTGATTCAGTCTTGGTAGGTTGTGTATTTCTAAGAATTTGTCCATTTCTTCCAGGTTGTCCATTTTATTGGCATAGAGTTGCTTGTAGTAATCTCTCACGATCTTTTGTATTTCTGCAGTGTCAGTTGTTACTTCTCCTTTTTCATTTCTAATTCTATTGATTTGAGTCTTCTCGCTTTTTTTCTTGATGAGTCTGGCTAATGGTTTATCAATTTTGTTTATCTTCTCAAAGAACCAGCTTTTAGTTTTATTGACCTTTGCTATTGTTTCCTTTATTTCTTTTGCATTTATTTCTGATCTGATTTTTATGATTTATTTCCTTCTGCTAACTTTGGGGGTTTTTTTGTTCTTCTTTCTCTAATTGCTTTAGGTGCAAGGTTAGGTTGTTTATTCGAGATGTTTCCTGTTTCTTAAGATGGGATTGTATTGCTATAAACTTCCCTCTTAGAACTGCTTTTGCTGCATCCCATAGGTTTCGGGTCGTCGTGTCTCCATTGTCATTTGTTTCTAGGTGTTTTTTCATTTCCTCTTTGACTTCTTCAGTGATCACTTCGTTATTAAGTAGTGTATTGTTTAGCCTCCATGTGTTTGTATTTTTTTCAGATCTTTTCATGTAATTGATATCTAGTCTCAGAGTGTTGTGGTCGGAAAAGATACTTGATACAATTTCAATTTTCTTAAATTTACCAAGGCTTGATTTGTGACCCAAGATATGATCTATCCTGGGGAATGTTCCATGAGCACTTGAGAAAAATGTGTATTCTGTTGTTTTTGGATGGAATGTCCTATAAATATCAATGAAGTCCATCTTGTTTAACGTATCAGTGAAAGCTTGTGTTTCCTTATGTATTTTCATTTTGAATGATATGTCCATTAGTGAAAGTGGGGTGTTAAAGTCCCCTACTATGAATGTGTTACTGTCGATTTCCCCTTTTATGGCTGTTAGTATTTGCCTTATGTATTGAGGTGCTCCTATGTTAGGTGCATAAATATTTACAATTGTTATATCTTCTTCTTGGATCGATCTTTTTATCATTATGTAGTGTCTTTCTTTGTCTCTTCTAGTAGCCTTTATTTTAAAGTCTATTTTGTCTGATATGAGAATTGCTACTCTAGCTTTCTTTTGGTTTCCATTTGCATGGAATATCTTTTTCCATCCCCTCACTTTTAGTCTGTGTGTGTCTCTAGGTCTGAAGTGGGTCTCTTGTAGACAGCATATATATGGGTCTTGTTTTTGTATCCATTCCGCCATTCTGTGTCTTTTGGTGGGAGCATTTAATCCATTTACGTTTAAGGTAATTAATGTTCCTATTCCTATTTTCTTAATTGTTTTGGGTTTGTTATTGTAGGTCTTTTCCTTCTCTTGTGTTTCTTGCCTAGAGAAGATCCTTTATCATTTGTTGTAAAGCTGGTTTGGTGGTGCTGAACTCTCTCAGCTTTTGCTTGTCTGTAAAGGTTTTAATTTCTCCATCAAATCTGAATGAGATCCTTGCTGGGTAGAGTAATCTTGGTTGTAGGTTTTTCTCCTTCATCACTTTAAATATGTCCTGCCAGTCCCTTCTGGTTTGCAGAGTTTCTGCTTAAAGATCAGCTGTTAACCTTATGGGGATTCCCTTGTGTGTTATTTGTTGTTTTTCCCTTGCTGCTTTTCATATGTTTTCTTTGTATTTAATTTTTGACAGTTTGATTAATATGTGTCTTGGTGTGTTTCTCCTTGGATTTATCCTGTATGGGACTCTCTGTGCTTCCTGGACTTAACTATTTCCTTTCCCATATTAGGGAAGTTTTCAACTATAATCTCTTCAAATATTTTCTCAGTCCCTTTCTTTTTCTCTTCTTCTTCTGGAACCCCTATAATTTGAATGTTGGTGCGTTTAATGTTGTTCCAAAGGTCTCTGAGACTGTCCTCAGTTCTTTTCATTCTTTTTTCTTTATTCTGCTCTGCAGTAGTTATTTCCACGATTTTATCTTCCAAGTCACTTATATGTTCTTTTGCCTCAGTTATTCTGCTATTGATCCCTTCTAGAGTATTTTTAATTTCATTTATTGTGTTGTTCATCATTGCTTGTTTCATCTTTAGTTCTTCTAGGTCCTTGTTAAATGTTCTTGCATTTTCTCTATTCTATTTCCAAGATTTTGGATCATCTTTACTATCATTACTCTGAATTCTTTTTCAGGTAGACTGCCTATTTCCTCTTCATTTTTAGGTCTGGTGGGTTTTTATCTTTCTCCTTCATCTGCTATGTGTTTTTCTTACTTCTCATTTTGCTTATCTTACTGTGTTTGGGGTGTCCTTTTTGCAGGCTGCAGCTTCAAAGTTCCCGTTGTTTTTGGTGTCTGTCCCCAGTGGCTAAAGGTGGTTCAGTGATTTGTGTAGGCTTCCTGGTGGAGGGGACTAGTGTCTGTGTTCTGGTGGATGAGGCTGGATCTTGTCGTCTGGTGGGCAGGTCCACGTCTGGTGGTGTGTTTTGGAGTGTCTGTGGACTTATTATGATTTTAGGCAGCCTCTCTGCTAATGGGTGGGGTTGTGTTCCTCTCTTGCTTGTTGTTTGGCATAGGGTGTCCAGCACTGTAGCTTGCTGGTCGTTGAGTGAAGCTGGGTGTTGGTGTTGAGATGGAGATCTCTGGGAGATTTTCGCCATTTGATATTATGTGGAGCTGGGAGGTCTCTTGTGGACCAGTGTCCTGAAGTTGGCTCTCCCACCTCAGAGGCACAGCACTGACTCCTGGCTGCAGCATCAAGAGCCTTTCATCCACACGGCTCAGAATAAAAGGAGAAAAAGTAGAAAGAAAGAAAGAAGGAAAGAAAGAGGGCTTCCCTGGTGGCGCAGTGGTTGAGAGTCCGCCTGCCGATGCAGGGGACACGGGTTCATGCCCCGGTCCAGGAAGATCCCACATGGCGCGGAGTGGCTGGGCCTGTGAGCCATGGCCACTGAGCCTGCACGTCTGGAGCCTGTACTCCACAACGGGAGAAGCCATAACAGTGACAGGCCCGTGTACTGCAAAAAAATAAAAAATAAAAAAAGGAAGGAAGAAAGGGGATAAAAGAAAATAAAGTAAGGTAAAATAAAATAAAGTTATTAAAATAAAAAAATAATTATTAAGAAAAAAATATTTTTAATTAAAAAAGAAACAGACGGATAGAACCCTAGGACAAATGGTGAAAGCAAAGCTATATAGACAAAATCTCCCACAGAATCATACACATACACACTCACAAAAAGAGGAAAAGGGGAAAAAATAATAAATCTTGCTCTCAAAGTCCACCTCCTTAATTTGGGATGATTCGTTGTCTATTCATGTATTCCACAGATGCAGGGTACATCAAGTTGATTGTGGAGCTTTAATCCCCTGCTCCTGCGGCTGCTGGGAGAGGTTTCCCTTTCTCTTCTTTGTTCGCACAGCTCCTGGGGTTCAGCTTTGGATTTGGCCCCGCCTCTGTGTGTAGGTCGCCAGAGGGCGTCTGTTCTTCATTCAGACAAGATGGGGTTAAAGGAGCCGCTGATTCGGGGGCTCTGGCTCACTCAGGCCGCGGGGGGAGGGAGGGGCACGGAGTGCGGGGCGAGCCTGCGGCGGCAGAGGCCGTCATGACACTGCACCAGCCTGAGGCATGCCGTGCGTTCTCCCAGGGGAGTTGTCCCTGGATCCCGGGACCCTGGCAGTGGCGGGCTGCACAGGCTCCCCGGAAGGGGGGTGTGGAGAGTGACCTGTGCTCGCACACAGGCCCCTTGGTGACGGCAGCAGCAGCCTTAGCATCTCCCACCCGTCTCTGGGGTCCGCGCTGTTAGCCGCGGCTCGTGCCCGTCTCTGGAGCTCCTTTAAGCAGCGCTCTTAATACCCTCTCCTCGTGCACCAGGAAACAAAGAGGAAAGGAAAAGTCTCTTGCCTCTTCGGCAGGTCCAGACTTTTCCCCGGACTCCCTCCCGGCTAGCCATGGTGCACTAACCCCCTGCAGGCTGTGTTCACGCAACCAACCGCAGTCCTCTCCCTGGGATCCGACCTCCGAAGCCTGAGCCTCAGCTCCCAGCCCCAACCCGTCCCGGCGGGTGAGCAGACAAGCCTCTTGAGTTGGTGAGTGCCGGTCGGCACCTATCCTCTGTGCGGAAATCTGTCCGCTTTGCCCTCCACACCCCTGTTGCTGCGCTCTCCTTGGTGGCTCCAAAGCTTCCCCCCCTCCGCCACCTGCAGTCTCTGCCCGCGAAGGGGCTTCCTAGTGTGTGGAAACCTTTCCTCCTTCACAGCTCCCTCCCACTGGTACAGGTCCCGTCCCTATTCTTTTGTCTCTGTTTATTCTTTTTTCTTTTGCCCTACCCAGGTACGTGGGGGGTTTCTTGCCTTTTGGGAGGTCTGAGGTCTTCTGCCAGCGTTCAGTAGGTGTTCTGTAGGAGTTGTTCCACGTGTAGATGTATTTCTGATGTATCTGTGGGGAGGAAGGTGGTCTCCGCGTCTTACTCTTCTGCCATCTTCCCCCTTTCTCTATAGATTTCTGTTAGGTCCAGTTGGCTTATAGTGCTGTTCAGGTCCTCTATTTCCTTGTTGATCTTCTGCCTAGTTGTTCTATCCATTATTGAAAGTAGGGTATTGAAGTCTCCAACTATTGCAGTTGAGTTGTGTATTTCTCCTTTCAATTCAGTCAGGTTTTGCTTCATGTATTTCACGGCTCCATTGTTAAGTGACGGCACCATGCTTTTGTGATGACTGTAAGCACTCATAAAAAGCAACACTGACACATTGACCCTGTCCAGCTGGAATTTGAAGGGCATTTGAGACTTTTTTTCCCCAGCATCTTAAGAATCATGATGAACTATAGGGTAATGGTTAAAAAATATGGGCTTTGCATAAAAAGAAACGAAATTGAGTTATTTGTAGTGAGGTGGATGGACCTAGAGTCTGTCATACAGTAAAGTAAGTCAGAAAGAGGAAAACAAATACCGTATGCTAACACATATATATGGAATCTAAAAAAAAACAAAAAAAGGTCATGAAGACCCTAAGGGCAGGACAGGAGTAAAGACACAGACCTACTAGAGAATGGACTTGAGTATATGGGGAGGGGGAGGGGTAAGCTGTGACAAAGTGAGAGAGTGGCATGGACATATATACACTACCAAACTTAAAATAGATAGCTAGTGGGAAGCGGCCGCATAGCACAGGGAGATCAGCTCGGTGCTTTGTGACCGCCTGGAGGGGTGGGATCGGGAGGGTGGGAGGGAGGGAAACGCAAGAGGGAAGAGATATGGGGACATATGTATATGTATAACTGATTCACTTTGTTATAAAGCAGAAACTAACACACCACTGTAAAGCAATTATACTCCAATAAAGATGTTTAAGAAAAAAAAGAAACATGGGCTTTGTAGACCCTCAAACCTGGGCTCAAATCCAGACTGCCAGGGCATTCCCTGGCGGTCCAGTGGTTACGACTCTGTGCTTTCACTGCCAAGGGCCCAGGTTCAATCCCTGGTCGGGAAAGTAAGACCCCACAAGCCACGTGGCACGGCCAAGAAATAAATAAAAAGAATCCATACTGCCATTCACAACTCATGTGACCTTGTGTAAGTCACAAAACGAATGGATCAGTTTCTTTGTCTGTAAAATGGGGATAATGATAGCACCTACCTCACTGGGTTGTTGTGAGGATTAAACAGGATCATGTTTATGACCTTAGCCTAGGTTAATGCCTGCCATCTGTCTGTCTGTCTGCTGATAGCAAAGGGCATTGGCATTGTCTGAGTATATTCTCACAGATAACATGGGAAGGGGTCCCCAAAACAGACTAAAAGAGAGAAACCAGAAAGAAAGCATTTGCTGTGGATAATTCTCAGACGCACACACTTACCATCGTTAAAAACTTTTGACTAGAACATTTTGCCACATGTATATAGAGCAGGCAGCCTAGCCCTGTATGAATACAGAGAAGTGCTATGATTTGAGGAGTTGACAAAAATGCTCCCCCTACCCTCCTCCCACATCCCAGCGTATCCCTCATCTGCTTTACACATTCAGATACACTGAATTTTACTAGTAGAGCTCTATTCTTTTAGGGTCCCTCCATCGAAAATCCTCTTTGAAATACACACTCTTGGGATTGTACTAGCCTATTTTACACTTACCCACTGAACCACTCCTAACCTGTCAGATTCATTTCCTTCTGCCTCAAGAGATCCAGCATAACACGAGTGTAACAGAGCACTGGGGGTGGTTCAGATTCTGAATAGATTGGGGTTTGAGACAGGGACAGTTCCAGGGGGGACATAAAACAAACCTCACCCTACAGCTGACTCTCAGACCAGACATACCCGTGTAAGAGTCCAGCTGTGCCCAGATACCAAGGTGTTCACCCCCACCCCAGCCCATGCCTTTTCCCATTTCACAGGTGATGGGGCTATTAGCAGCCCAGGCCATTTGATTCCACTCACTTTACTTTCAGGGGCAGCAGCAGCATGGCTGCCCCTTGCCCTCCTCTCTAGCAGCCAGATAGTGCTCCCTCTCAGTACCTACCACCCAGCTGGGCTCCAGAGACCCAGGCCCGAGACTCCAAGGAAACTCAGCCACAGTCCTCAGCACCAGGGCTCATGTGTTGATTCTCTTTCTGGGTTTAGATTACATGCACAGCGCCCACCGCCCTGTCACTGGGGGCCACCTGGGGAAAAAGGAGAGTAGTTATGTGGGCAGCATGGGCACCAGCCCCAGGAAGTCGAGCCGCTGCACGCCCCCGCCTGCCGACTCTGAGCTTGTCAGCTTTTGCTACCTCCACATGCGGGAACAAAGGAAGGATCAGGAAAGCCGGACAGATGTCAATGAGAACTTAATCTTCTTTGAGGAGACCAGGCCCCGGACCAAGTCTGACCCCACGTCCAAGAGTTCTGGCCAAGGTTATGTGATCCCTGATGACTTTGATGCAGCTAGCCTAGACCATGAGCCTTGTGCCAGCAGGGCCCGTTCCTACACTTTGGACAATTCCCTTGGGGCTGAAGCCCTGAATTTCTACTGTGACTCTTGCAAAGCCAAACTCCAGGAGCAGCTGGGCCCTCGCAAAGGTGGGAGGTCTGGCTCCTCTCGTGACAATATGGTAGACTTGATGTCCCTCCCACCCCCCGGGAGTGAGGAGGAGGAAGAGGAGGAAGATGAGAGCACTTCGCTGTTGCCTTCCATTGCTGCCCCACCTCCTGGTTTCCGAGACAACAGTTCTGATGAAGAGGACCCCAAGCGCCGGGCCGTCCAGAGCCAGGAGCAAGGACGCCACCTGCATGGGCTCCTGTACGATGAGATTCCGGTGACACTGATTGACAGCGTGCAGACCCGGACAGTCCGAGATCATGCCCAGGAGCTAGATGATGCCCTGGTGTCCACTCTGCAGGCTCTGGAAGCCCTGGCAGCCTCAGAGGATGGACCACACCCCCCAGCCCCTCAGACTGCAGGTAACAGCGCGTTCCTCCTCCCTCTTGCCTCCCTTTCCTTCTCTTGGCCAGGCAGACCCAGCAGGTGACATTTCTTCTTCCCAAGCAGAGGTCAAAGTCAGCGTGGTGTGTCAGGGCAGTGGATGGGCCAGAGACAGTTCAGGTAGGGTCGGGGGAGCGACGAAGCTGCGGCAGGGATCTACTGCTCAGCCCCCGCTAGAGCTCCAGCTCTCACCATTCCTATCGCTTTGGAAATGTCTTGCCGATGGACCCCAGGGATTGGGGCCGTGACAGCTACGGAGCCAGGCCAGGATGGAGGATCAGAGCAAGATTGTGAGACATATAGAAGACAGGCAAAGAACATCCAGCATGCATATGACTGGAAGAAAAACAAAATGACCAACAAACCATCTAGGGACCTGGGATCAGGGGAGCCAGGAGCCCTCACCGCTCAGGGCTGAGACCTTTATCCGCCTAAGAGCTTTGGCTCTCAGACGCATCCAAGTCCTGGCTTCTTCACCACTTTCAGTGTCACCTTTGCTTTGGCAAGGCACTTAACCCTCTCTGAGCCTCACTTTTGTCATCTTCAATGGATTTGAGAACAATAGTCCTATCACGTAGGGTTGTTGCGAGGATTAAATGAGCTCGTTCATGCAAAGTACATAAACACTTCCCAGCACATAGTAAGGACTCTGTAAGTGGTAGCCACTATCATTGTTATTATTATTCGGTGGGCAAACTATACAGCATGCATGCTATTCCCTGTTATAGACCCACATACATCCATCTTGTAGACAAACACGGATGTCAGACATGCACCCATAGTCACACATACATCCTTCCACACACATATGCCTTCAAACAAAGAGGTCAGTGATACAGTGACAGGAAGGAAATAGGGAGGAATAAGGCATATGAGAAAGCCTGTGAGGCGAGGGCAAGTGTGGACAGAGAGGGTGAAGCAATTGGGGTCAGAGGGAACCTCGCTGACCAGAGCGAGTACCTGCCTTTTCTGTATGTGAGCGCATCCTTGGTGTCGGGCAGCCCCCATGTGTTCGGCCCCCAGGCCTGGCATTTCTCTTTGCTCAGAGTCTGGAGCTCCAAGCACTGGCTGCTCCCAGGCTAGAGGCCCATGTGATAGCCAGAGAGAGGCCAAGCTCAGCTAAATGGCCTCAGCTGCAGGGACTGTAGGCAGGCCTGGCCAGATGAGGAGGGCCAGAGAGAGAGGGAGCTCTCTTTGCTGGCTCTCTTCAGGACAATTAACAAAAATTTCCTAGCTGTTGAATCTAAAAATAGTGATGATTAGCATGTTGTTTTGCCTGTGATCTGCATGTTAATTTGCCATCAAACTGCCCAGATCTTCTCTAGGCCTCTTTTGTTTCTCTTTCGGATTCCAGCCCTTCATCACCCCTCTCCCAGCTTGCCTTTCTTTGTCCCCTCCCCTCCCGACCTCCCACCCTCAGCCCTGCAGGACCCCCAGGCCTGACTGGTTTTTTCCGGCTTGAAATCCTGCTGACTAACCTTGACCCTCATAGACTGTCTACATATGGTTGGAAAGGACTTGACACGAGTAAGTGCTGCAGACCCTATCCCTGTCCCTCCAGGTCTGATTGTGCTGGCCACAATCACCCCTGAATCGTCGCTGGACTCGGGCCACGAAACCAACTCTTCGGAGCTCACGGACATGTCGGAGGTGATGTCAGCCATGAAGCAACACCAGAATACCACCTACTTCCTGGCCCAGCATCTCAACAAGGACAGCCTCCTGGCCCGCAAGGACCTGCCCTTCCGGATCCAGAGCTGTGCAGCCCAGGCCGTTCTCACGGCCCCTTACTCTCTCGGGCGCCCAGATCCCAACCCATCCCTCCAGCCAGCTGTCACAGGCCAGAGTCCTGGCGCCCCTGGTGCTCGGAGGAAGGTGCCCCCGTCAGAGGCGCAGCCACAGAACGAGCGAACGTACGCCTTGGCTGTGCACCCAGCACTGTCCCCTCAGCTGAGTGAGCAGAAGAATCTGAGCCTGCTGTCCCCAGTTCCTGAGGACAAAGGGCCTGGCCACACTCGGGCGGGCCTAGAGATGTCACTGAGGGCGGCCACACCGTCCCTCAGTGAAGAGCAGGTCTCTGAGCTAAGGGAGAGCCTGCCCAAGGAGGTCAGGTTGAGCCCCAAGCTTATCCTGGACCCAAAGGGCAGTGTGACCCCAGCCATCATCTCGGCCGCCCTACAGCAGGTGGTTCATACTAAGAGTCTGTCTGCCCCTGGCGGGGCCTTGGGGAGCACCCCCAACAGTGGGGAGAGGTTAGAGGCCAGCATGGGGAGGTCAGAGGTCAGCATGGGAAGGCCAGAAGTTAGCATGATGAGCGGCAGTGCCAATAAGAATCTTAAGTTCAAAATGAGTCCCAGTGCTCCAGAGGCCTCACGGAATTCCCAGCTGCAGCTGAGCCCAGAAGTCTCTTCCGGCTCCAGAGCACCCACAGGCAGCCGAGCTGATAGCCTGCACCTCTCCTCACAAGAGGACAGGCTGCCTATTCAAAGTTTCCCTCCCAAAAGCTATCTTTCTCGAGTGAGTCGAGAGTCAGTGGGCAAGCAAGGTACCGGGGAGGTGGCGGGCAAGGGCGGGCCTGAGGGTGCTAAGCCTTCCCTGCACAAGCAGGGCACCGTCTCCGGCCAGGGGGAGAAGGGGCAGCTGGAGAGCACCCTCCAAAGCAGCAAGCTTGAAGACACCAGCCTGGTCCCCCGAGCCGGCTACCCCATGGTTCTGCAGAGCCCCAGCTGTCCGCCGCGAGGCCAGAGCCCCAGCTGTCAGCAGCGAGGCCAGAGCCCGCTGAGGCCTCAGGCTGCCAGCCGGCAGGTGAGCACCATGCCCTCCAGAAAGATTGAAACGACCCTGGATGGAGCCCACTTGGCCTCCGAAGGCCCCACCAAGCCCAAATCGTCCCGGGGCCCTTTCCGGCTCCGCAACTTATTCTCTGCCACCTTCCCAACCCGCCAGAAGAAGGAGACCGATGAGCGGCAGGCCCAGCTGCAGAAGGTGAAGCAGTATGAGCTGGAGTTCCTTGAGGAACTTCTCAAGCCACCAAGCCAGGGGGAGCTGTCGGGCACCGAGTACCTGCAACCCCCAGCTCCAGGCCGCTGCAGCTGCCAGCTCCGCAGCAGCCCCGTGCAGCAGGGGCCCGGCATGTCCCGAGAGCAGAGGCGCAGCTGTGATTGCAAGCGCATGTGCCGGGGGGCCCGGCCTCAGGCCCCCCAGACGCCGGTGCCCGGCCTCCGGGGGAGGGAGAGGGACAGGGTCCCCCCGACCCAGAGGCAGCCAGAGGCCGGCCTAGGCTTGAGCCTCGGCAGCCCCACCAGTGTCCGGCGCATGCGCTCCACCAGCCTGGAATCCCGAGAGTGCCGATCGGACCCTGAGAGCGGGGTTTCATGCCTGACCACATGTGCCTCGGGGGGCGAGTGTCTAGGAGCTCCCAACTACAGGAAACTGATGCGCCGCTACAGCATCAGTGAGCTGGACCAGGGCGACAGGGCCTCGCTGACCTCGGACGTCTACCCGCACCCACCCCTGGGCATGCTGCCCAGGGAGGCCAGGGAGGTAGAGGCAGGCCTCCCCCTAGGCGTGGGTCCCAAAAGCATGTCACTGGAATCCCCGACCCTGGGAGACCCCTCCTACGTCCATGTTGCCCCTGAGACCAAAGGCCCCAGACAGATGGCCGTGTTCTCACTGCCGGAAGAGGTGTACCGGAAGCCCGCGGAGCTGGACGAGGACAGTGAGAGTGGCAAGTGCTGCTCCATCCGCTACTGCTTCTACTACCGCAAGTGCGACATGGCGGATGACACCAGCGATGGCAAGGACGAGCTCTCCTACTCCATCCCCATGAAGATCCTGCCCGGCATGAAGCTGGACGAACAGGTGGTGCCCGTGGTGAGCAGGACCCTGCAGGTGCTGGATGCCGCCACCTGCAGCAGCCCGGAGGCCTCCCGCACCCAGGAGATCGACCTGCGGGTGTCCACCTTCGAGGGGAGCCTGGCCAAGATCAACGCCCTGCGGGCCCATGCCTACGGCCTGCCTGACGGCTTCCTGGCCGCCCGGCTGGACACCAACGAGCTGCTGACGGTCCTGAGGCAGTGCGTGGCCAGCCCCGAGGCCCGCGCCCCCAAGCCCTACGTCTCCCAGATCTCTGAGTACAAGCTCGAGCTGGCTCTCAAGTTCAAGGAGCTCCGGGCCTCCTGCCGCCGCGTGGCCAACGTGGACAAGAGCCCCACTCACATGCTGGCGGCCATCACGGGCAGCTTCCAGGTGCTGAGCAGCCTCATTGAGACGTTCGTGCGGCTGGTGTTCATCGTGCGCTCTGAGGCCCAGCGCCAAGAGCTGCTGGCCAAGGTGGAAGAGGTGGTGAGGAACTACACCTTCCTGCTGCGCGCAGCCGAGGAGTCCACCGCCCGGAGCCTTAAGCAGCAGCAGCAGGCAGCAGCCGCGGGGCACACGCCGGGCTCCCCCACTTCAGCGACTGTTATGAGCACATTCACCCGCTCCTTAAAAACCCTTATCAAGTAGGCCATCTGCCCGGGCCTGCCCCCTTCCCCAACCGTGGCCCCAGGTTTGAGCTTTGTGGTCTTTGCATCTTGTGGTGAGTATAGGTGTCTGCTGGGCCAGTCAGGGTCCCAGAGCCCTCAGTCTCCAGGGAGTGACAGCTCCGTGCATTGAGGCTGTCCCTGAGGGCTCCGGGCAACTGCCACCCTGGGTATCCTCACCCCTTCCCTGGCCTCTGGGCGTCACTGTGAGGGCCAAGGCCCCCCCTCCCCCGTCACCACGCCCGCCGCAGATCTGTTTTGCCTCTCTTCTCTAGGGCTGAGACGTGACGTCGGGTCCACTTCCTGCTCCATCGTGGTAGCCGGAGGGAGGCGGGCCTGAAGCAGGGGGCCCGTGGGCCTTGAGCTCCTCTTGGCTCCTGTGCCCCTCTGGGGAGCAGTGGCAGTAGCAGCAGGCCACAGCGCCAAGCGAGCGGAGAGGCTCGGGCACGCAGTCCAGACGTGCCCACCCACCCTGGGCTCACACTAACTCGGCAGGAGCCATCCCGGAGGGCTTGTGCCCGGGTAGTGGGTCTGCAGAAAACAGCCGCGCTCAGCTGTTTGTGGCCGGCCCAGCAGGCTGGCGGCCTCAGGGAGCGCTCGCCCCCGGGCCCAGTAGCTCCACACCAGCCATCCCCAAAGTGCCCTGCCCCTCGCTGACAGGCAGGGCGGCTCAGTCCACTAGGGAGCAAGCATCTGGGATCACCCCGCTCATTCTGGGTAAGGTACCTGGTGAACACGTCTGCCCTGGGGAGACCCAGCGCAGGCCTCAGAGCCCGCCTGGCCCAGGCCAGCGCAGGGGCTGTCGCTGCCGGCGTGCGGCTTCTCTCAACATCTCTCTACCAGACAGACTGTCCTTAGGAGTCCGACTTAGCTACAGATGGGGGGTGGGGGGGGGGGGGGGGGGGGGGGGGGGGGGGGTCAGGGGGGCTGTTGATGACTATATCTTAAACTTCTGGAAGCTAGCGTGATATGTTAACCCTGAGTATATGCTTTTGGCTGTGTATTGACCCTGTGGATTTGTCTCTCTAAGAAAAGAAGCTGAGCGCCTTACCTGGTGCAGTCCGGCACCTCTCTCTCTCTCTCTCTCTCTCTCTCCCCCCCCCCCCACTCCCCCGGAGTCATCTGGAAGGGAATCCACACTGTTTAGCATCCTCCTTGACACACATCTGCTGCCGTCACCGCCCCCACTACAGCGTTCCTGGGAGTGAAGACACGGAGTCCCTACTAATTGCCCATTGTAGGGAACAAAGAAAGCCAATGTTTCTTCTGTATAGATTGCTTCTCATCCACCTCTCCATACCCCCCATTTCCCACAAGCTCGTGCCCTGTGTCTGCCTCTCTTTCATCATTCCGTGAGAGGCTTACGTGAAACCTTCCGTTCTTATGTGAGTTTTATAAAGATGTACACTGTGCTTAACCCCCACCCATCCTTGGTGTCCCCGAGTGCGATAAAGGACCCCCCGAGTGGCGCTTCCTCCCGGCAAGGATTAGGGGAGCTCCTTCTGCAAAAGCCAGCCCCCCTCTTCCTTGCCTCTCCTCCCACAGGACCAAGTTGTTTAATGGGCCAGAGATGCAGCCAGTGGGGGACCGTTGCCCCCCGCAACCACCGCGACCCTGCCTGCTGACGTGGTCTGCCTCTTCTCCCAACATCTTGATCCTGCCCCTTCACCACTCAGGCCCCGCCTGTGTCATTCATTCCACCGCCATCCTTCACCTCTCCCTCGGCTTCACGGAGAGAACATATTTTCTAATGTCTGTATATAGTATATATACTACATAAAATATATAAATTCTATATTATACTAATTTATGTCTTGTTTTTCAAACAAGAATGATTAAATCTATTCATCTTACTATCCCAATAAGCCTTTGCAATGCCTCTGTGTGGGTGTCCTTGTGTCCTTGAATTGTTGGTTGCTGGGTGCTCCCCCAGGCCTCTGGGCCCTGGTGGTTGAGGAGAGATGAGGATCCTGCTCCTCCCGCCTCCCCTTTGCCCGTCTTAGAAGTCTCCTGTTGGTCACGGGAGTTGGATACTGTCTACTCCTTTCTCTTGACCTTGGGTCCTTTGGCTCACCTGGCCACCATGGCTGTGACCTCAGAGCTGATGGGTGGGCTGGGCACATAAAAACAATGTGCTCCTCAGCACCGGACAGCCTGGGAATTGGGAGATAGGGATTCAGGTCAGCTCTCAAATTGCTTTGGGAAATGGGGCCTCTCCCTCTGAAACGTTCCCAGTCACCTCAGAACGTAGCTTGACTGCCTTGTAGCTCAGGCTAGCCAATCCCTTGCAATGGCCTCTGGCGATTTCTTGGGAGAGGGTATTTCCATACAATAGAAGCAGCAGGACCCTAAGCAGAGCTGACTTCTCTGGCTTTTCAGAGAGTTACCTAATGGTGGGTGATGATTCTATTTCTCCTGTTCTAGGTCCTTCTGGTAATCACAGGTCCCCTCTAGCCTATGAGATGCCTTTGTGCCAACTAGAAAAAGATTCTCCCTGCAGGACCTACCCACCGTGATGAATTAGAAAACAACAGCAACAAAAAAAAAACCAGTCCTCTGGGTGATGCTAGACCTGTGAGCACAGGTCTTGGTAATTTCAGCCCCACTTACTTTGATGGCCGGTTGTACAAACTATACAACCATTTACAGTAGCCCTGATGAGTAACTTCCTTCCACAGCTTGGGCACAGATGCTTTTTCTCATGTTTGCAAAAGTCGTGGCTAAAGTGGTTTGGGAGAGGGCAGACAGCAGAAGCAAGAAGAGCTAAAATTCTGCAGCCTGTGGAAGGAAAACCACATTCATAGAAAGACAGACAAAGTGAAAAGGCAGAGGACTTTGTACCAGATGAAGGAACAAGATAAAACCCCAGAAAAACAATTAAATGGGGCTTCCCTGGTGGCACAGTGGTTAAGAATCTGCCTACCAGTGCAGGGGACATGGGTTCGATCCCTGGTCCGGGAAGATCCCACATGCCAAGGAGCAACTAAGACCATGTGCCACAACTACTGAGCCTGCGCTCTAGAGCCCACAAGCCACAACTACTGAAGCCCACGCGCCTAAAGCCCATGCTCCGCAACAAGAGAAGCCACCTCAATGAGAAAGCCATGCACCACAATGAAGAGTAGCCCCCACTCACCGCAACTAGAGAAAGCCCGCATGCAGCAACGAAGACCCAATGCAGCCAAAAATAAATAAAATAAAATACATACATTTATGTTAAAAAAAAAAAACTTAAAAACAACTAAATGAAGTGGAGATAGGCAGCCTTCCAGAAAAAGAATTCAGAATAATGATAGTGAAGATGATACAGGACCTCGGAAAAAGAATGGAGGCAAAGATCAAGAAGATGCAAGAAATGTTTAACATTGTTTAACAAAGACCTAGAATAATTAAAAAACAAACACCTAGAAGAAGTAAAGAGCAAACAAACATAAACAATACAATAACTGAAATGAAAAATACACTAGAAGGAATCAATAGCAGAATAACTGAGGCAGAAGAACGGATAAGTGACCTGGAAGACAGAATGCTGGAATTCACTGCTGCAGAACTGAGTAAAGAGAAAAGAATGAAAAGATATGAAGACAGCCTAAGATACCTCTGGGACAACATTAAGCACAACAACATTCACATTATAGGGGTCCCAGAAGGAGGAGAGAGAGAAAGGACCAGAGAAAATATTTGAAGAGATTATTGTCGAAAACTTCACTAACATGGGAAAGGAAATAGCCACCCAAGTCCAGGAAGGGCAGAGTCCCAGGCAGGATAAACCCAAGGAGAAACACGCCAAGACACGTAGTAATCAAATTGACAAAAATTAAAGACAAAGGAAAATTGTTGAAAGCAACAAGGGAAAAATGACTAAGATACAAGGAAACTCCCATAAGGTTAAGAGCTGATTTCTCAGCAGAAACTCACCAAGACAGAAGGGAGCGACATGATATATTTAAAGTGATGAAAGGGAAGGACCTACAACCAAGATTAGTCTACCCAGCAAGGATCTCATTCACATTCGACGGAGAAATCAAAAGCTTTACAGACAAGCAAAAGCTAAGAGAATTCAGCACCGCCAAACCAGCTCTACAACAAATGCTAAAGGAACTTCTCTAAGTGGGAAACACAAAAGAAGAAAAGGACCTACAAAAGCAAACCCATAACAATGAAGAAAATGGTAACAGGGACATACATATTGATAATTACCTTAAATGTGAATGGATTAAATGCTCCAACCAAAAGACACAGGCTCGCTGAATGGATACCAAAACAAGACCCATATATATGCTGTCTACAAGAGACCCACTTCAGACCTAGGGACACATACAGACTGAAAGTGAGGGGATGGAAAAAAGATATGCCATGCAAATGGAAATCAAAAGAAAGCTGGAGTAGCTATACTCATATCAGATAAAATAGACTTTAAAATAAAGAATGTTACAAGAGACAAGGAAGGACACTACATAATGATGAAGGGATCAATCCAAGAAGAAGATATAACAATTATGAATATATATGCACCCAACATAGGAGCACCTCAATACATAAGGCAACAGTTAACAGCTATAAAAGAGGAATCGACAGTAAGACAATAATAGTGGGGGACTTTAACACCTCACTTACACCAATGGACAGTTCATCCAGAAAGAAAATTAATAAGGAAACACAAGCTTTAAATGACACAGTAGAACAGATAGATTTAATTGATATTTATAGGACATTCCATCTAAAAACAGCAGATTGCACTTTCTTCTCAAGCGCACGCAGAACATTCTCCAGGATAGATCACACCTTGGGTCCCAAATCAAGCCTCAGTAAATTTAAGAAAACTGAAATCATATCAAGCATCTTTTCCGACCACAACACTATGAGATTAGAAATCAATTACAGGGGGGAAAAAAAAAACATACGGAGGCTAAAAAATACGTTACTAAATAACCAAGAGATCACTGAAGAAATCAAAGAGGAAATCAAAAAATACCTAGAGACAAAGGACAGTGAAAACACGAAGATCCAAAACCTATGGGATGCAGCAAAAGCAGTTCTAAGAGGGAAGTTTATAGCAATAAAAGCCTACCTCAAGAAATAAGAAACATCTCAAATAAACAATCTAACCTTACACCTAAAGGAACTAGAGAACAAAGAGCAAACAAAACCTAAAGTTAGTAGAAGGAAAGAAATCATAAAGATCAGAGCAAAAATAAATGAAATAGGAACAAAGAAAACAATAGCAAAGATCAATAAAAATAACAGATGGTTCTTTGAGAAGATAAACAAAATTGATAAACATTTAGCCAGATTCATCAAGAAAAAGGGAGAGGACTCAAATCAGTAAAATTAGAAATGAAAAAAGAGAAGTTACAACAGACACCGCAGAAATACAAAACATCCTAAGAGACTACTACAAGCAACTCTGCCAATAAAATGGACAACCTGGAAGAAATAGACAAAGTCTTAGAAAGGTATAACCTTCCAAGACTGAACGAGGAAGAAATAGAAAATATGAACAGACCAATCACAAGTAATGAAATTGAAACTGTGATTAAAAATCTTCCAACAAACAAAAGCCCAGGACCACATGTCTTCACGGGTGAATTCTATCAAACATTTAGAGAAGAGCTAACACCCATCCTTCTCAAACTCTTCCAAACGAACTCTGCAAACGAATCAATGGACAAAGGATTAATCTCCAAAATCTATAAACAGCTCATACAGCTCAATATTAAAAAAACAAACAACCCATTCAATAAATGGGCAGAAGACCTAAATAGACATTTCTCCAAAGAAGACATACAGATGGCTAACAAACACATGAAAAGATGCTCAACATCACTATTATTAGAGAAATGCAAATCAAAACTACAATGAGGTATCACCTCACACCAGTTAGAATGGGCATTGTCAGAAAATCTGCAAACAACTAGTGCTGGAGAGGGTGTGGAGAAAAAGGAACCCTCTTGCACTGTTGGTGGGAATGTAAATTGATACAGCCACTATGGAGAACAGTATGGAGGTTCCTTAAAATCTAAAAATAGAATTACCATATGACCCAGCAATCCCACTACTGGACATATACCCTGAGAAAATCATAATTCAAAAAGAGGCATGTACCACAATGTTCATTGCAGCTCTATTTACAATAGCCAGGACATGGAAGCAACCTAAGTGTCTGTCAATAGACAAATGGGTAAAGAAGATGTGGTACATATATACAATGCAATATTACTCAGCCATAAAAAGGAACGAAATTGGGTCATTTGTAGAGACGTGGATGGATCTAGAGACTGTCATACAGAGTGAAGTAAGTCAAAGAGAAAAACAAATATCGTATATTAATGCATATATGTGGAATCTCTAAAAATGGTACAGATGAACCGGTTTGTAGGGCAGAAATAGAGACACAGATGTAGAGAACAAACATATGGACACCAAGGGGGGAAGGGGGGTGGTGGTGGTGGGATGAATTGGGAGATTGGGATTGACATATGTACACTAATATGTATAAAATAGATAACTAATAAGAACCTGGTATATAAAAAAATGAATAAAATAAAATTCAAAAATTCAAAAAATTAAAAATAAATGAATGAATAAATAAATAAAATTTAAAAATAAAAAAATATATATATAGTGGTTTGGAAGCCAAGCATGGAGGAGGAGCCAGAGACAACACAGTCAGACTGGGAGCTGCCCATCAGGGATGTGCCTGCCAGGGATACTGTCCCACAACATCACGCTGGGACTCAGGAGATTGGTGCCAGTATAAAGTGAGGCCTGCCACCACTCAAGACGACCTGACTGGACAGTCCAGAAACTTGGGCTCCTGAACTACACTGGTAATTCCTTAAAGTCAGAAAGCATTCTTATTCGGTTCTATACTCTGGGTACCCACCCACCCGGTACCCACCCGGCACATAGTAGTTCTTCAATAAGTATTTGTTGAATGCATGAGTGTTGAATGAGATGACTGCCGTGAGTGAGTCCCCCCAGACCTCTGTACCTCGTGAAAAGGGTCCTCTCTCCTCTGGGAATGACTAATCCAGGTCAGTGCAGTTGGACGAGGCCAGGCAGCCTGGCATCCTCCTATCAAAGATGAGGAGACAGGTCCATCACCCAGCGTCCCACACACTCAGTTGAGTTTCACCAACTACTTTCCAAAAGCTTTGCCAACTCCCCAAGCTCCTTTTCTGTGGTCCCAGGGCCTTTCTCTGCAGAGCTGGGAGCCCTGAGTGGGGGCTGGCAGGGACATCTTCCCCCCAGTATCTTGCTCACCAGCTCTGGCCTGAGCTGGAGCCTGAAGCTGAAGCTCTCCAGCCATCCCATACCTGACACAAATCCCCAGAGCCTGACTCCTGCCTTTCCAACTTCAGTTCATTCAAGGAAAATGGGTTCATGCTATTGGTGTGGGCCCAGGATGCCTGTGGTGCTGGGACAGTCACATTTTTTCCAAGCTGTTGTCAAGGCACTGCGGATAATAGGCAATTTCATCAACAATGATTTGAAAGGACCTGCCTCAGCCAGAGCTTTACTGCCCAAGGGGCGGGGAAGGATCAGCTGCCCGCACTGGGAAGAAGCATGAATTTAGCATAATGTCTTAGGATCAAATTCCTCCAAACAGCCACTAGGATGGCAGTAATAACTGCACCCCATGCCCCATCCTGTAGGCTGGAAGCCAGAGTGTGGGTGTGTCTGGAGCAAGGAGGAGGTCCTCCATGGAGTGGGAGGAAATGGCCTCTGAGGGTTCAATCTCGGGCCGGGGCAAAATGTCCTGGATTCCAGATTCCAGGCGGGTCTCTTGGTTTCAATGCCCTGACCTCCTGGAAGCCACCATTAGGTGGAAATTATGGAGGCCTGCCTTCTCACAAGTACAGAACTGCTTGTTTCACTTTGGGTTTCTAGCAACTGCTTCCCACTCATGACCACGTGCCCACGCATCAAGTGCTGCCCACGCTCCCAGCATCACAGGGACATCCTCTGACGCCCTCACTGACGTTTCCAGCTGCAGGTTCTAGACCTACCACTTAGCAATGTGCTCAGTTTGAGCTTCCCTGCCCTCCTGTCTGTGATGTCTGTCCTTCTGCATGTTGACTCCTCATTCCTATGTTCACTGCTTCGGCTGAAAGGGATACGTGGCTGTAGTAGGTCGGGAGCCTTGCACAACACAAAACTTGACTGCTGCCCTTAAATGTGCACAAACAACTGTGTACAAGCATTTACCCTATGCCAGGCACTGTGTTAAGTACTTTACATGCAAAATCTCACTTTTTAAAAATTTATTTATTTTTATTTTTAGCTGTGTTGGGTCTTTATTGCTGCATGTGGGTTTTCTTTAGTCGCAGTGAGCGGGGGATACTCTTCATTGCGGTGCGCAGGCTTTTCACTGGTGGCTTCTCTTGTTATAGAGCATGGGCTCTAGGTACGTGGGCTTCAGTAGTTGTGGCACGCGGGCTCAGTAGTTGTGGCGCACTGGCTTAGTTGCTCCGCAGCATGTGGGATCTTCCCGGACCAGGGCTCGAACCCGTGTCCCCTGCGTTGGCAGGTGGATTCTTAACCATTGCGCCACCAGGGAAGCCCCACAATCTCATTATTTTTAAGTTTTATTTCTTCTTTTTTTTTTTTTTTTTTTTTTGGCCATGCCGACAGGCTTGCAGGATCTTAGTTCCCCGACCAGGGATTTAACCTGTGCCCTCGGCAGTAAAAAGAGTCCTAACCACTGGATTGCCAGGGAATTCCCCACGATCTTATTTAATCGCCTTAACAATCCTTTGAGAGAGATACTATGAGCATATCCACTTTTCTTAGGAGAAAGCTGAAGCCTAGAGAGGCTAAATCCCTATCCTGAGGTCACACAGCTGGTAAGCGGTAAGCCAGTTGGTTTCCAAGCCCAGCCCAAGATTTCACCTGCTACCCTGCAGTACTCAGCCCAGTGCCGCCTCTGAAGCCCTTCCCCTGAAAACAGAGGCATGGATGCAGCCACACTCATCAGAGGATAACCTGTAACAGTTGTTCAGGGTACAGGCAGCCTGTGGGTAACCAGACATTGGTAACATTGGGGTGTAAGGTGTGGGATACAGCAAGCCCACCTGACTCTCTTCGCCAGGCGGCCCTAGTGCCACATGCCTCTAGGAACCAGGGGGTGGAGTGGTATCTGTGCATGAAAATTTGTGGGTAGAGCAGCTGTGTCCAAAAAGGCACCATCAACATGAGGGGACCCCCCTGTGTTCCTCAAATTGGGGTCTGAGCTCCCAAGGCTGTGACCCATACTCCTTATGCATTTGCATTTTTCTCAAAGATTTTGGAGGCAAATATCACACAAATGATATCTTCAATGTTTTTATGTAAAAATATGGATCGGAATGCAGAAGTTGCACACCCTGTAAAGAAAACATCATTTCAAAGACACTTGAGACTTGTGCCTGATACTTCTGGTTTCATTCCCATGTCCACCTTCCCAGCGTCCAGGTTCACTCTCCTCTACCCCAGAGATGCTTTGGTGGAAATGCTGGACACACTCAGGGTCCATCAGATGAACTAACTAGTGGTGTGGGCCCCAAGGGGAGGACATCTAGGACTGGCCTATTTCCATGGATCTGGGCATAGGTAGGGGTCAGGCACTTCTCTGGGGATGAGAGACCTGGCATAACAGGATGCCAGGAAGGAGATGGGGCAGCGTTATCAAAGCCTCCTTCTCAGTCCCAGTGTTGCCTCTTATACACTTTAGCACAGGGTCAGCTCCAGGCACAGACTGAGGGGAGCCAGATTCTGTGCCAGCCGAGATTTCCGCATCTGTAATGAGCAAGCAAAGCAGGGAGGCCATGTGGGCTAAGGTGAGCCATTCCCCCTAGAATCAGGGCTTGGTTCATATCTTCAGCCCAGCCGCTGACTTGCCATATGATGGGATACAAGTCATTTCACCTGCTTGGGTCTCTTCTCTAAAATGAAGATGACTGAGTCTTCAGCCTCTCTCTGAGGCTCGGAGGATTAATGATGTGGTGCTGAATAAAACCGCTATAAAAATCCCAAATCCTAGCCATATGAGCTTAACAAGTACAAATTGAACCGCCCCGTTTGCAGCTGGTCCACAGAAACTAATTAAGCTTGCACCAAGAGCCTAGCACTAGAAAACTGGGTGTCTGTTTCCTTCAAATACCCATTATTTTCCGTCAAAACCACCTTCCCCTAAAAAAGGCATATTTGAGGCCTGCCTCCTCCCTCTTGGGCCTTTCTTTTGAAATTGGGAAGCCCACCTGCTACCTCAGTAAAGACCCACGTCCTGGGGTGGACACAGTCAGGCAGACCCAAGACTCTGCTTGGCCTTTGGCCAATACCCCAGCTTGTTTCTCTGACACCCTCCTCTCCTCTCTTCATTCTCATCCTCTTCGCTAGAAGCAGCTATAATTCAAGGAGGCTTGAACGTCTCGGTTTTCTTCATCATTTAGGCTTAGGTCACAGGAAACGGCTTTCAACTCCAAACTCTCAGCCAGCTTCCCGGTGACAGCTTCGAGTTCTAGCTACCGTGCCCAGTGTTTAGTTCCCGTGCATCCCACTCCCACCCTAGCGGTTTGCCAACCTATGGCAGCATGCCAAGGGCAGCCGGAGAAACGATTTTTGAAGACCCATGGTGGGGGGCAGGGGTAGTTCAGTTCTCAGATCATGGCAAGATGGCTTAGAAGGCAAAGCTGGCTTCGATTCCCACCTCCTGGTTCCTTCCCTACCCCCTGTTCTCTCCAGGATGTCCTGGGCCCTCAAGCATTCTTCTGGCTTCTCAATGCCCTACATGGTAATAACCCTCTAGGCCTGTTCTCCCTTCAAAATGACCTCTTCCTCTCCCCAAGTAAAAACTGGTCTTATGGGCATATGTTTGGTTTTGAGCCATCTGATTAACACACAGAGCAATAATGCTGTGCCTCAGGGCTTCCTACAAAGTGAGGTTTAGTCATATCCAATGCAGGACGCAATGAATCTGATATTTTAATTGGTATGCATGCCTGTGACCTTGGTAACGGGGCTGCTGGAAATCCCTTCTCTCAGTGATGGGATTATGCCAGTGGGGAGGGTCTGAGCCACCAAGGTAAACAGTGTTCTCTTCGCCTTCTCTAGAACCCTAATCACTCAATCCCTCAGCCTGCCCACTTGTAAACTCAGAAGCCCACCTGTCTCTCCCTACCTCATATAAAAAATATTATTTTTTTGGCCAAGCCACAAAGCATACAGGATCTCAGTTCCCCAACCAGGGATCAAACCCGTGCCCCCTGCACTGGAAGTGCGGAGTCCTAATCACTGGTCTGCCAGGGAATTCCCCTCATTTAAATTGGAAGATAAATCTGCAGTATGGGCAGGCTGTTTTGCAGTTTCTTGGAGGTAACTACAATTCCTGCTTCCTAGTACAGTTTATAGGAAAAAAGGGGAAAAAATGCTATATGGCAGTGGCATGACCCTTGGCCCCCAAGGACAGGGGAATTGCTAGGAAAGAGAGGCAAAGACAAGCATTCCTGCCCCTTTTCTAACCTGGTACAGCAGGCATGTATGCCTCCAGGGACCTGGAAAAATTCAAAGAGCCAAGTCGAAAACAGACAGATGTTCCTCCTGCTGAACAATGGAAGAGGCTTTGATCTGACTTGCAGTTTCTGCAGCCCTGAGCCCACGCTAGCTTGGCTCTGTTAACAGAGCTGCATTAGGTGCCAGGAGATTTTGGTTCTACTTGCAGCTCTTCCAAGAACTAGCTGTGTGACCTTGGGCATTCACTTCCCTTCTCTGAGTATCAGTGTCTTGCCATATAAAAGGAGTGGGTTGAACTAGAGGGCCTTTTAGCTTTAAAAAAAGCGCATTTTCTCGACATTAAACATTTTTTGGACAAAGGCAAGTGCTTCTAGCATCACCCAAACACTCCTCAGATCAGTAATTAAACTGGGAGAACTCCCCAACTCATAAAAGTTAAGCACCAGAACAGACCACAGAGCCTGCTTGGCCCTGCTGCTTTCATCTAATTCCCTTCTGTCAAGGGGGGCTGAAATCTCCCATCTCTTTTAAATCCCCAGATGATTCTAACTCACTGGGATACTGAACTTGTACAATAAAGCCTATATTCACAGGAAACCAACTCACAGGCACCCTAGGAGAGTGAAATGCATCTAAAGGGTCCAGGCAAATCCTAAGGTAAAACAGCGAACTTTGTTTTATGAGATAAATCTTCTGGAACAGGCAGGGCTGCTTTTAAGATAGACTTTTGTTGGGAATTCCCTGGTGGTCCAGTGGTTAGGACTCTGCATTCTCACTGCCAAGGGCCTTGGTCAGGGAACTAAAAATCCCACAAGCCATGCCACACAGCACACACACAAAAAAGATACTCGTTTGTTAATAAAACCATGATTTACATGTATGCCCTTCGCTCTTTCAAAGGACTCCTAAAGTGAATCCTTTTGAAAAGCCATTAATACTCACCTCCTAATATATCTTCGGTGTAAATCCAGTTTTTCAGTTCAAATCCTTAAGCGTTTAAAATACATCCAAGGGGACTTCCCTGGTGGCACAGTGGCTAAGACTCCGAGCTCCCAATTCAGGGGGCCAGGGTTCAATCCCTGGTCAGGGAACTAGATCCCACATGCATGCCACAACTAAGAGTTTGCATGCCACAACTAAGGAGCCCACATGCCGCAACTAAGACCCACCACAACCATAAATAAATAAATAAATAATTTTTAAAAATAAAATAAAAAGCATCCAGGGACTTCCCTGTTAAAAAATAATAATAAAATAAATAAAATAGAAAGCATCCAGGGACTTCCCTGGCAGTCCAGTGGTTAAGACTTCACCTTCCAATGCAAGGGGTGTGGGTTCGATCCCTGGTCAGGGAGCTAAGATCCCACATGCTTTGTGGCCAAAAAAACAAAACATAAAACAGAAGCAATATTGTAATGAATTCAATAAAGCCTTTAAAAATGGTCCACATCAAAAAAAACCTTTTAAAAAACTCCCACAAGTGAAAATAAATAAATAAAAATAAATAAAATGCATCTACTCTGAGGGTCTGTGCAAGAGGCTGTGGGAAATGCAGGGTCTCTGGCCTCAAAGAGCTTGCATGCTTGCTGAAGACACAGAGAACATAAGTTTGGGAGTCCAGGTCCTAATGCAAGGGCTGACTCCTGAGAGCTGGTGCTCTCAGCATGGGCTGCAGCACACTGGGCTGTCTCTACAGATGTGATGTGCTTTCTGGTGGCCTGAAAGCCCTCTGATGTGCTTACAAAAGAGAGACGCCCACCTGCCATCAATTTGGCATTGAATTAGGCTGAAAATTCGAAGCTGAGGATATGAATAATGACAGGCCACACTGGCCTTCAGAGGGAAAAATCTGAACATAGGCAGTAGACAGAAAAGAGAAAATGTCTTGAAAGAAATGCTAATACCCAGAAGGAGCAGGAAAGTTTGCTTGAAGATGACAAGGAGGTCCAGCTAGTCAAAGGTGACGCTAGAAGGAGCCTTGCGTGAACTTCCCTGGCGGTCCGGTGGTCAAGACTCTCCGCTTCCCCTGCAGGGGGCGAGGGTTCAGTCCCTGGTCGGGGAAGATCCCAGAAGCCCGCGCGGTGCAGCCAAAAAAAAAAAAAAAAAAAAGTCCTGCGCACTGGGATTGAAGTGGCAGACCCAGGAAAGATTCTGCTGCAACTCCTTCCTTCTAGTCCTACAGGGGGAATTCTTTCTCTCTGCCTGCTGTTAAAGGAGTCATTTATGAGTCTGTAAAGCTTCTCAAGGAAAAGGTCGTGTTTTATTCATTCCTGTAATCCAAAGGCTGAGCACTGTTATTTTACCCATAGTTGCTGCCGAAGAAATACCTACAGAAGAAGTGACTGATTGAATAAATGGATGAATTTAGACCCTCCTATAATGCCTAGAATTTCAAAAGGAAGCAAAGCCATGCCTACCCTATGTGGGGAGGGGAAGGGAGGGGGCCCTTCCAAGGAGGTGGGTGTTTACAAAATTCTCCCAGGGGTCTGAGCTTTGGAGTTAGTTGGAAATGTGAAATATGGACAAGAGGGCATTCCTCAGCCTTTTCTAGAACAAAATAGTCTGCTCCTGCTCCTCCCTTCCTCTCCAATTTGGGGATCAGGATTCCAGCCCTTTACCTTCAGCACCCGGAAACCGGTATTCAAAGCTCTCCACAGGCCTTCCCTGGTGGCGCAGTGGTTGAGAGTCCGCCTGCCGATGCAGGGGACACGGGTTCGTGCCCCGATCCGGGAGGATCCCGCATGCCGCGGAGCGGCTGGGCCCGTGAGCCACGGCTGCTGGGCCTGCGCATCCGGAGCCTGTGCTCCGCAACGGGAGAGGCCACAGCAGTGAGAGGCCCGCGTGCAGAAAAAAATAAAAAAAAGCTCTCCACAGTCTGGTTTTGTATAGGTCAGGGTCAACCAGAGAAAAAGACCCAGTAGGAAGTGTATATTAAGGGATTTCTTGTAAGGAATTGGCTTATACCTTTGTGGGGCTGGCTCAGCAAGTCTGAAATCTGTGGGCAGGCCATCAGGAAGGGCAGGCTGCAATTCCTTTTTCCTCAGAAAAACTGCAGTTCTGCTCTTAAGACCTTTCAACTGATTGAATCAGACCCACCCAAATTGTCTAGGAAAATCTCCTCTACTTAAAGACAAGCATTAGGAATATTAATCACATCTACAAAATACCGGGACTTCCCCGGTGGTCCAGTGGTTAGAAATCCACCTTCCAACGCAGGTTCGATCCCTGGTCGGGGAACTAAGATCCCACATGCCTCGGGGCAAATATAAGCCCACGCACCGCAACTACTGAGTGTGCTGTAGAGTCCGTGTGCCTCAACTAGAGAAGCCTCATACCTTCACAGCAACCCCCAGATTAGTGTTTGATTCAGGAACTGGGACCACAGCCTAGACAAGTTGATACATAAAAGGCTTCTAGTTGCCTTTCTTGCCTCAGCTCCCAACACACCTTCCCTCACCTCACCTCACCCCACTTGTGCATTCGCCTTCCCCAGGGCCTTTGATAAACCTGAGTCAGGAAGGGGGCAGTGCACAACCTTTAAAAGAACGACATAGCCGTTGAGGACACAACATAAACTGGTTAGAACCAACTACGCCGATGGTGGAAGATGCTATTTCCACTAGAAGTTGAGCCTCATTATATGCTCATTGTAATACGTCAGCATGCTAAATGACACACCCAGGAATTCCCTGGTGGTCCAGTGTTTAGGACTCCACGTTTCCATTGCAGGGGGCACGGTTCAATCCCTGGTTGGGGAAGTAAGATCCTGCGTGATCCCTCATGCCTTGCAGCGAGGCCAAAAAAATAAAAAGACACACCCACGAGCGCCATGACCATAAAAGACCAAAAAGTGGGCGGTGACCCAATTCCTGGAAATCTCCACCCCTTCCCCAAAATAGTTGGAATAATCCTCCCACTCATTAGCCTAGAAGTTACCCAGCCCATAAAACTAACCACCCCATATTTCAGGCCCACACTCTGTCTGTCAAGTATGTTTCTTCCAAGGCTGCTCTCACTTTCTAAGACGGGCTGCATTCTGTCAATGTGTATCTCTCTAAATAAACCTGCTTTCACTTTACTATGGCTTGAATTCTTTCCTGCGCGAAGCCAAGAACCCATACTTGGCAGCTCGTCCCAGGGATTCACCTGAGACCTGGGACATGACCATCCTTTTGCACCCCTTCTTTCTCTGCAACAACCCTCTTCTCAAGGTTGCAATCCTTGGTCTTAGGAGGCCCATTTCCTGCAAGACCCTTCGCACATCCTCTCAATTTGATTGCATTTCTCACGCCCCACCCCCCATACTTAACCTTATTTCTGTAACTATCTGTCTTGCCTGCTAGGGGGAAAGGATTGTGTACTGTTCATTCTCTGTATACCCACCCTCCAGAGGCCCTGGCATATAGAAGGATCTCAGCACATTTCTTTTTTTTAATAAATTAATTTAATTTAATTTATTTATTTTTGGCTGTGTTGGGTCTTCGTTGCTGCACGCAGGGTTTCTCTAGTTGCGGCGAGCGGGGGCTACTCTTCCTTGCGGTGCGCAGGCTTCTCATTGCGGTGGCCTCTCTCGTTGTGGAGCACGGGCTCTAGGCACGCGGGCTTCAGTAGTTGTGGCACGTGGGCTCTTGAGGGCAGGCTCAGCAGTTGTGGTTCACGGGCTCTAGAGCTCAGGCTCAGTAGTTGTGGCGCATGGGCTTAGTTGCTCTGCGGCATGTGGGATCTTCCGGACCAGGGCTCGAACACGTATCCCCTGCATTGGCAGGCGAGTTCTTAACCACTGTGCCACCAGGGAAGTCCCACAGCACATTTCTTTTGAATGATATCAAACTTACAGAACCCATCACCATTTACATATAACTCAGCATACTCTTTTCAAAACCTCACATCTTAGGATCCTTATGCCAGCTTCGCACACATTGTTCCTATTCTGATGGCCTAATTTGTCCACGTTCATCCATCCCTAAAGGTCTGAGGACATTTTTTTCCTAGATGACTTTAACTCAAGTCTCCTTTAAACTTTCTCCTCAGGACTACCTTACCTTAGATATGGACTAAGACACCTATCTCCCATGCCCTAACATTGCTTACCTTTCTAGATAGAGACAAAAGGAACAAAGACAACAGCATTTTTCCCACATACATTTATATTCTCGAATTCTCTGATTAGATTACTTAGTTTTTGCCCTAATGGGATTATTAGTTTTAATCTAATGAGCACAGGGCTCTTTGATCATTTATCTGGAGAGAAGGTCCCTTGTGTTCATAAAGTTCTCAAAGGGGTCCATGATTTCCAAAAGGTTGAGATTCACATCTCTCATCCCTCTTCTTAAACCCTACAGCTACTGGCCCAATTAAGGACATTACTAACTTACCCTCCCAACCTGATTTGCCTGCCTCCGATCTCTTCCCTATTATTAATTCACACAGTTAAATTTACCAAAAGCACAATTAGGATCATGTCATTCCCTTATTCCAGAGTAGTCAGTGGCTTCCCACCACGGGCAGAATAAAATCTCAACATGGTACCTGATACTCCAGCCAAAGCAGGCTACTTCCCTTTCCTCAAAACCTCTACTTCTTCACCTTTGCTTCCTGCCAGGGGAGAACCACCTCCTGCCAATCATTGCCTGTTGTCAAAAAAAATTTAATCGAACTAAGAAAGAAATGGAAAATTTTATTCAAGCCAACCTGAGGATTATAATGTGGGAGACAATATTTCAGAAAGCTGTGAGGACTGTTCAGCCCGTTAAAGGTCAAAGCACAGTTATATATAAGTTTTTGAGACATAGGGTTATACATCAAATCATATATTGACAGTTTACATAATCCTGATCTGTGCATACAAAGTGAGTAGTGGGTCATGGTGAACCCTTACAAGACTGAGAAGGAAGGTTATTTCCTAGGGAGGTCTGGTTAGTGCAGATACACAATACACACTAAAAGGGAGGGAGGAGGCCCAAACGGGCAGAGAAACATTTAGTCTTGCCACAATATATGCATTTTATTTCATCACTGTCAAAACCCTGCCCATCCTTCAAGGCCTAGCTCATGTGCTTCCACTGCCAGAAATACCTCCAGGATATCTGGACAGGATGTCCCAGGCAGAGGTGATATTTTTTACTGCTGAGTCTGCATATGACTTTGTTTGGGTCGGATGTCTAGTTGTACCTCCAAAATCCCCTTTTCCTCTGCATCCTGAGTACAGGGCCACCTAACAAGACATTTCTTAGTCTTTCCTGCAGGTAGGTGTGACTTGCAACTAAGCTCTTGCCACGTGACTAAGCTCATTCCAAAGGGATGTGATGGAAAATGAAATGAGCAAATTCCACGTGACTTGTTTAAAAAGAAATCCCTTGCCTCTTCTCTTTCCTCCTTCCCATGGGCTGGAACATGGATGTGCTCATGACCTAGCATGGAGCAGAATTGTCGCATTGGCCTGGGAGCATGTTATGCAAGAGAGAAATAATCTGTGTTATTTGAGCGACTGTGTTTTAGGGTCTGTGTTACAGCAGCTTACCCTTTACCCAAACACAGGGTTCTCTATGGTAGTGTATTAAATTGTGCCATGTCTTATAAATATTTGTATAAATGTCTCATCTCTACTAGGAAGCCACCTCCTAATTGGTCTCTCTGCTTCTTATCTTGCTGCCTACGCTCTATTCCTTTTAAGAGAGCAGTCAGATCATGTCATTCTTTGGTAAACACCCTTACTCAGTAATAGCAAAACTCCTTAAAATGACCTACAAGGTCCTACATGGTTGGCACCTTCCCACCAATTGCTCTTAGTTCACTGATCTTATTTTTTCTTACTGGTGTGCTCTACCCCTTCGGCCCCAACACTCACTCTGCACCAGACACATTAGCCTCCTTACTATTCCTCAAACAACTTAGATGCACTCCCGTCCTAGGGTTTTTGCTGTACCCTCTGCTTGTCCCAGATATCAACATGGCTCATTCCTTTAACTCCTTGAGGTCTTTGCTTAAATGTCACCTTCCCAGATAGGCCTTCTCTGACTATCCTATTTAAAATTAGACTCCTCCCCTTCACCACCATCATGGCACATTTTGCTACTTCCTTGCTGGATTTTTCTCCACATCGCTTATCACCACTTGATATATTATACAATTTCTTCATTTACATGTTTATTGTTTGAGAATGTAAACTCTATGAGAGCAGGGATTTCTGATTGTTTACTGCTGTATTCTCAGTGCCCAGAACATGGCCCAGTGCATTAGAAGTATTCAATAAATATTTCATTAAATATTGAAAGAACAAATTCCTTGGAGGCAAATACTTTATAGTCCCCTCAGTGCCTAGTGTACTGCCTTGTATGCAATGAAGCACTCAGTAAATCTTTGATGAATGAAATATGATGGAAGACTACTAATATTCTGCCTTGCAGTCTACTTCCTTCTTCAAGTATCCCTATACACCTAGGCCTATGTTACATTTCTGAACTCGTAAAATTATGACAAAAGGTCAGAAGGAGAGGTCCTCTGCGGACACTGCTGAAAATGGCAGGAAGGGAAAGCTAGGATGCTGCTTTAAATATTTTCTGCCTTTGCCACTTGGACAAATTCCTTCCCATCTCTGGTCTCAGTTTCAACCATATGTAAAATGAAGCCAGTAGACTAGATGATTTTTTTTTTTTTTTTGGCGGTACGCGGGCCTCTCTCTGCTGTGGCCCCTCCCGTTGCGGAGCACAGGCTCCGGACGCGCATGCCCAGCGGCCATGGCTCACGGGCCTAGCCGCTCCGCGGCATGTGGGGTCTTCCCGGACCGAGGCACGAACCCGTGTCCCCTGCATCGGCAGGCGGACCCCAACCACTGCGCCACCAGGGAAGCCCAGACTAGATGATTTTTTGAAGTCCCTTTTATTTTTACAGCTTGTAGTTATGAGCATTATGGCACTCATAACTAAAATTGTATGATTCTAAAATTGTATGATTTTTCTCTTACTTCTAACCCATGGTTGGAATATGCTTAATGAAAATGTGGTGAGAATAAAGGCCCTCTTTGGTCCAGTTAGCAGTTATCATCATAAAAATAATAAAATAGTGGTGTAAAAGGACACATTAGTAACACGCAGAATATGATGCTGAGGACAACATGAGGCAGACAGGACCAAAAACCAGGTTTTCTGATTCCTCCGGGGTTCTTTATCTGAAGTCCCATAAGTATTCTAAATTTTCTCTCCTTTCCAAGGGTCAGATAAATCAGAACTTTATTGCCCAGATATCGTGGAAAATCCATACTTCATCACTTGTTTGAACATACTTGGTCCCAGCGCTGAAAACAAAATGAGACTTCTCTTGCAGTGTCCCTGGATGACTCAGGTAGCCTGCCCTCAGTCACTTTCCCCTTGGGACTTGTCTGCCAGGCAAAGGCGACACTGAAATTGCTTGTTTGCCCTTTGGATGAGCCTGTGCTATGGGCGTCTGTCTGTGATGCAAACGTGCTTTAATTCAGCCCCATCCTTACAAAAAGACAAAAATCATGTTCAGAAACATGCAAACTCAATCACGTTGAGAAATCTCCCCTTCATTCAGACGAACTGTGGCTGCCATCCTGATAAACAGATATTTTTAAAAGAAACTGTAAACCAGAGCCAGGCTTGCTTTCAGGTGCTGAAGAAAAAAAAAAAGCGTGACTTGCGGGAAAGATCTGGCCCTACGCGTCACCAGCACCCCTCCACCCCCAGCCAAGCGCGGGTATCTCAGCGTTTTTTAGTCTGCCCTCTCGGACTGCCTCGCTATAGGGGGCGGGGCGATTCCTTAGCCTCGCCCCCTTCAGGGCTTCCAGTCAATCCCTGAGACAGCCGGGGGTAGGCGGAACTACAACAAGGACCCGCCCCTCGCCGGCGCTCAGCTAATCGGAAAGGGCGGGGTGTAAACTTCCCCGCTGACTCCGCCTACCCGGCGCTAGGCAATTTAGAGCCGCGCGCCGGCGGGAATGTAAGATGGCGGAGTAGCAATGCGAAGTGCTTAGTACTGAGTCTCTGGGCCGACTCGGTTCGGGTCTCGGCGGCAGCAGCGATTACTAAGCAGAGAGTGCCTAGGGTAGTTGGCCAAGATGCCAAATATCAAAATCTTCAGCGGCAGCTCCCACCAGGACCTATCCCAGAAGATTGCCGACCGCCTGGGCCTGGAGCTGGGCAAGGTGGTGACTAAGAAATTCAGCAACCAGGAGACCTGGTGAGTATGAAGTTGGGACCCCGACCGGCCTCACCTGCCGGGGCGGCCAGGCGACACTTGGGCAGCAGAGGGTAGGGGGATGGGGCCACCGCGTGAGTTCTGAAGGGCCGGCTTTGGGGGGTGGGGTACGGGGCATCTCTGTGGCAAGCGTGCCCCACGGGCTGTTTCCGTTATTTTACCTCTCGCGGGAGGGTCACGTTCATTCTCACCGTGCGGTTGGGTGGAGTCAAGATGGAGCAGGAGGCGAAGCTACTGGGTTTGAAGGCAAGGGCTGGAGGACCCAACGCTGCCTAGAGCGGCTAGAGGGAAAAGACGCCTAGGCTCGGCAGTGGGGACACGTGGCTTTGTCGCTTCGCTTTTGAGCCATCCAGACCAGATTGGGTTCTCTTCAGCTCTTAGACCAGCTTGCCTGGGAGATCCTACTGCGTACTGCGCCCTCGTAGTGCTTCTCCTAGAGTCTAAGAAGTAGCTTTTCAATTCGAAACGGTGTCGGTCGGATTTCCTGTTGAGGGAATTTGACATTATGTACTGAGGGCGCCAAAATTAATACTGAGGACTTCCCTTCGATTGGCAAGGGTTGGCTTTTCACATTTTTAGACTCGGAGCCATACTTAAGTTAAATCTAGTTGCTCGGATAAAATGATGCATTAACTGCATCCTGATTGCTAGCATCTCAGTTTGAGCCATCCAGAAAATCTTAGGGAACCTTAATTCTGGAATCCTTGATCTTCCCAAGTGTAGCTACTGGTCTAGACAATACAAAAGCATATTTTTCAGTACCAAAGTCTATCCTGAACTTGCCCACTTCTAACGTTGTGCAGGGGATTTAGGAAACAGTTTTATCCCTGAATATTAAGATAATCGAGAAAAGGTCAGGGAGTGGAAGGCCAGGAATGCATAGAGCATTGCAATGAATTGTTTTCATTGCTTTGCTAATTAAATTTGCACCTTCCCCCCACTTCTACCGTGCTCCTGCACCTTGGGGCCATCTTAGAGATAGCTTGGTCACCTGATCCTTTCAATACCTCTTCCACCTAAACATAGCATGTTCTGGTTCTGTTAGGTGTTTTTTTGTGTTTCTCGTTGGTACCCTGTTGATCAAATCAGAGCAGTGCCCACAGTCTTACAGTCAGTCCTCTATTAAGGGGAAAGTTTACACCAAACCTAATGAATCAGTTAAATTAGTGAAGATTGCTTTGAACATTTTTTCCTAAATGCTTTTGTTCCCTTTTTTCTTTCTTTAAACTGTTTACCAAAGTGTAACTCCCCCTATCCTTTGTAGACTCTGCTAATAAGAGCATTCATCTGTAGTGGACAGCTTCCTTCTGGATTCTTGATCATTGTACCATTGGTTGTGATGCAAATGATAGTGCAAACACTGATGCCATTTGTAACCAGGCAGTACCTTAGTCGAAAGGCTAGCCGAGCTGCTGTCTTTAGCTTTAACCACAGCATTATGACTCATGGGCTGTAATAAAACAAAACAGGACCAGACTTTGCAAGTGGCACTATAGCTAGGGGACAAGAATGATTTTCATTTAGAGGTTTTTTTTGTTCCCCTTAGAGAACTGTGACTATTAAGTCCTTTTCCTATGCTTCATGAAAAAATACAAAGACTTTTTTTTCTTTGTGGACCCTCTGCCTAGTGCAACACATCAGGACCTGAGGCTATATTGGGAGAGGGGAGGGGGAGAACACTTTAATGTTCTACTGATTGATTTATCGGAATTAGCAGGAGTCCCAATGTACTTCCCTGAGATAAAAAGCTGAATTCATTTTTTTTTTTTTTTTTTTTTTTTTTTTGCGGTAAGCGGGCCTCTCACTGTTGTGGCCTCTCCCGTTGCGGAGCACAGGCTCTGGACGCGCAGGCTCAGCGGCCATGGCTCACGGGCCTAGCCGCTCCGCGGGATGTGGGATCTTCCCGGACCGGGGCACGAACCCGTGTCCCCTGCATCGGCAGGCGGACTCTCAACCACTGCGCCACCAGGGAAGCCCCTGAATTCATTTTTAAACAATTGGACAGTAACATGCTTGGAAACATTGGATAAGATTAAGCCCAATGTGGAAAATTGCTGACTGGTTAAGTTGCCTTGTTTCTGGCTTAATCATTAGCTTTTTGGTTCCTTAGATGTTCTGAAATCTTCATTGAACATAATCGAATATGTTGCTTATGGAGCTTCCCCTTACCTCCCTCCCCCAACCTTTGGCTTTTCTGCACTGCATAAGTGGTAACTGCTGCCCCGTGTGACTCTTGGGATCTAAAGGTCATGGACAGGGCAGCTCAGTAGGTGCTTTGGGTCATCAGATGGGGAACTGCAGAGCCCATCCTCAATGAGACCGTTTTGCAGCAATTTGGCTGAATCTCAGGGGTTGATGCTCTCTTGAGTAGCTTTCTTCTGAAGTCAGGATCATCCTTTGCTGTCCAGTTTTTTAGTTTTTGTTTTTTCATATATATATAGATTTAATTAATTAATGTATTTATTGGCTGCGTTGGGTCTTTGCTGTGCGCAGGCTTTCTCTAGTTGCTGCCAGCGGGGGCTACTCTTCGTTGCCATGCGAGGGCTTCTCATTGAGGTGGCTTCTCTTGTTGCAGAGCACAGGGTCTAGGCACGCAGGCTTCGGTAGTTGTGGCTTGCGCACTCTAGAGCACAGGCTCAGTAGTTGTGGCGCACGGGCTCAGTTGCTCCAAGGCATGGGGGATCTTCCTGGACCAGTGCTCGGACCAGGGCTCAAACCGGTGTCCCCCGCATTGGCAGGCAGATTCTTAACCACTGCGCCACCAGGGAAGCCCCTGCTGTCCTGTTTTTGAGGAAACATACATACATATATGTGGGTGTATGACACACACAAATAGCCATGAGAGGTTAAAGGTTCAGGCTCTGGAATCAGAGAAGCTGGGTTTGAATCCTAAGCCTTTCTTTGCCTCAGTAATCTCATCTCTAAAGTAGCATCTACCCAGAGTCTATTGTGACAATTAAATGAGATAGGAGTAAAGTTATTAGAAAATTGTCTAACAAATTCACAGTGTTGGTAAGGGGTGGTGATGGTATTGCAGAAAATGTGGAAAATATAGAAGAGGACAGAGGGGAGAAAAGACATCCCAAGTAATTCCACCACCCAAGATAAACTTAACATTTGATTTATGAACTTCCAGATGTTTGTTTATGTACTTTTTAAAAAAAGTAAGATAGGTTGTTTATAGCTTTCTTCACTCAGCAATATATTTTGAGTAGTTTCTCTTAATATTTAGTCTACATGGTTTTAAATAGCTGTATAGTCTTGTCATGGTTTTACTATAATTTTAGATAAGCAAGTCTCTATTACATATTTAAAAGTTTTGATCTGATTCTTTTATGTGAAAACTCTTGAATGTAAATCTTTTGACTGTTTCTGATTATTTCCTTAGGATAAATATCTAGAAGGGGAATTACTAGGTTAAAGGGTATACACCACTTCTCAGACTTTTTTTTTTTTTTTTGGCTGCGTTGGGTCTTCCTTGCTGCGTGCGGGCTTGCTCTAGTTAAGGTGAGCGGGGGCTACTCGTTGTGGTGCACGGGCTTCTCACTGCGGTGGCTTCTCTTGTTGTGGAGCATGGTCTCTAGGCACGCGGGCTTCAGTAGTTGTGGCACATGGGCTCAGTAGTTGTGGCTCACGGGCTCTAGAGCGCAGGCTCTATAGTTGTGGTGCACGGGCTTAGTTGCTCTGCGGCATGTGGGATCTTCCTGGCCCAGGGTTCGAACCCGTGTCCCCTGCATTGGCAGGCGGATTCTTAACCCCTGTGCCACCAGGGAAGTCCCTCTCAGGCTTTTTAATACCTATTGCCAAATTTGCTTTCTAGAAAAGTTGAACGAGTTCTGCTATCAGCAGTGATGATATTAATAATTAATAAATAGTGAATGCTTAAAATGTGCTAGTTCCTATGCTGTGCACTTTATACACATCTAATATTTAATCCCCTCAACACTGCTCTGAGGGGGTACTCTTACTATCCCCATTTTATGGATGAAGGAACTAAGATTCAGAGGTTAAGTAACTTGCCCAACTCTGAGTATTTTCTTTAAATTTTTTGCTGTTACAGTATTCATCTGGCTTTTGAAACTTCTGAATGTACTAAATTTTTTTTTATTGAGGTATAGTTGATGTACAATATTATATGCTTCATGTGTACAACAAAGTGGTTCACAATTTTTAAAGGTTATATTCCGTTTATAGTTATTATAAAATATTGGCTGTATTCCCTGTGTTGTACAATATATCCTTATAACTTATTTATTTTATACATGGTAGTTTGTACCTCTTAAATCCCCTACCCTTATCTTCCCCTTCCCCCTTCCCTCTCCCCACTGGTAACCTCTGGTTTGTTCTCTATATCTGTGAGTCTGTTTCTTTCTTGTTATATGTACTAAATTTTTGGACTCAATTCTCTTCAATATTGTTAAATAACTTTGGTTTATTTGGTTACTCTGGATAGGCTGAGAGGGGGATGACTTTAACCTTGGTTGCCTAGGATTTTCCTAAGAACTATAACCTTTGTTAGTTAATCCCATATATTTTGCACGTGCCAACATCCATCTAAATTCTTGAGATTTTCTTAAGAATACCACCAATCAAAAGGCACTTTTAGATTCACTTTATTTCCATTTTATGTTTAACATTTTGTGCTTGTCAGATGCAATTATGTCTGATGCTAAAGGAAAGGGTAAAGGAGAAGCCAGTTTTTCTCACTGGATGGACATAGCCAGTCATCTGGCCTCCCCAGAACAGCTGGGAGAATCATTGGCCCAAAGCCATTTGGAGGACCTACCATTGGCTAGAGGGGAAGAACAAGGATTGTTACCCTTTCAATTGCTAAACCGGGTCTTTCCACCTGGTAGATGATTTATATATATATTAATTAATTAATTAATTAATTAATTAATTTATTTATTTATTTATTTATGGCTGTGTTTGCATGCCGGCTGGCGCTACTCTTCGTTGCGGTGATAGATGATATTAAGAGCAAACAGGTTTCAGAAACACCATCAATTCTTCTACCATCCATCACTGCCTAACTTATCATCTGTTAGAGGAAACCATAAGAATAATATTAAGGTTTTTCGGGATTCACTGAACTGTTTATTGACCGAGCTGTATAATCTAAGTGTACTTCATGGGCTTTTTTAAAGGCTTTATGCAAGTCTGTACGTCATAGCACTAACTGGAGGGAAAGATTGGCCTTGATTAGTGGGATTAGAATTATGTACAGTAAAACAAGGCAGTGTCCTAGTTTATGTGTACCACTTTATTTTTAATATAGTTAAATAATTTTTTAAGTTATTAGATACATGTCTGGTCATAACATCCTTCTTTGCTTGAGGGTACGTGCTAGTCCTAAGTGTGGCTTTGGGAAACGGCTGCACTGTTGGTTGCTTATTAGGTGATATAATACAAAAATGGTACTGGTGATTGTTAGGTGGTGAGCTGGTGACTTTTTTTAAGAATTACTTTTCAAACCTTATGTGATGTTAGAATATACTTTTTAAAAATATCACTTCTACTAAAGTTATGTATTTAGCAAATGCTCTCTGATGTTTAAGTTGGCAGTGAAAATTTAATTTTGTAATTAATACCTTACCTGCTTTCAAGAAAGGATTTAAAGTGTTTCATGATAGTCACAGGTACAAAAAGTTTAAGTAGATACATCAGAAGCCTGTTAGAACAAAGGACTATAGGAATTGTGCCAAGAATTTGGCATAAAGTGATTACTGAATTTGATTTAGTGTTACTTTAACTGTATCCCTTGGCTTCCCGGCAGCCAAAGGGATAAAGGCATATGCAATGGATTATGTAGTTTTCATTTTCATAAAACTCTTTAGATACTTCCAGGCACAAAATTCTACAAATTTTATGGGTGGAATCCTTAAATAGTGATACCGAGTAACATAATGAACAATGTAAGCAATTTTGTGAATATTTTTTATATTGACTTTGGTAGTTGAGGCATTTGTAAAAAGAGATAAGCCACCATGGTCTTAAATATACTGTTTTCTGGTCTTACTTGATAATAAGACAGCTTTACAGTAGATAATTAGCCCATCCCTTATACTGTCTTGGATCAATTATCAAACTGCTCTTCCCTGGCTCCTAATCAAACAGTCTGACTGGTGAGTGAATGTCTGGAGCACAGATGATATTCTGTGTTCTTGACTGGAACAAGAGCCATAGGTTTCCCACGCCAGGTGTAGAGGACACGATTGGCTTTTTATTGGCAATCAATATGCCTGACTTTCATTCTCCCCCAGAGAAGTGGAGAGCTTGGTCAAGGAGGTGAGGTGGCAGGGGGGGCAGGGAGTGAAAAATAAAATAAAATAAAATGAAATTTTCTTGAAAAATAAAATAAAATTTCTTCAGTTTTGAAGTTGCTGGATATTTGAAGTACTCAGTCAGGGCCCTAGAGTTGTGCGCCATAAAATACAGAAGGGACTCAGCCTGGAACCTCTCAAAGGGCAGGCAGCGTTAGTAAAGGAGATCTGGAAGTCTCTTGAAACTCCCGCAGCCTCTTGTTTGGGCCCACCACAGTGAGGAACTTGCAGAGCAGGCTCACCTCCACAAGGTGTTATTTAGTCCTGTCCATTTGAGTGGTTTTTTAAAAAACTTAACATGTAATTAATATAAAAAATCAATATATTTTTATTTTATTTATACCAGCTTCACAGTAAGGTGTGGTATTTCACACTTACTGCGCATCTCAGTTCACCTCCTCAGTCACACTAGCCACATTTCAAGTGCTCAACAACCACTTGAGGCCAGTGACTCCCTTACTGGACAGTGACGCTCTAGGGCCTACACTTTGGATAGCATGCAAGTTGCTCTCCCAGGAAGCCCTCCCTGGCCCTCTCTTGCCTGTCCATTTGAATTTAAAGCAATGTCTCCAGAAAGCAATTTTGGCATTAGCATAGTTGACATTGCTGACGGATTTACTTGTTTCCTAAGGCTGATCTTGGTGATTAATAGATGTCTGTTCAGCTGTGTCTTGGGGTCCACAGAATTGCTGTTCAGTTCATCGTGTTGCTCAGCATCACTATTTCAGGATCCTGCCATAAAATTCTTTGTAGCCATTGCATCCTGGTGGACCCATCAAGTTGTACTTCCACCCAAAATTAAATATCTGTCAGCTGGGTATCTGTAAAAGTGTATGAGCAGATCTGTCAAAACCTTTTGAAGAAACACGTTGGACCCACTTACCTCTAGTGTGAGGTGAGTTACTTTGTGAGGGACGATAAACCTCAGTTTTCTAAATTTTCACGATGGCAGGCCTGCAGAAGGTTCATAAGTGAGCAGATGCAAGAGGCAGCCTAATCCTGAGTGGTATTCATTCATTCATTCATTCTTCCTGTTATAGAACATTTCAAACATGTACAGAAGTAGAGAGAATAGTAAATGATTTCCCTGCCATGCACCCGTCACCCAGTTCAGCAGTTATCAATTCACGGCTAATCTTGTTTCATTTATTATTCCCCCTCCCCCCGCCCCCCCCCACAATTGGATTATTTTGAAGCAAACCTTGATATTATGTCATATCACCCATATACATTTCATTAACCACAATACCATTTTCTTGCCTGAAACAAATTAACAGTAATCTCTTAATATCAAATAATTAGCTAGTATTCACATTTGTCTCATAAATGTGGGATTTTTAAACAATTTGCTTGAATTGGTATGCAAATAAGGTCCATACAGTGCAATTGGTTGATTTTTTTTATGTATTTATTTGGCTGCATTGGGTCTTCGTTGCTGCACACGGGCTTTCTCTAGTTGCGGTGAGCGGGGGCTACTCATTGCGGGCTTCTCATTGCGGTGAGCGGTGGCTGCTCGTGCAGGCTTCTCATTACAGTGGCTTCTCTTGTTGCGGAGCACGGGCTCTAGGCACGCGGGCTTCAGTAGTTGTGGCATGTGGCTCACTAGTTGTGGGTCGCAGGCTCTAGAGCGCAGGCTCGGTAGTTGTGGTGCACGGGCTTAGTTGCTCTGTGGCATGTGGGATCTTCCTGGACCAGGGCTTGAACCCGTGTCCCCTGCATTGGCAGGCAGATTCTTAACCGCTGCGCCACCAGGGAAGTCCCTCTCAGAATTTATTTATTATTTATTTATTTATTTATCTATTTGGCTATATTGGGTCTTAGTTGCAACATGTGGGATCTTCATTGCAGCATGCGAGATCTTTCATTGCAGCGCATGGGCTCTTCATTGTGGCACACGGACTTCTCTCTAGTTGTGGTGCGTGGGCTTCAGAGTGCAAGGGCTCAGTAGTTGTGGTGCACACGGGCTCTCTAGTTGTGGCACGCAGGCTCTAGAGTGCATGGGCTTAGTTGCCCTGCAGCATGTGGGATCTTAGTTCCCTGACCAGGGATTGAACCCACTTCCCCTGTGTTGGAAGGCAGATTCTTAACCACTGGACCACGAGGGGAGGCCCCAAGAGCTAGCTTTTTGTTTCAGTGGTTTTTCTCTATTGTTTTACTGTCTTTAACTTCATTGGTTTTTGCTCTTATGTTTATATTTTCTTCTGTTTACTTTGGGTTTATTTTGCCCATTTTTCAGTGCCTGAAGGTTTACCTCCAAACATCCCGACAAATGATTTTTCCTCTTTGTTCTGGCTACCAGGAATCTCAACTTCCCTGTTCTAATTGCTTTCTGGTTTGATTTTTACTCTTTGCTTTTATTTCTCTTGCTTTACAATATAAGCTAACCCCATTTTTTAAAAAGTAGGATCCTGGGATTGGAGACTCGGTGCTTTCACTGCCGAGGGCGTGGATTCAGTCCCTAGTCGGGGAACTAAGTAACAATTGTTACTTGGATTGGAAAGGAATAAATTTTAAATAACAATTAGCTCTTATATCAGCTTCTGGCAATGGAATTACTTCTGTTGAAGAAGTTTTTCTCTTCATCAGTACAGGTTATCAGCTGTTCTGATCTACTTGCCTACCCACGCTACACATGCACGCATGCCCGTACACCCACACACACACCCCACCTCACCTAGAGGATTAATTGGGGAAATGGTGTTGCTTTGAGGTGTCACTGAGGTTATTATTTTTTAATAAGTTATTCTTGGTAAGGATCCAAGTATGAATATTAAAACTTTCATTTTATGGTAAAATATAGTGTTACTCCATAATCAGAGTAACTTCCTGTGGAATTTTTTAAAATAAGAATTACTAATTGGACCAGAGTACAGTTAGCATAGAATGAAGGCAGGGACCACATCTGTTCTCCATCGTATCCCTGGCACCAAGCAAAGTGATTGGCGATGAACATTTATTATTTGTTCAGTGAACTGCCAATGTGGTAGATGTAGTACTATCTTCTGTAGAAGCCATCATTATAGAATGGTAGTGATTCATTCCTTATATGAGCTTTCTACTTCTTTTGTTATATATGGATTGTGACAGTCATAGATGCTATATCAGATTTGCATTCAGTATATGAAATGAGATACAGCCTGCCTACTGAAATTATAGTCCAGTCACTTCTAAGTGCCTTAGCCAATCTTTTTCATGTCATGTCACCTATAAAAGCAGGTAATATCTGTATAGTACACTGGAGTAAACTGAGGCAGTAAATAGAGGGACTCCTGGGGAATCTCCTGAAGTCTGAGGGGATCAAGACCACATGCAGCTGTAACCCATTCATAGCATACTAGTGGGGAAGCTGTGTTTTTTAGACCTTACTGTCTGTAGATATACATTATAGTGCTTTAAAATCTATTGTTTTTGTTGTCCTTCCTTTTCCTGTAGTGTGGAAATTGGCGAAAGTGTGCGTGGAGAGGATGTCTACATTGTTCAGAGTGGCTGCGGTGAAATCAACGACAATCTCATGGAACTTTTGATCATGATTAATGCCTGCAAGATTGCTTCAGCCAGTCGGGTTACTGCAGTCATCCCATGCTTCCCTTATGCCCGGCAGGATAAGAAGGATAAGGTAGGAGCGGAATCTTTTTTTTTTCTTTAATTCTTTTTTTAAAATCAGGGGAAGCAGGAGCACTTGCCCAAAGTCAAAATCTTCCTTAATTATCAAATGTATATTTAGAGGATATTACTTTTTTATCGTAGGCATTACCTGATTTTCACAGCAATTGGTGTGATTGGTTTGTATAAAGTAACACATTTGCAGTCTGTCTGTTTTATTCCAGTCATATGTATGTGACTTTTGGCTAACTCACGGCTATTTTTTCATTGTATCAGCAAGACTAAGCACCAGCTCCCATGGAGTAGAATATTTTTTTAAACTATGGTAGCTCCTCTGGGACCCTCTTGGTTCTAGTGGTGACCTCTTCATATAACTTGAAGTCAGTTACATGAATACTCGGTCTCATTACACACACGCGCGCGCACACACACGCACACACACGTCTCACCTTATTTGGAGTATTAGAGGATAAAGCATATATGTAAAACTTTGCAGGTCTGTTGTAATTGATGCCCAAATTTTACATACAATGCCTGGGAGAAGGCCAGATATTTTTATTTCAGTAAAATACAGTGCTCCCACAGAGTAGAGTAAAGGGCATGGGCCTTGCTATTTTATGGTGCAGCCAGGTGTGTTTACCTGTTACTAAAGGGGGTTGAGGTTACTGGAACATTGGCCTCTGGATGAGTAAGGGAGTGGTGTAATTTATAAAATAAAACTATAATTTCCATCCTGTGATGTGTCTTTAATTTTATTTATTTATTTATTTATTTTTGGCTGTGTTGGGTCTTTGTTTCTGTGTGAGGGCTTTCTCTAGTTGCAGCGAGAGGGGGCCACTCTTCATCGCGGTGCGCGGGCATCTCACTATCGCGGCCTCTCTTGTTGCGGAGCACAGGCTCCAGAGGCGCAGGCTCAGTAGTTGTGGCTCACGGGGCTAGTTGCTCCACGGCATGTGGTATCTTCTCAGACGAGGGCTCGAACCCATGTCCCCTGCATTAGCAGGCAGATTCTCAACCACTGTGCCACCAGGGAAGCCCCTAATGTGTCTTTAAATGTTGACACGTTAGATGTTACACAGGTTTGAGTATGTATGTGTTAAAAGAGATTTTAATAAAATTCTTTCAAAAAAGATTTTTAAAGTCTGCATAATTTAAATAATGGAGCATTGGAAACACTTGAATAGGCAGAAAATATGTACGTGAAGAAAAAGAAAGGTAGGGAAGGTATTTTCTTTTCTGAAATATGTATCTTGATTTGGAAAAATGATAATCCACTTCATATTTGTGCCAGATTGTGATCTACTCAAAGTCAGTGGCTATGTCACTTTTTATGAATTTCCTGGTAGCACAGTACCTTAAACACAGTAGGTGCACAGTAAATAAGTGCTTCTTGAGCAAATGAATTGTTTCTCAAATTGGCTTTTTTTTTTTCTTTCCTCCCCTCCATTTAGAGCCGGGCTCCAATCTCAGCCAAGCTTGTCGCAAATATGCTCTCCGTAGCAGGCGCGGATCATATTATCACCATGGACCTGCATGCTTCTCAAATTCAGGTATCAGTGGAAGCTAAGTATTAGCTTAGGGATTATTAGGGATTAGAAAGGGGGTAGGAGAGGACTGAATGCTGAAAACCGTAGGGAAGCAAAAACTGCCCAAGTACAGCTCAAATAAACTAGACATTGATGACATTTTCAACATCCTCACCTTAAGCATAGATCATGATCTTAGCCACATGGGGTGGTTGGACAGGGAGGCCGTCTGGGATTCTGGGAAGCATGTAGGCTTTGGCATCAGACTTAGTTTGAATACTGGCTCTGACACTAACTAGCTTTGTAACCTTGGGCAGGTTATTTAACTTCTCTGAACACACACTGCTTTGTTATTGTGAGTATCAAGTAAGATATTAAATTCATAGTATAACACCTGGCTCATGAAAGATACGAAATAAATGGGAGCTGTTATTGTCATCATTAAATTTAGAGCCATAGATATTGGAATCTACCTTCTATCCTAAACAGAGTTAGGGGAGCAGAATACCACCTTATAGTTTATACTTTTTAAAGAGACTTTGAAATCATTATCATTGGAGGCTTCTGGGAATTCAGTGAGATACAGGACAGGTGATTATACCCATTTTATAGAAGAGGAACAGATTAGTTGTGAAATACAACTAATATGTAGCAACTAGTGTTAGAACACAGATCTCCTGACTTCTAGTTACTGTGACCATTTATTGTAAATGGCTTCCATTAAGTTTATATACCATAGCATCTCTAACCTGTTTACCAGTTAGTTTTTGCTCCTTAACAAACCAGCCCAACATTTACTGGCATAAGGTAGTAAGCATTTATTACTTCGTGGGTCTGCACGTTGGCTGGGTAGTTCTGGTCTTGGCTGGACTTGGCCGTTTTTCCCAAGAGCTTGCTCATGTGCCTGTGGTCAGCTGTGGTGTAGCCGAGGCCTGGCTTTGCCCGTCGTGGCTGGGCTCTCTTACATAGCCCAGATTCGAGGAGGCTGTTTTTACAGTCTGCCACACTGGGCATGCCTTCTGATCAGTTTGAATGTTGCAGTAAAGTATTCTGTTGGCAAGTTACTATTCTCTTTGTGTTCATTATTTGTAAATGGAAGAGAAGGAAAAGAAGCAAAACTGACCCAGCTTCTTTCTTTCTATAGGGCTTTTTTGATATCCCAGTGGACAATTTGTATGCAGAGCCAGCTGTCCTCAAGTGGATAAGGGAGAACATCTCGGAATGGAGGAACTGCACGATTGTTTCACCCGATGCTGGAGGAGCTAAGAGGTATGGTTGAAAGTCATGTTATTCCCAACGTACTGGGGAAAAGCTTTCAGACAGTTGTGTCAGAAAACGATGTTTCTCTATTGAAGTGAATTTTTCTCTTCTTGAAGGATAGTTGATTTACTATGTTGTGTTAGCATCAGGGGTACAGCAAAGTGATCTGAAAAAGACTATATATATATATATATATGTATGTATGTATGTATGTATATGTGTATATATATACACATATACATATATATATACACACATATATATACACATATACATATATATATAGTCTTTTTCAGATTCTTTTCCATTATAGGTTACTACAAGATATTGAGAAGTGACCGTTTTTAAATACTTGGGTGTGCCGGTAGCTAGGACATGGGCTGGATATGGTTTTACTCACTCCTCTTCTACTGGCCTGAGTCACTACCTGAAAGACAGCAGAGGTGCACAAAATAGTCTGGCATCGTGGGCTTGACCATAACCCAACAGTGACTCAGCGCTGCAGGGCTAGCAACAGCACTGTGACCCATCAGGAGGGGGAGGAATTTGGTTTTCTAATGAATGGCACCTGCTATCGAAGCCCATGATAATAGTGAACAAGTAAGCTTTTACATACCTCCAAATGGTTGGTTAAACCGTTTTGATCCTTTAGATTAAAATATTAAGCAGGAAGGAAAAGAAAGTGTGGTGATTTTATTTAAGCCAAGCTCTGAACATTCTAAACAAACTGATTGCCAGGGATTGCCAGTTGCAGTGCTTCAGCTCACGTGGTGCAGACTAAGAGCTTTTCATTTCTTTAGCGGCTCACTCGTTAGTAATGCATTCAAAAGCGTGACACATGTTCTTGTTGTGGAAATAGAATGAAGAGCTACAAAACACAGATGATTAGGAAACGCGAATTCAGATCTTTGCAAAAGCCATTCAAACCTTCAATGACTGTTTCTCAACAACCTCTTTATTTCAGGAACGTCAACAGAACTGATAAGCTGAGAGCTTGAGTTCTGTTCTCCAGCCAGATGTATGGCTTTGTGAGTCCCTTGTCGCTAGTTACCATCTGTAACACTAGAGACGGAGCCTAAAACACATCCCCCTCATGGTGGTTGTCATACTTGGGAAAATCATCTTCCACAGAGACTTAGAAAACAGTCACATTTGAAATAAGTAATCAAGCACGATTTTCTTTCCAAAGTTGGGTACAAAAAAACTGCCTTCAGTAGATGGTTTATTGCTAAATGATTTTGTTTGTTTGTTTATAATTTTCTTTTACTGATGAAAGATTTTCAAAGTGAATGGCTATCACGTCTGTCTTGGCAGGGTTTTTGGACTAGGTAGAGATTCCTGTGTGATTGTGACTTGCACGTAGTTCTACCATCAAGGATATCGGGAGTGGCTTTTTTGAGCCCTTTACACTTAGTCAGTCACTGAGTTTGTTGGCCATTGAGTGTGGACGGTTTGGGATGCTTGAACTAAGTGACCATGCATTTGCCTCGGCTAAATAATCATTCCAAGCAGATTGGTAACTTTTTTTTTTTTTTGGCTGCGCCGTGCGGCATGTGGGATCCTAGTTCCCCAACCAGGGATCGAACCTGTGCTCCCCACTTTGGGAGCACAGAGTCTTAACCACTGGACCACCAGGGAAGTCCCAGGTTGGTAACTCATGTTGTTATGTGCCCATGCAGTAGGAAAGGAGAGCACAGGGTATGGGTTGTTTAGATCAGGTGTAAATGTTGCCTAGGTTGTGGTCCAAGTCTTGTTTGTTCTTTATTATATGGTCACAGGTTCTCCCTTATTCAGCACAAACTCGAGATATGTGACCATAGCCACAAGGGAAATAGGACATAATGCTCTGGTTGGATCAGTATTACATTAAAACACAAAGCGCAAAGCATAGGCCTCTTCACCCATAAGAAGGATGGCATGGTGGAGCGTGGTCGTATGTGTCACTGGGGCACCACAGTCATATACACTGAATGGATTGCTGTTTGAGTGATTACATGGTACTTTGTTGCCAGAAAGATTTGTTTTCTATCCCACCTTCTAGTCTGGTTTGTATTGCCTTGTAATTTTTTTTTTTTTTTTTTTTTTTTGCGTTACGCGGGCCTCTCACTGTTGTGGCCTCTCCCATTGCGGAGCACAGGCTCCGGACGCTCAGGCTCAGCGGCCATGGCTCACGGGCCTAGCCACTCCGCGGCATGTGGGATCTTCCCGGACTGGGGCACGAACCTGTGTCCCCTGCATCGGCAGGCGGACTCTCAACCACTGTGCCACCAGGGAAGCCCTTGCCTTGTCATTTTAAAAAAAGGAATTTTGTTTTGATTTGGAGATGCTTTGAGCTGTACAGCAAGATGCCTGGTTTGCCCAGTTAATTGGTAAAACTTTTTTTCTAGCAGTCCTTAAAGGAATTCCCAAGCTTGGTGTCCAGGTACAGTTGACATTGACAGTTGGTGGATCACTGAGGGGAGTGTGATGAGGGCGTGGGCATTGGAATGGGCTGGGTACTGCTCCTCTCCCACCAAGTTCAGGTTCACTTCTCACCACATCCGCATGTCAAATTGGGGTGATCTACACTCCCGGCATTAGTTAACCAAGTCATCTCTCTCTCCCCTTTCACTGCCAGTCTAGTAAACGAACATGCCCTTGCATTCATTATACCGCTTCCTGGGACTGGTGAGGGTGTCTGTCTTCCCCTACAGTAACCCAGAATGAATTGTAATCTAAGTTTGACTAATACATTCATAAACTGCTCTCAGGGTATGGAGGCATTAGTCTATGAAACCCAGTTTGTGATGCCAATCAATTCCGGTTGCTTTCTTCCAACCCTGGGAACTGTTGGGTTTCAAGGAGTCTTCTCCCCCAGAAAACAAGCCCATCCTTTATTTCCTTTCTTTGTCCTAAGACACACACACACACACGCACACGCACACGCACAGGCACACGCACATGCACAGGCACATGCACACGTTTTAACTGTGAATACCCTGTGTTGCAGAGTGACCTCCATCGCAGACCGGTTGAATGTGGACTTTGCCTTGATTCACAAAGAACGGAAGAAAGCTAATGAAGTGGACCGCATGGTGCTAGTGGGAGATGTGAAGGACCGGGTGGCCATCCTCGTGGATGACATGGCTGACACTTGTGGTACAATCTGCCACGCAGCTGACAAGTGAGTGCCTAGTGGTAGAGCTGGGGGTTAGAAGTAAAAAGCTAACTGCTATCTGAATGCCCTAATCCTGCTGATTCTCTTTGGAACTGAATTGAGGAGATGACAACTAGCTTTCTTTTGTCACCCTAGGCTAAAATTGCAATGCATGTAAATTGATAAGTATTATGTTTTTCTCTAGATTTTCTTAGTTTTATTTTTCCTTGTTATTGTGCTAAACTTTATGTAACATGAAATTTGCTGTTTTAACCATTTTTAAGTGTGCAATTCAGTGGCATTAGTTGCATTCACAGTGTTGTGCAACTGTCACCACTATATTTCCAAAATTATCTCATCATTCTAAGTACTCTACTTTTGATAGTTTTTTTTTTAAGATTTATTTATTATTTATTTTTGGCTGCGTCGGGTCTTAGTTGTGGCACGCGGGATCTTCGTTGAGGCACACGGGATCTTTTGTTGTAGTGCATGGGCTCTTCATTGTGGTGCATGGGCTTCTCTCTAGTTGTGGTGTGCGGGTTTTCTCTTCTCTATTTGTGGCATGTGGGGTCCAGAGCACATGGGCTCTGTAGTTTGCGGCATGCAGGCTCTAGTTGAGGCGCACGAGCTCAGTAGTTGTGGCACATGGGCTTAGTTGCCCCGTGGCATGTGGGATCTTAGTCCCCTGACCAGGGATTGAACCCATGTCCCCTGCATTGTAAGGGGGATTCTTTACCACTGGACCACCAGGGATGTCCCTTGATAGTTTTTTAAAACAAGTTAAGGTAAAAAAGTCCATATGCCTGAGGAGACAGAAATAGATTCTCATGTTTATATTTTACCTAAGCTAGAATCCCTGGCCTTACCTTTTGACTGTTCGTTTTCGCTGCTACTACCTTCATTCGTATTCCTTCTCATCGTTTGCCTACACTGTTCTAAATTGGCTTCCCTCTGTTCTCTGCTGCCAGTCACCAGGCTCTTACCTCCCCAGTCCATCTTTCACATTGCCACCATACTCGCTTATCTTCCTAAAACTAAGACTAGATTCCCCTCATGCCTCCTTTAAAACCTTAAGTGGCTCCCCACTGCTTATAATCCAAGCCAGTACGGACAGCATTGTTTCTCATAATTTGTTTTTTAAATCTCCAGGTATCCGTGCCTTGCACAGTGCATAGCATATATGTATAATAAATGCTTAAAAAAAAAGACTTGTGTGCTCTCCTGGTTTGGATCCTGGAGTATACATTTATAAAACTCCTTTTATCATATTAGTAAGTTAATGCTAATTGCTCTTAACAGATCAACTCCCTGAACACGGTAAAGTTTCTTTCTTGTTCATGGTATGCTCCAATGCGAGTATTCCCCTTTCAGTCTCATGGCGCTGCATCTTTAACATTTCCATTTTGTCCAGCCAGAAAGGGAAAGGAGCATGGAGGATCATCCATGGGAGATTTTACAAGCCTCTGTCCACATTTAGATAGCCAGAATTAAGTCACATGGCCACACCTAGCTATGCAAGGGAGGCTAGGAAATGTCCAGCTGTGTGCTAGGAAGAAGAGGAGACAGATTTTGTTGAGCATAGAAGTCTGTGCCACAGTCCTTCTACACTAATCCAAACCTATTCAGATAAGTTCTTAGTCTGTTTCTCTCTCCTTGCTATCAACTGAATTGCATCACCCTAAAATTCAGCCCTAACCCCCAGTGTGATGGTGTTTGGAGATGGGATCTTTGGGAGGTTATTAGGTTTAGGTGAGGTCATGAGGGTGGGGCTCTTATGATGATATTGGTGCCCTTATGAGAAGAGACACCAGGGAGCTCCCTCTCAACCCCACCCCCCATTCTCCCTCTTGGTCTATGCACACAAAGAGGTCATGGAAGCATATAGTGAGATGGTGGCCACCACCAAACCAAGAGAAGAGGTCTCAGAATGAAACCTACCTTGCTGACACCTTGATCTTAGAACTCCCAACCTCCAGAAACGAGTGAGAAATAAAATTCTGTTTAAGCCATCCAGTCTGTGGTATTTTGTTGTGGCAGCCCAAGTTGACTAAGACATTCTTCTTCCCTAAGTTGGATTTTATAGTGACAAGTAAGATTACTCCTAATCAACTCTGCTTTTTCCTCTAGACTTCTCTCAGCTGGAGCCACCAGGGTTTATGCTATCCTGACTCATGGAATCTTTTCTGGCCCAGCCATTTCTCGCATTAATAATGCATGCTTTGAAGCAGTAGTTGTCACCAATACCATACCTCAGGAGGATAAGATGAAGCATTGCTCCAAAATACAGGTGAGGCTGAGATTCTTGCAAAACAAGACTCCACTGAGTATTTAGGAGGTGGTTACATGTGTTGAATTAGGTGTCTGGGTGGGTTCTAAAGATTTCCTCCTTTGCTCTCAAGGCTTAGTCATCAGGATTTGTGACCCAAAAGGAAAAAGATCACGTGTCTAAATATTCAAACAGCTAGACCTAGAATCTCTGGAGGAGAGATCAGTACAGATACAGACCCACAATCAAACAGAAACTTTATTAGTTTCTTCTACAAGAGACAGTGACATCAATCTTTTTAACAGAAATCTCAGGTCATCTGAGAGGTCAAATAGATCCAAGGAAGAAAGATGACAATTAAACAGTTAAATTAATCAAAAGGCACTACAACACCACCTAAAACCTACAGAGCCCAGGATTCTACATTTTAACAGGCTCTCCCAGTGATTGTGATGCACACTCAAGTTTCCAGGTCCATGCTTTACAGTTTGTGTGTATCACTCTTAACTATTGGCCCCTGCAAACATAATGTGAAACTTTTAAACTGACGGTATGCTCCTTAGAACTTCAGTGTTTCTCAAAGTGTGCTCTGGAAACCACCTAAGTTAATCACCTAGGGTTCTCGTTAAAATGCAGATTCCTTTGCTCTACCCAGGGCCTACAAAAACAGAGGTCATGGGACCGGGACTTTAATTTCCCCAGGTAATTGTCAGACAATGAAGTTTGAGTGCTGTTGCACTAAAAGAACAAGGCTTTCCATTAGAAATATGGAAATATAATCCACTAGAAATATATGGAATTGGAGGGTTGATATCATTCTTAAGGATTTCTTTTTCAGCTTAAATATTCTTTTTTCATTCCTAAGAATTTTTAAATGCCAACTTACCACCATCTTGGTGAGTCTGAGTCAGAGTTTTTCCTCCATAAGCATTTTGACTCTTTCCCAAGTGGTTGGTTATATTTAAAATGTGGGTATGAAGAGCATCTGGCTGTGGGCTCCCTTGGGGAAACAGCAGAGTGCAGCAGTCTTAAGAGGAAGGACCCTCATCGGGCTGCTCATCAGTGTCTGCAAACTGGCCAGTCATCTCTGTCTGTATGATACTAACCTGATGCTTGCCTTGCCCTCCTAGGTGATCGACATCTCCATGATCCTTGCAGAAGCCATCAGGAGAACTCACAATGGGGAATCTGTCTCCTACCTGTTCAGCCATGTCCCTTTATAATAGAATAAGTTCTGAGGCTTTTAAAAAATAAAGTGAGTCCCACCCCTTATTTTCCTTTGGTATTTGATGAAAAATCCAGCAGAAGACCCAACTTGTTACAGTGTAGCTTTCTACATCCCACATCAGGTATATGAGTGTTTCTCCTACATTAGAGAAAGATTGAGATTAACTGCTGAGATTTCCTACCTGTATTGTCTCGTCCTGGCTTCTTTGATCTTGTGAGCCTTGCAGCTTTAACTACAGCTCAGCTGCTACAAGATGTCAGACTTTGGAAAAAGTTGTGTAAGACTGTCTGAATGTGTTTGGGGAGCTCAGACTACTTTGCATGTGAATGCTTCAGCGCCCCCCCCCCCCGAAATTGTGACAAGTTCTCTAAAGTCTGTACTAAATTCCAGCATGATCTTGGGGCAGCCTGAACCCAGCTCTGGTTGCTGAGCCCCTCTAAGGCTGGAACAGGTCTAGGGCAGGAGCCTGAGGGGAGACAACCCACCATGCAACAAATGCTTCTTGGGAGGAAAAAGCCTGATCCATCACCCTTTGCGTGGATTCTGTCGCTTGGATTCTCCTTTGTCCCTGTTCCTTTCCATTTGGCCTGACCTTCTTTTCCTGGCCAAATATCAACTTGGTCCCAAGTGATCATTGTGCCATAGTCTTCTGGAAAGCAAACTCGCTTCCTACTATATAATCTATAACAATTTACATGAGACTATTTCGCTGTAGCTTAATCTTCCTTAGCCCACTACCACTGCGGTAGTAGGTTTTAGGTGGTGTTGTAGTGCCTTTTGATTAATTTAACTGTTTAATTGTCATCTTTCTTCCTTGGATCTGTTTGACCTCTCAGATGACCTGAGATTTCTGTTAAAAAGATTGATGTCACTGTCTCTTGTAGAAGAAACTAATAAAGTTTCTGTTTGATTGTGGGTCTGTATCTGTACTGATCTCTCTGCCAAAGCTTTGGTTTAAGTGTCTTGGCTGCCCAATGATAGCTCTTACTTCTTTGTTTCTGAGCAATTAACTGCATTAACTGCATTGAGTAGACACGGCAGCGGTTTTATTCAACTGTAAGACCTTGAGCTGTCTGGGGTTAACTAAGAACTAGATGTAGTGTAATTCGGTGCATTATACCTGAATTACAGGCTGTATAATGCCTGTTGGATCTCCGGTTCTCATTCCTGGTGATAGGATTTAGGTATTTTCTCAGAGGAAGAGAGTAGTTTCTACAATTTATTCATTTTGAGCCAATTTTGCCAAATGTGGTAAGACTTCCCTCCATCAGTAGTTGACACACATTTAGCATTTAATTTCAGCCCTTCTAATTATAACGCATTCCAAAATGTTAAGTGAGTTTCTTTTTGCATCGTCAAATAAGGACACTGACTTTTTGGGATGCTAAATGCTTCTGGAGCTTTGTGAAGAGTGCTCCCTTGTCTTTGAAGCCTGGTTCTGCTTTTGTTTTTGCTTTATGTTGAATATTGGGATATTTACAATGATCTTTTGAAAAAAGTGATTGAAAAGGGACTGAATTGAGTTATGAAGCATGTTCTTTTGACCCTCTAGCCCTCTTTCACTTCAAGTCTTTGCTCTGGGAGAAGCTGACATGGAGCACTGATGCTATAACTTGCTGATTCTGCTATTTCCTGAAGTATTGGGTCAGTTGATCAGGGCTTGCCATGTCAGAATATTTTGACATCAGACCTGTACTCTGGGCCCCCTTGGGCAATCCAGTTCCTAGGATGAGGTTTTGAGGCCCTCAAGAAAGGCCCTCAGTCCCCATCTTTGATCCCTATGCCCGGGGGGGAAGGTCAAGATTCAATTCCCTGTGACACCCAGTAAAGTGCCCTAAGTACCACTGAGGCCATTCTTTTTCTCTCCAGTGGGAGAGACCCAAGTGTGCTGGATGGCAAGTGATTCTTGACTGGGGAACAGTAGCAGGAACAGACCTGGAGGGGCCGGGGAGGAGGCACAAAAGCTGGAGTTGCAGGGAGAGCACAGTTGAAAGGAAATAGCTATGTAACTGCTTCTGAGCAAAAGGCATCACCAGGTTCGATTTCCCATATGCCCTAACCTCCCCTTACCCTCAGAACTGGAGAAAAGAAGATTCCTTGGACCAGGGCTGAGCTGGGCAACCCTCAAACCTAATGCCTTTATCAGAGGTTTCTTTCATCTCAAGTTGGAGCTTTCCACGTTTGGAATAAAAGCGTTTTCTGCTCAAGAGTTTACTTAGCTTGCCCATTAGTAGCATGTAGCCCTTAACCTGAGGGTTATTAGAATCATGGAAAACTTGAAATTTTAAAAAGAGAAACGTTGTCTCCCCTATTGACCTGCCCTCCTACCAACCTCCCTCTTAACTAGCTCTTGGGCGGGGGGATGAGGCCTCCGAAAAGGAGTCAGGTTATTGGTGGCACCTCCCCAGCAACTTTTAAGGTGAGGACGGGGGAAGAAAGCTCTGCACTGCCGCCCCGGGGCCCACCACTCGGACTGGAGACCACTGAGTGGGTATGTGCCCAGTTTGCAAAAAGAGCCATTACGTTCAGTCAGGAAGTAGAGCCAGCCCCCAGCCTCGCCTTAGTCTGCACCTCCAGCCTTGAGACGGCTGGCTCTTCAGTTGATTGGCTCCTGCAGCACTGAGACCCAGTCTCCTCTGTTTCTGGTTTTCCCTTGCCCTGCCTATGCCGGGGATTCACTTCCATTACCCTGACAAGGCCTTTTGCGACCAGTGCATTACAGAACCAAAAGAGATTATAGGAGGGCCCTGTGTCTTTGGAGTCCTCTACAGAGGCCAAAGCATCCCGCCACCCCGGATCATGAGGTAACTGAGGTCACCAGGGTCATCTGTGCTGCCCTCCTATCGGAGCTGCAAATGGGAGAGGGGGGGATTGGAATTCACACAGCCATATGGTGGGAACACACTGAAGTTAATTCACACCTCATTTCCAGGCTGAGGCTTGACCGATCATGTGCCTGTTAGTCATTTGCTGCCTCTTGCCAACAGCCGGCGACAGTAAGGCTGTTCTGAAAGGCTCAGCCTTTGGCACCTGCTTATCCAAAAGCACGCTCGGTGGTGTCCCTCCCCTCAGAACCAGTCATTGGCCCCTGGACACTCCTGCCTGAAACAGGTTCTGTCTTGACGGTCATGGTTGAAAGGCAATGGAGCTACAGCTAAAGACTCCCCTTGCTGCTGTATTCTTTCGCCAGGTTTTGAAGCCTGTTTTCTCTTGTAGATTTTTTTGGCGAGTCTCGCACTCCTTGTTTAAGAAAAAAGCAAATTCTCCAAATTATGACAGATGAGGCTTGATGTTCCGCAGAATCTTGCTTGGTTCAAATATTTCTTCTAAATCACCTTTTCCAAAGTCTTGGCCGGACAGCGGCAAGGGAGCTAAGATGTTAACGGGCATATTCAGATCCCTGGTACTAAACACACGTCGGGGTTAGGATCCATCAGGCCTTGCCATTGGTTCTCGGGTTGCTCTTCTGGGATATTTCTGCCGGGGCAGGTGATGTTAGCTGCCTCAGAAGAAAACCTTTGTGCTGTTAAGAAAAGCCTGTGTTAGGAAAACTATTATTTCAGGGAGAAGATTGAATGTGAGGCCAGATGTTAGTTTTCAAATCTCAAGGAAATTCCAGCGTAAAGTCAGTTTCTGAGGGTTTGCCTTAAGTCTGCTCACCAGAAGACTGACCTATGGTCACATTTGGTACATTTGCATGGGGGTGAGCTCACGGTTTCTTTGGGTTGGGGGAGCATGCCACCCGGCTTGTGAGATCATAGTTCCCCAACCAGGGATTGAACCCATGCCCCAGCACCGAAACTGCTGAGTCCTAACCACTGGACCGCCAGGAATCCTCGTGAGTGTATATTAATGAGAAACGTTGAAGTGGAGGGTGAGCGATACAGAGGGTGATACGAAGAAGAAGCGATGGTTCTTTCCTTAAAACTTTCAGGAAGTTGACTTGGCCCCAGAAGACCCGTGGTAATGATGGTTGAGTAGCTGCTCTACATGGCCTCTAAGATTGCAAAGGTAAAGGGTTTGCAGGGACTGGACAGGTCCCCACTGCCTCACCCTTCCTGAGGCTGCTTTCCTGTCTCAGCACTGAGGGCCTGGCCACCACCTTCCATCCCTCCTCCCCCACTCTCCTGTCTGGATGCCCTTAGCCTTTGATGTTCCTAAGGACATTGATCTTGCCATGAAGTTCCTTAGGCCCTCTGTTCCTGAGCGTGTTCCCTTGGTTTTTAGCTTGCAGAGTGAAAGGGAAGGAGACACAGAGCGCAGGGTAACTTTTTCCATCCCAACCCTTGGTAAACTTACCCGCCCCAGAGCCTCAGAAACCTGGCTGGCTCCTCTTCCAGCTGAGTCCACGTGGTGTGATCCTCTTTGCTGCTGACCTGTTGTACGCCCCTTGGTGACAGCTCACTGTCCCCACCCCACGTCTGGAGGGACACCAAAGCCAGCCACCAGAGTCGGACTCTTCCCCATCTTTCCCTTTCTCCAAGCTCTTTTCCCCAGTACGTTTCTCCGAAAGCTCAGTGGCCAACTATAAAATTAAAAACAGGGAGGGGAAGGCTCTTTTTGAAGCAAAAATGTCTGAAGCCCTGCAGAGTGACAAGAGGCCTTTCTCCCATTCCTCTCCATCCTGCTTTGTTTTTTCAAATGGCTCAATTCTATATTCTCCACGTTCACCTCCACACTTGGCGTGTCCACTTGCCGCTGCAGCTGGGTCTTGTTGCTTCTTCACCCATAACAGTTGCCATGAGCTCACTCACATCTTGGGGTTTTGATTCAGGGTAAATCCCCTACCTACAGACAAGTTCAGTTCCAAGAGCATGTTCGTAAGTCCAATTTGTTCGTAAGTCCAACAAAGTTAGCCTAGGTACCCAACTAACACAATCGGCTATACAGTACTGTACTGTAATAGGTTTATAATAATTTTCACATAAATAATGCATAAAAAACAAAAAATAAAACATTTTTAATCTTACAGGACAGTACCTTGAAAAGTACAGTAGTACAGTACAACAGCTGGCATACAGAGGCTGGCATCGAGTGAGCAGGCAAGAAGAGTTACTGACTGGAGGAGGGAGGGGAGGTGGGAGATGGTAGAGCTGAAGGATCGTCAGCAACAGGAGACGGAGGACAAGCTGCAGTTTCACTCACGCCTGACGTGGATGGCACAGGTTCTGGTTCCTTGCTGGATTCAATTCTATCTACCCTCTTGAAAAAACGGTCCAGTGATGTCTGGGTAGTACTGTACCAGCTACATCACTGCTGCTTTTACACTTCTTCCAGCCATCCTGGGCTTGAAATAAAGATACTGTACCACTGTACTCTATACAGTACTGTACAGTAAAGTACACAGAAGCACAACCACTTGTAGAGGATGCGCGCACGTGACAGTGGACGCCAGACGTGAACTAACTTACGTGACTGGACATGTGAACGCACATTCGCATCTTTGAAAGTTCGCAACTTAAAGGTTCGTATGTAGGGGACTTACTGTGAAACAAACAGGGCAGCCAGGCTTGTCCATTCACCCGGGCAATACACAGCAGAGGTTCTCTGTATGTAAGCAAGCCTGGAGCCACTCCACCCAACTGTAGCCCTCATCCTCAAAGTTCCTGGGGTAGGGCCTCTGATGACACAGTGGGTGGGGACTCAGTGTGCCGGAGGGGCTGCAGCGAGGCAGGGGAGGAGCACAATGAGAGGAGGTCTGCTGCAGCCCAGATGAGGACCCTTCCCAGCCTGGATGAGGACCCTTCCCCCTCCCATGGTTTTCCTGCAGCCACCAACCACGGGGCCTGTCACTACTGTCCGACTTCCACCAGGGGGAGCCAAGCGGGCTGGAGGGAAGGGAGACCTGCTCAGGGCTCTAAGCACCTGCCGGAACTCCAGGTCCCCTCTTCCCTTTTATGTCCCCAGCAGTCAGGGTGACAACGTGGTGCCCAATTCCCACTCATTCAGCAGACAGGAAAGTGCACACAGTGTAAGCGTATTCCAAGTGCTGTGCTAGATGCTAGGAACACAGAGGAAACTGCCTTGGTTCTCTACCCGAGGCACTCGTCTAGAGGGCGAAACAGGACATTACAACTTGCTGTGATAGGAACTCTGATGAGGGAAGAGCAAAGTGCGCTAGGAGTACAGAAGGGGCACCTGAGTCAGTGGTGGAAGTCAGGGAAGGCTTCCTCGTGAAAATTATTTTGACTCAAAGCAGTTGATTACAAGTTGGCCAAAGGGGGACTGGGGAGAAGGGTGTTTCAGGCGAACAGAATAGCATGTGCTTACCTGGACATCCAAAAGAATGCAGCTGGTGTGTGTGTGTGTGTGTGTGTGTGTGTGTGTGTGTGTGTGTGTGTG
>NW_020838010.1:1017272-1143967 GCF_003676395.1 Aethalodelphis obliquidens
TGTGTGTGTGTGTGTGTGTGTGTGTGTGTGTGTGTGTGTGTGTGTGTTTAGGGGTAAGATGGGGAGCCGCGATGAGGAACGGGGCTGGTGAGACCAGACCATGAAGGATCTTATAAGTAGAATGACCGGACGCCTATTGTCCCAGGGTACTTATTAATAGCACGCCCTTACACACTGTCCTGGTGTGGTTAACTGAGGACCCTATCATATGGTACCCTACTTGTAAGACATGCTTACGAGTGTGAACTTTATCCTAGGAGCAGAGAGAAGCCACTGAAAGTTTTAAGCAGGGTACTGACAGGATAAGATCCACACAGTTAAAATAGACTGGCAGCATGTGAAGAATGGATCAGGTGAGGGTGAGTGTGGAGGAAGGAGATCAGTTACAGGGCCGTGCAGTTGTCCAAGGGAGAGATGAGGGCAGCCAGGGCGAGAGAAGTGCTGGTAGAGAGAAGACCAATCTGCAATATATTTGGCAGGAAAGTGCAACAGAACTTGGTGATGTTTTGATGCATGGGTTGAGGGAGGAGGGGGTCCAGGACAACTTCCATTTTTCTGGCTTGAGTGCCTGCTGGATGCTGGTACTGTGGAGGATGGGGCGTGATGCTGAAGTTCAGCTGAGGAACTGCTAAGTTTAAGGTGCCTGGGGGAGGGCCCAACGGGCAGCCGTTGCTGCCAGCGGAGAGGTTGTGCTCATCAATACATTTCTGCCCAAATGCCCTCTCCAGATAGTCATGAGGCGGTGGGGCTGTAAACCGGGCCAGCCTTAAGGATGCTGGGTGTTTGAATCCAAAGGATAAGGAAAAGTGGGGGGAAGTTGTGGAATGGGAGGAAAGCTAGGGAACAGTGAAGAAAGGTAAGAAGTGTTTTAAATGCACAAGGTAAAAATCTGGATTATAGGTTATCTAAAGGAGAACGATAAATAGAAGCCAACAAAGAAGACTCTAAACGAAAGAAATGTGGATATTTTAAAAATTACAGACAGTTTACAACAGCATTATAGACAGGGAGACGTGTGTAAAAAGCCTTAACCTGTAATCTGCAACCATATGACAGTGATGATTATTTTGGTGTATTTGGGAGGTATGCATGAGTGAAGCAAGAGCAGCAACAGCAGGTTAACTAAAGAAAATCTATGGTAACAGTTTAACAGGGTCCAAGGCCAGATTTAGAAGGCTACATCAGCAACCCAGCTAGGGAATGGCAATCAGGGACTCACTGAAAGCAGGGGGCAAGGGCTTCAGAGCCTTGTGTCCACACTGAACGGAATCCTTATGTTTTTCTTCTTAATTAAAATGTCTATTTTGAGATGATTATAGATTCACATGCAGCTGTGAAAAATAATTCAAAGAGATCCCATATGCCCTTTGCCCACTTTCTCCCAGTAGGCACATCTTGCAGAACTAGAGTGTAATATACAACCAGAATCAATATATTGATACAAGCAAGATACAAACAGTGCCATCACCACCAGGAGCCCTCACAGCCACTTCCCTCCCACCCCTGCCCCCTCCTTAATTACTGGCAACTACTAATCTGTTCTTCATTTCTATAATTTGGTCATTTCAAGAATGTTATATAAATAGAATCATACAGCACGTCACCTTTAGGGATAGTTATCAATAGTTTGTTCCATGGTATATATGTACAGTTCAGCCATTCACCCATCAGAGGACATATGTATTTCCAGTTTGGGGCTGTTAAGAATAAAACTGCTATGAACATTCATGTACAGGTTTTTGTGTGAACACAAGTTTTTATTTCTCTGGGATAAATGCCCAGAAACACAGTTGCTGAGTCGTATGGTGGTTGCACGTTTAGGTTTTTTTTAGAAACTGCCAAACTGGTTTCCACAGTGGCTGCATCATTTCGCATTCCCAGCAGCAGTGTACGAATGGTCCAGTTTCTCTGCATCCTCACCAGCCTTTGGTGGTATCACCGTTTGGTCTTTGGCTTTTGTTTACACACCTCTGAGAGGTGTGTAGCGATGTCTCCTGGTTTTCATTTGTGTTTCCCTAATGGCTGATGACATTGCCCATCTTTTCTTGTGCTTATTTGCCACCCTTAGATCCTCTTTGCTGTAGTGTCTGATCAAATCTTTGTGGATCTTTTCTAAGCCTTCTGTTTCAGCTGGCTCCCTCTGACATGGCTCCAGCACAGAAAGCGGGGGATAGGACGCCACCGCAGGACTGCCAGCTGGGGGTCGAAATACAGGTCGCCACTCAGCCTCCACTGACAACCAAGTAGGGAGCCTCCCTGTTACTGGTGGTCAGGATTGGTAGTTCCAGCCTCCACTGATACCTCCTGGCTGGGAGGGGTAGGAGTTCCTCGTTACTGCTCCCCACATGGCCTCCACTGACATCACAGGGTGGGAGGGGTGTGTCTCCATTATTGCTGGGTGACAGAGAAAGTCTTAGCTCTCTACTAGAGCTTTTTTTTTTTAATTTATTTTTGGCTGCATTGGGTCTTTGTTGCGGTGCAGCGGGCTTCTCATTGCGGTGGCATCTCTTGTTGTGGAGCACTGGCTCTAGGCACACGGGCTTCAGTAGTTGTGGCACATGGGCTCAGTAGTTGTGGCTCGTGGGCTCTAGAGCACAGGCTCAGTAGTTGTGGCGCACAGACTTAGTTGCTCCCCGGCATGTGGGCTCTTCCTGGACCAGGGTTCGAACCCATGTCCCCTGCATTGGCAGGCGGATTCTTAACTACTGTGTCACCAGGGAAGTCCTCCTAGAGCTTCTGACGCCACCCAGCCAGGAAGGGAAGGGTAGTCGCATTACCGCCTTGTGGGTGTGGAAGTCCTCCGTCCCCACATGGTCTCCACTGATGCCTGAGGAGGGACCACATTACCACCCAGTGAGGATGAAAATCCAGCTCCCTCCTCTGCCTCCTCTCCCTCCCCATCTGGCAGGGGACTCGGGTGGGAGCTTGGGGGCCTGAAGCTGAAGTCTCTGCTCCCCCCTCGGCCTTTGCTGGTAGCGATGGGGCCACAGTTTTTCCTGTGGTGTTTAGCAACAGTAGAGAGGTTCATATCTAAAATGTTCTGTCTTCCTAGGCTGCCCCTTTCCTAGAGAGAGACAACTTTTGCTGGGGCTTTTTAATCTGCAACCATTAGCCTTTCCAGGTTGTCATCTTCTTCAGCCCAAAGTCTGGGAAAATGAGACAAGAAGAAAACTGAGGGAACTCACCACCATGTCGTTCCTTGAGTCCAAAAAACCCTAGCCTGCCTGCCTTCTCCACCTTTCAGAATCTCCTGTGATTGTTTCGTACATACTCTCCAGAGTTTTCAGATGTACTTAGCAGAAGGAATCGGCAAAAGCACATCTACACCATCTTCCCAGACCTCCTTTTGCTTTTGAAAAAAACACAACTTTGTATTGACGAACAACATATCGGAAAATGTGCAATTCATAAGTTTACAGCTCAATGAATTTTCACACACTGGACACACCTAACACCTAGATCAAAGCAACAGAACATTACCAGCACTTCATGAGTCCCCTCATGGCCCTTCTCGGCCACACTTTCCACACTGCAGCAGCTACTGCCTCTGTGGCTCTTACCTGGCTAGCCCAGCAGAAGGGCAGCAACAGCTGGAGATCCACTCTGGCTTGTAGCTCTCTCCTGTGTTGTGTGCGTGTGTGTGTGTATGCCTCCTCACGTGCAGGCTGGTGGGGTTTTGCACACCACTCTATCCATCTGACCTCCTCGCCTGGGCACCTTAGGTTTGCAAGTTCTTCACAGACCTGAGTTCAAATTTGAGTTCCATTACTTACCCAAAGTTCAGTGTAGTGACTAAGAACATAGGCATTGGAGTCAAACCTGAGTTCAAATCCCAGCTCTCCCATTTGTCGGCTGTGTGGTCCAGAAAAGGGTAATAACAGTAGGCCCTTACGTGGTGCTGTGAGGATTAAATGAAACAACTCATGTGAAGTGCTTAGAAAAGCACTTGACACACAAGCCAACCCTCAATCAATGTAGGTATTACCACGGTTAGTATTAGCACTTGTGTGAATCTTAAGGGATATCAATTATGTCAAGTGCCCGATACAGTTCCTGACACTCGGTAAGTGTTAGCTCTCCTCCTTCCTGCCTGCAGGGGAACACTAAGGAGTTGGTACCTATTGTAATTTTGTTCTCATGGGTCAGAGGAAAAGAGGGAAAAGCTTCAGTGGGGAAGATCCTGTGGTTGTTTCATACATACTCTCCAGAGTTTTCAGCACACACCGTGGCTGTGCTGTGATGTCCTTCCCAGGGCCTCCTGGGAATATGCATCAGGCTCCCTTGGGACAGACTTCCTTCCCCTGCTTGGGAGCAAGGTCAGGTTCCAGTGCCTTCCTTCATGCCCCGACTCTGCACTCTTCTCAGTGAAGGCCTGGATGGAGCAGAAGGTAATGCTCGTGGGAAAGCCAGCCCCCTCTCCACAGGTTGAGGTCTGCCTGGCCCCCCAGCTCTGACACTACTGTACTTCCTTCTTAATATGGCAGAGTAAAGGCCCTGGAGAGTTCCGGGCCAGTACAACTCCATGTCCTAGCTTGGTCCCTGTGAGTCCTTTCCTTTCTCTGGCAAATGGTACTGGCCGCCACGCCCAGGCCTGCCTCGGTGAAGTCCCAAGGTGTCTCCCAGCACCCCAATCTGGGGGTTAAGGAGAGAGCTTGTCAATAAATAACCAAAATGTAATCTGACATAACCTTCATTTCCAAACTATGTCACTACACATTTCTGTTAGGAGAGAAGGAAAGAGTATCTTGAAGTTGAACAGAGCTAGGGCATTACAACTCCCCAAAGTTTGGGGATCAGCTACTGTAATACCTGAATGTAATTTATGAACTCGTGCTCTGCCTTGTTCCAGTGCAGAGATTTGCTACAGCCTCTGGATTTATGGCGTTGCCCTTCTCTCTGCAGACAGCAGGGGGCCTCATTAGCACAAACTCAATGTCACTGACAAATATATGGGAAGGGATGTTTGCCAAGGTTCTTGAAGCAAAGTAAAACTTTAACAGAAATGTGCAAGAAAATTGGCTGTTCGGCTTAATTCCCTTAAAAAAAAAGGATTTTCTGAGTTAATAGGGGTTAAGGAGAACCTTCTCATTGTTCCACTCCATGTGGTTGCAAATTCATCCAAAATTCACAAGTTGTCTTCACTGCCTCAATTTGGAATTGGGATCCTGGGTAGGGCTGCCAGATTTAGAAAGTAAAAATACAGGATGTCAAATAACAACCCTTGACATTTCGTTGTTTCTTTTTTAAATAAGACTCTGAAAGATGGAGACAGGAAGGCAGAGCAGCTAGGGAGCTCAGGACCTGAGGAAAAGCATAGTGGTGAGTTCCTTGGGTTTCCTTTTTTTTTTTTTTTAAGTAGCTTTTATGTCCCAACATTTCATTGGGTTTCTTTTTTGTCTCATATATGCTGGACTTGGTGCTGGGGAGGAAGGCAATCCAGAAGTGCCAGTGGGCACAGACAAAAAAAGCCCTTACAAAACCCAGCTCTCTCTAGGCAAAGGAACAGGAAAGAGACAGCCTGAGACAGAAAACTTTCAGATAAAAACTGCTCTACAGCAACCAAACACCACAAAGAAAAGGGAAGACCTAGTGAGACACCACAATTGCAGACCATAAGGAGGTATCCCAACACGCCCACACACACACACACACACACACACACACACACACACACGTACACACACCAGGGTGGTTTCATGAAAGACCTAGCATGCGGCCGCGGTTTTCACTGCCACCAGACCATAAGGAGGTCCTTCATCCCATGGTGCCAATGGAGATACCCTCTCCCCTCCCAGTGCAGGCCTAGTGGGGAGCCTGACCTCCCCCTCCTACCTGGCCTCTGGATGTCAGTGGAGCCTGAGTGGGGACCTTGTCCTCCTTCTCCCAGCAAGATGGTGTCTGAGCAGGTTGACTAAAACAAGGTTTAAATGAGATCCAGAATCTCCTAATACCCCAAATGTGCAAAGTGCAACAAAAAAATGACTCATCTCTCCAAGAGCCAGGAAGATCTCAAACTGATTGAAAAGTGACCGTCAACAGACGCCAACACCAGGATGATGGAGATGTTAGAATTATCTGATAAAGATTTTAAAGCAGCCATCATAAAAGCGCTTCTATGAGCAAATATGAACACGCTCGAAACAAATTAAAAAATAGTAAGTCTCAGCAAAGAAATAGAGACATAAAGAGACGATTGGAAATTTCAGAGCTGAAAAATACCAAAACCTCAAAGGATGGGCTCAACAGCAGAGTGCAGGGGCCAGAGAGAAAGTGTCAGCACACTCCGAGATAGAACAATAGACATGACCCACTCTGAACATCAGAGAGAAAGTAGATGGAAATGGAAGAAAAAGAACAGAACCTTGCCGACTTGTGCGACTATAATAACGAAAACCTAACATTCATGACATTGGAGTTCTGGAAGGAAAGGAGAAAGAGGATGGGGCTAAAAAGGTACTAGAAGAAATAATGGCTGTAAACTTCCTAAATTTGGCAGAAGACACACACCCACAGATTCAAGAAGCTGGGTGAACCGCAATCAGGATAAACCCCAGTATAATCCACACCCAAACACATCAAAACCAAAGACAGAAAAAGTCTTAAAGACAGGGAGGGAGAATTGGGATTGACATATATACACTATTGATACTATGTATAAAATAGATAACTAATGAGAACCTACTGTATAGCACAAGGAACTCTACTCCATGCTCTGTGGTGACCTAAATGGGAAGAAAATCCAAAAAAGAGGATTATACATATATACATATACGTATAAAAATTAATTAAAAAAAATAAAACACAGGGAGGAAGAAACAACACCTTACCCATAGAGGGAAAACAATTCAAATGACAGCAGATTTCTCATCAGAAACCATGGGGGCCAGGAGGCAGTGCTGAAAGAAAAGAAATGTCAACCCAGAATCCAGCGCAAATATCCTTCAGGAATCAAGGTGAAGAATCAAGACGTTCTTAGATGAAGGAAAATTAAGGACAATTTGTCACCAGTAGACCTACTCTGAAAGAATGAATGACTAAAGGAAGTTCTCTAAATAGAAAGGAGTCAATTAAAGAAGGAATAGAGTCATAGAACATCAGAAAAAAGGAAAGAACATGGTAAGCAAAAACATGGGTAAATACAATAGGCTTTCTTTCTCCTCTTGAGTTTTCTAAATTATGTTTGATGGTTGAAGCAAAACTGGTAACCCTGTCTGATGTGGTTCTCAATGTATGTAGAAGTGATATTTAAGACAATTATATGCTTATAAATTATACTTTAATAAAGCTAGAAAAAATAAAAGAAAATAAGAAAACAGCCCACTATATTATAAATGATGGAGTGTAAAAGGAGATAAGATTTCTATACTTCACTCAAACTGGAAAAATGTCAATACCAGTAGGCTGTGATAAGTTACGTGCATATTATATAATGCTTAGAGCAACCACTAGAAAAGTCATGCAAAGAGATACACCCCAAAGCACTATAGATAATTAAAATAGAATTCTAAAAATGGTACAAGTAACCCACAGGAATTTGGAAAAAGAAAACAAAAAACAGAACAAACAAGAAACAAACAATAAAATGGTGGTCTCGATCTCCAGAATATATAGCAAATAATCCCATTTGATGTATATGGTTTAAATACACCAAATAAAAGTATTAGAGTTACACAGTAGATTAAAAAACATGAAAAGAATACTGGATGGATGTTAACTAGATTTATTGTGGTGATCATTCTGAAATATATACATGTAGTGAATCATATTGCTTACCTGAAACTAATATAATGTTATCTATCAATTGTATCTGCATTTTTTAAAAGTTAAAAAAAAATACTGGATGGCCAGCTAAATTTGAATTTCAGATAGAAATGAATAATTTTTCTTTTTTTTTTTTTTTTGGTACGCGGGCCTCTCACTGTTGTGGCCTCTCCCGTTGCGGAGCACAGGCTCCGGACACGCAGGCTCAGTGGCCATGGCTCACGGGCCCAGCCGCTCCGCAGCACGTGGGATCCTCCCGGACCGGGACACGAACCCGCATCCCCTGCTTCGGCAGGTGGACTCTCAACCACTGCGCCACCAGGGAAGCCCCAAAATGAATAATTTTTGGAGTGTAAGTATGTCCCATGCAACTGCTATTTTAAGTTCCCCATAGCTGCTTGTTTTCTTCCCAATTTGCTCACCTCTCCTACAAAAATCAATAGTCCCTCGAAAAATAAGCAGTTTAACTCAGGTCTCTTCTCCAAGGAAACTGACTTGATTGTCTATGAGGTAGATTTCTCTCACAAGATTATTGTGTGGATTAGGCGAGCTAATGCAAGTGAAAGCCCTTAGCACCCAGGAGTTGCTCAATAAATATCCTTAACTTCTTTCCTGAATCATCAAGGAGAACTTCCCAACATCCTGGGCCTGTCTGTGGCTCAGAGATAAAACCCAGCTGACCCTCTGAACTCTGAATGTCATTATTATTTTAGTAACGAATGCTTTTATTGAAAAGATAAAACATGGTTAACAAAAATCCAGGCAGTACAAAATTGTATACGATGAAAAGGAAGTCTCTCCTATCCCAGCCACAGTCCTCCACTTCCTCTCCCTAGAGGCAACCGCTGTTACCAATTTATGCTTCCAGAGGAGCTCTATGCATATGTATGCCTATATATAACCCTCTTTTTTCCCACCAGTGTGAACATACTAGCCGCACTGTTCTGCACCTTCACACGCTATTTTTAGCATCTAATTGCCTGGCTGCAGTGGGATACAGGCCCCGATCCTGAGGGTCCTTATGAAAAACAGCCCTTTGAAACTTGTTGCTACCGCTGTTGTAAGGATGTCGTCAAGGATGTCGTTCATTGTATCCCACAACATCCTCTCTGAGGACCCCCGGGAGGAATTCCTGTCTGATCTGAGTACTGGGAACAGTTGCCCTTCTGAGCAACGACTTTGTTTTTATCTCCTGGACATTGTGAATTGTGTAACAAGGTTTCCCCTTTCCTGTTGGCTGCTAGAAAGCTTAGAGCCAACTTTCGGGCCCACCCTTCGTGGGAGCAGAGGTTTTGATGGTATGCATTCCTACCCTTATTCTTGGCTCCATGTCCTGCCCACTCTTGTTTTTCTTTCCATCTTTAATTTATGCTGCCTTGACTTATCTTGTGTGCCCTTGTAAGCTGCTGGAAATCTTTTCTGAGAAAAGGCGAAGTTGGAATAATTAAATGACCGCCTGACTTTATTTGCTCACTCACTCACTCCGGTCCCCACCCCACACCCGCCTTAACCCCCATCGTATCCTTTCAGTGGCTTCTGGCGTTCTCCTCTGGCCTGCTTGACTCTTACTCTCCCCTCCAACCTTTTATTTAAGCTGGCTTTCATTGCACTTGGCCTTGGGGAGCCTCTCTTGCTTGTCATTGTCCCCCCCCCGCCCCCATCCCTCACCATCGTCCCCACCTCCATATACATTGTGGGCAGCCTTTCCATGCTTGATTTGATCATTCTAGGACCAAAGACTGTGGCGCCTGGCCACACATCCGAACTACTCTCCATCCGCTCCAGGTTCCAGCTTGCACCCTTGGCAGCGGGCCTGTGTTGGATGATGTCAGTGGTGTGTGCTACAAGAACAGAGCCATCACGGGCTCAGGTTACGTCTCAGGACCAACTTGGTCAAAGCTTTGAGGGAGGGTTCCATAGAAGAGAAGAATTCATTTTGAAGGGCGCTGCATCCTTGTTTCCCAGGTAAAGGGTTTGCAAGGCCAGGAAGGCAGAGTGGTCTCTGGAAAAGACCGCGAAGACCGTCCAGAAAAATTAGGAGTCTTGAGTTCTGTTCCCACACCTGCCACTGAATGGCTAGGCAATGTCGGACAAGTCCTGTCTCCTCCCTGGACCCTGGTCTTTGAATTCATAAAGATAGAAAGATTAGATGATCTCTAAGGTCCCTTCCAGCTTTAACAGTTCATAGTTTCATGCTTGGTACTGCTCTTTTTAGGGCCTCTACACACGCCTCCTGCCCCGGGGTGTTTCCCAGCCTCTGTTAGCCACCCCACAGATCTAAGCAGGTTGGCTGATTCCGCTCCCACCGGAGGGTGTGCTCACTCCACTCGTCTGCTGCAGGTCTGCCTGTCCTGGCCTTGCTACTGAGACACTTCTACTCCTCGGCCACAGAAAAGCGGTTCCGGCAATTGCCAATCATCTAAACTGGCAGAGATGCTCCTATAGACCATAATAGTCTGAATTCAAGTTGAAAAGCGTAGTAAGTTCAAGGGAGACGCAGCTAGAAGGTCTGATGGGTCCACTGCTTAGCTAGTTGTGTTTTTCTTTCTATGCCTCTGCAGTATTGTCCGTTTCACACTGCAGTGCTGCGGCGGGTAGATGGTCTGGATCATAATGAATGGTATTAATTAGCACAGTGATCATTCCCATCGGAGCTCAAAGTGCTCAGAAGTTAATCGTTACTTTTTCCATGGGGTAGAAATACATATTTATTAAATTTAGAAATCCTTCAAACACACAGAAAAATACAGAAACAATAATAGCTGATTTGAATAGTTCATACTTGAGTGCAGTAATGTACTAGGCCTGTTCAAAGTACTTTTGGTACATTAACCCATTCTTCACAACAACCCAGTGAAGGTGGTACCGTAGCCACAAGTCAGATTTAACAAATGTTCACTTTTTGCCATACTTACCTGAAATCCTTTAAACAAGCAAACAAAAAAGAAATACAACATGGCAGAACAGTTAACATTCTCCCTACCCTGTTCCTCTTCTACCCTCCCCATTGACAACCATTATTCTGAAGTTGGTGGTTGGTGAGGTAGGGTCTTTGCTAGCTGTGTTTTACAGTTTTACTACATGGTGTATATCTATAAACATTCTGTAGTATTGATTCCCGGTTTTTTATTTTACATTAAGTGGAGTCATGATGTACATTTCCTTTTGAAACTTGAGTGGTTAATTTTGTATCTTGCTCTAGTGAATGGCCTCATTCAAGCAGTTTCCAGATCAAAAAATGTCAAGCGTTAGGGCCCATCTAGACCTGCCTTAACAGAGAGCTCCCAATTCCCTCACAGCCTTGGGCTTCAAGAGGTCTTCCCATCAGCCTTCCATGGACCAGCTTTATGTCCCTTCCAACAGAGCCAAGCTAACTGTCTCCTATCAGGCCGCCAGCCAGGAATTTCCTCAACTTCAAGCTGCCCCCCTACCAAATCCCCTGTGTCTTTATTCGCCACCTTAACTTTCTTCATCCAATTTCACCAATCCCCAGAGCTTCAGTGATTACCCATTGAATGACTGGCTCACAAAACTGTATACAACCCAGATTTTCTCCCAATCTCCAGGCCTATATCTCCACCTGCTGAACTGGACACTCTGTCTGGATGTCTTAAAGGCACCTCCGATTCAACTTGCCTCAAGGTGAACTTATTTCCACCCTCCTCTCTAAAACAAAACACAACTCTTGAAAGAATTGTCCGCACACATGGGTTCAATGTCTTGCTTCCCATTCGCTCTTCTTTTTGAATCCATTCATTCTTCAACCCTTTCCCATCTAGCTTCCAGCCCTACCACTTCACCAAAACTGTTCTTTTCAAAGTTCCTGGTTCTCTCCAAGTTACCAACTCCAGTGATCAGTTGTCTGTCCTCAACTTATTAGGCCCCTCAGCACCAGTTGTCCCACTGATCACTTAATCCTTGTTGATATTCTTTCTTCATGTCGTTTTGGGGGCCCCTCCACACTTTCCTGGATTCCCTACCTCACTGGTTGCTCCTTTTCGATCTGCTTTGCCAGGCCCTTCTCATCTTTGTGCTCGCTAAACATTGGGGTGCCCAGAGCTCAGCCCTCAGGGCCCTCCTCCTCTCTCTCTGCTTTCAGTCTGACGGGGAGCTCATTCAGTCTCATTACTGATGAACCCCAAATCTGCAGCCACACTCCACACCTCCTCTCTGAACTCCAGACTCATATAGCCAAGCACTTACAAGGCCTCTCTGTGGAAGCTTAGCACTCCACGGAACACAGTGGGAAAATCTGCAGGATAAAAAGTCCAAACTCTAACAAAACAAACAGCAGCAATAAGAGAGTACTCTACGCTCTGGGTCCCGCTCCCCTGCCCGTCTTGCTACCCTACAGCATTCCTTCTGCATGGGCCACCCCCAGCAGTTTCAGCCCTCAGTGCACAAACGTCCTGTCCCCTGGGAGAGTCCCCCATCATGCCTGCTTTGCCTCAGTCCGACAAACTTCTCTTTTAAGAGTCAACACAAAAGTCAGCACTGCCCCTGCGAAGTCTTGCCTCACTCCTCCAGGAGGACTTGTGGGGGCGGTGGCCGGCTTCAGTCTCAGAGCTCCCGGAGCGTTGCACTTTCTTGGCCTGGGTGCCTCAAGGGCAGGCATCTTCCTCTGCTTATCTGTGTGTACCACGGCGCCTGCTTTGTAACAGGTGCTTGATTAGTGTTTGGAGAATGGCAGAGGAGACAGAAGTGATGGTCTTGACCCTATTAATAGACCCTATTAATATGTCACTGTGACCAACAGGACTACCTAGATAGGGCTATCTTTACGATAAGAATGAACTCCCGGGAGCCTGGTTTCTTCTCTCCCAGCCTGGAAACCGTAAACACTGTATCCTCACTGTCTCAGGTTCCTGAGGGGAGAGGTTTCTTCAAGCCAGCTGCCTTGGCCGCTTTCCTGAGCCATATCTGCCTGTTTGAGAGCCCAACAGCAACTCCAGGTTAATGAGCACACAATGGCCACAATGCGCTGGGCTGCGGGTGAAGAGAACAGTCTCTCTAGTCTCTATATTATTTACACTAACTTAACAAAAGCACTGCGCACAGGTGGAGGGGCACCAGCCTGAGCAGCCCCAGGGAAGGTGGTGGGGGATGGTGGAGCATGGAGCCTAAAAATTCAACACCAACCCTCCCTGGAAAACAGACTGAGGTGGCTCCTGCCATCTCCTGATGGTTTTTTTGTTACTGGTGCTTGCTTTTGTTTTGCTTTGTTTTGGGATTTTTTTTTTTTTTTTTAGTCAAGGAGGCACTCAGGGGGAGAAAGGGACTCAAAATAACAGCTCCCATTTATTTAAAGTTTACTAGGCACCAGGCACTGCAGTGATGGTTTTGTGTCTATTAGATCATTTAATTCCTCATAACCCCTTGCGATAGACACTATCCTTCTTGTCCCCATTTTACAGATGGAGAAACTGAGGCATGGCAAGGCCAAGTAGCTTGCCCCAAGTTACACTAGGAGTGAGCCAGGATTCAAACCCCTGCAGTCTGCCCCCAGAGCCCACGCCCTTTACCATTGCACTACACTGCCTCCCACTGGCTGTACAAAGGCCATGGCAGCTGTGGTCATGGTCCTGGGGAGCTAACAAAGAGGGCAACCAAAACTGACATGGTCTTCAAGGCAGGGCAGAAATAGTAAATGAAAGCCAGAGAGGCTCACCAGTCAGAGCTGGTGCCGGGGTCTTTGGCAGCAGCGTGGCGGTAGGATGGAACGAAGTGAGGAGATTTTCCTAGAGGGACTGACAGTTGCGCTGAGACAAAGCAGAGTCAGGGTAGAAATCTGTGATGGCAAGCTTCCTCCGAGGAGGGCCAGGCCACTAGCCTGCTGCGGGGAATGGACTAATACCCCAACATCCACTCCTAGGCAGATTTCCCAAAGTGAAAGCAGAGACTCAAACAGATTCTTGAACACCCATGTTCCCAGTATTATTCACAATAGCCCAAAGGTGGAAACCCAAATGTCTATCAACGGATGAGTGGGTAAACGAAATGTGCTCTATACATCCAGTGGAATATCGCTCAGCCTTAAAAAAGAATGAAATGCCAACACATGCTACAACTGGATGAACACTGATGATATTATGCTAAGTGAAGGAAGTCAGTCACAAAAGGACAACTGCTGTATGATTCCACCTACATGAGGTACCTAGAAGAGTCATATTCATTGAGACAGTATCATAGCGGTTGCTAGGGGCCGAGGAGAGGGAGGTGTGGGAAGTTATTTATTGTTTAATGGGTACAGAGTTTCAGTTTGGGATGATGAAAAAGTCTGGAGATGGATAGAGGTGACAGTTGTTCAATAGGTGAAGGTACTTGATGCCACTGAATTGTACACTCAAAATGGTTAAAAAATAAAATAAAATAAAATAAACAGGCCCAGCAGCGGCCTGGTCCACTGAGCTTGCAGCCCACAAGGAACGGTGATGGGTTTTGAGGTCCAGGGACAGAGCCTCAGACGGCAGAAGCTCGTCAGAGAGAGGAGCGGCAGTGAGTGTGCATTACCTAAAGAGGGCGCCAGAGAGCTCTGGGATGACGCGTTTCCTCAGACACCTCCTTCCCCCACCACACCCCCAGTCTGAGCCTGTATACATACACACACACACACACACACACACACACACACACACACACACACTCACCTACCCTCTGCAGAGAAGACATTGCCTGCCAAGCCAGCAGGAGCAGCGTCGGGTGTGGCCTGACTCCCAGGGAGTCCTGGGGAATCCCTATAACTGGGCAAAGGTCGTGCCTGCTTGTCTCAGCTTCTCCAGGGAGTGTGTCCTCCCCTCCAAGGCCCAAGTCAGTTTATTCTCCAGTGAAAAGATTGCTAGCAGGTGCTACCTGTCCAGTCCTCAGGATCATTCTGGGGGAAAAGGAGGCAGTCCAGTCCAAGTGGAAAGATCAGGGACTCAGACTTGGGTTCAAATCCTGATTCTGCCACTTGGCAGTGTATGACCTTGGGCACAGTGTTCAACCTCTCTGTGCCTCAGTTTCCTTGTCTGTACAATGTGATTGCTAATAGCTAAGGGACTTCTCTTCAGTTGTGAGGATTAAATGAGATATGTCAAGTGCTTACAGCAGTGCCTGCACGTAGTGAGGAAAGTTATGGTTCGCGGTGTCTGGGGAAGACAGTGACAGCCAGTCTCCAAAGACCACTGCCTTGCATCCCCCTAGGCGGTTGCTGGGTGAATCTCAGGAGGCCGTCTGGAAAGGCGTGGGGGAGGGAAGCGAAGAACCAGCCGTAGAGAGCTGGTGACACTGCTGGCCTTCTGCGCCTGGGATGCCTTCAGGGAAGGGGAAGGGGGCGGGTCCATCTCGGAGTCTCCAGGGGCCAGCTGTACAGTAACAGCCTCTGTTTCAATTCCTCCCCTCTTGGTGTCTAAGCTTGTTTTTGTGTCTGGAGAGGAAAGGCATGGGCGGGGCTCTGCTGCACAGCACCAAGAACCACAAACACGCCCCCGGAGTGAGGGTACAGAATGTACCCAGACTGCAAACCACACCCTTGTGGCTTGGGGAGGCCCCCCGGGGTGGGCTGGAGAGTTGTCACACTACATTGTTTGAGAGCCCTGTGCCTAGCAACCGGCCTGGGATTCCACAGCCTTCAGGCAATGGGATGTCCTAAGGGGGCCAGGACTGAGTTAAGGGACCTCCCATCAAAGCGTCTTCCTGGATTGAGGGTGCCTCTGATCTGAAGAGAGGTCCACGGACCCCTGGCACCCTCCTGGGCCAAACTAGGTCTGGAGCTGGCCTAGGAGAGCTTCCAGCCTAAGGCCACCATGAGGGAACGTTCCCAGCCACAGCCAGACCCTCCTCACACCCCAACCCACTTATGGGAACAGATTCTGCCTCTCTCCACCTGTCTGCACCATCCCCAGGAGGCCTCACTAGGGTTCCCAGAGCAGTGGAAGGAGGGAGACAGATGGGACATTTGGGGAGGGTGGAGACAGTTTCCCAAAGGCTGAAGTGACTTGAAAATGAAAGACAATTGGGAGGAGGCCAAACCCACAAAAGATGAGGAAAGGACTTCTGGTCGGACGGGTTGGAGAGAGAAGGTCCTTTGAAACCAGATGAAATTCTGTGGGGACAAGTGCAAGGGGATCATTAGCGACAAAACCTAACAACATAATTTGTCTCAACACAAATAAACAAGAAAACACTAAGTAAAGGAGGGAGTTGACCACAAGCTGAAGATGAATCAGCCTCAAAATAGAGCGTGGCTCACTTATGTTGGCCCCATTTTCCAAACCAAAGATCAGGATGCATATTTGACAAGAATGAGTGTACTTAGGCTAAACAAGCTACAGTGTTTGGAATTGAGACTCTCTCCCCAGGAAACCTGGGTCCTAGGCTCCCTGAGACCACGCTCAGTAACAGTCTAGTCTTCATCAGAGAGATATGTCCAGAATCTGACGGAAATGAAGAAGGTTCAGAAGAAGAAAAAGATGAAAAATGGGACCTCTGGGCAAAAATGAGCAAAGGAGAGGCAGTGTGATGAGGTGGAAAGAACCCAGGTACCCATGTCCAGGAGCTGGACTCTTAGCTACTGTGCAACATCAGGGAAGTTACTGAACCTCTCTGAGCTCGTTTCCTTGTCTTTAAAAGTGGAATCATAATATCTGCCATAAAGATTTTTGTGAAGATTTAAGGGATTCAAGAGATGCAAAGCACAAAACACACAGTAGGTCCTCAATAAATGCATAGCTGTCGGTTTGGAGAAGGGAAGAATAAGATACCAGAGGATTTTATGAGGGGGCTACGAAGTAGTTGTTCTCCCACATCCATGGAACAAGGAGAAATGGAAGATAACTGGAGTAGCAAGGACTTTGCTGGGTGTGGGTAGGTAAGAACCTGGTGACCATCAGAAGTTGCAAACTGGCAGCTGACAGGCTGAATCCAGCCCTCAGGCATGTTTTGTTTGGCTCAAACAGTGTTTTCCAAAAACTTGAATTAGTTGCCAACCATTTAAAAAGTGGAAGATTTCACATAAAAATCCGTATTTCTGGCTTCTCTTGAAAAATAACATCTAGCAACTCTGGACCCACATGCCTGCATGACAGCGATTGTGGGAGGGGAGTGAGAGAGGGCTGCTTCCAGAAGGTCTCTCACACCACTGTTTCTCAAACTGTAATTCTCGGAGTAATCACCTGGGAGTCCTGTTAAAATGGACATGCTAATACCCAGCATAGGCAAATCCATAGAGACAGAAAGTATAAGAGTGGTTGCCCATGGCTGGGAGGGAGGAGGGAATGGGGGGGAGGGGAAGTGGGGGGTGGAACGGGGTGATTGCTAATGAATACCAGATTTCTTTTGGGGGTAATGAAAATTAAACCAGATAAGGGGTGGTGGTTGGGACTTCCCAGGTGGTGCAGCAGTTAAGAATCCACCTGCCAATGCAGGGGACACGGGTTCAAGCCCTGGTCCGGGAAGATCCCACATGCCGTGGAGCAACATCGCCCGTGCGCCACAGCTACTGAGCCTGCGCTCTAGAGCCCGCGAGCCACAACTACTGAAGCCCGCGTGCCTAGAGCCGGTGCTCCGCAACAAGAGAAGCCACCACAATGAGAAGCCTGCGCAGGGCAACGAAGAGTAGCCCCCTCTCATCACAACTAGAGAAAGCCCGCGCGCAGCAACGAAGACCCAACGCAGCCAAAAATAAAATACATAAATAAATTTATTTTTTAAAAAAATAGGCGGTGGTTGCACAAGATTGTGAATCTAATTCTAGAAACAACTGAGTTGTCCTCTTTCAAAGGGTGAATTTTGTGGTATGTGAATCATATCTTAATAAAGCGGTTACTTTAAAAATGCAGATGCTGATTCAGTAGGGCCAAGGTGGGGCTGGCGAGTCTGCAGTTTAAACAAGCTCCCAAGCCTGGTCAGCGAGCTCTTCACACCACCGGGTTTCAACCTGTGCTGCACGCTGGAACCACGTGGGGAGTTTTAAAAACTACTCACGCCCGGGTCCCACCCCCAGTGATTCTAATAACTTTGGTCTGGGGTGAAGCCCGGGCATCAGGATTTTTTTTTAAAGCCCCTCACTTGATTCTACTTTGCAGCCAACTTTGAGAACCACTGACACCCCCTGGCCGCTTTCCCCTTTCCCATTTCCTTACTCGGGGGCGCCCTGAGGCATTTGACCCCTGCTTTGCTCCAAGCCCCTGGAGGCCAGCCTGGCCCTGCCCACTCCCCTCATCCCACCCTAGTTCTGGGATTCTGAAGCCAAACATTTCCTCCCCCAACTCCTCCCAAGTCCCTTGTTAGTGTAGGTTGTTTGGTTTTCTTGGGCAGCTTTGGGTGAGGACATCTGTCAGATGCTTTTGTAAAATCAAAAGAACTCCGATCTTCCCAGGTGCCTTGGTAACTAAGCCAGGACTCGCTGCCTGGACCCAGGCAGGGCTCCGCGGCCGCCCGGCCTCCCCGCCCCGCCCTCGTCTGGCTGCCGCAGGGCCCACGCGCCCTCCCGCTCTCCGGTGGCGCTGCAGGGAAGCCATGTGCTCGAAGGGGAGGGTGAGCGAGAGGCAAGGGATGCCGATTAGCCTTGATGCCCCCTAAGAACCAACCACAGGGACTCTTCCAGTGGGACAAGGACAGCAGGAGGGGAGGAGAGAGGGCGGGGGCTGGGGCGAGACCGTCCACGGAGGTTTACTGGGTAATTGACGATTGCGTGAGAGCATCTTAGAGCAGCAGCCCTGAGCAAGGTCCAGGCGTGGGCAAGTCATTCCAAGTGAAAAGAGGTTATAACCACAAAAAGACAGAACATTTCGTTCTGAGTGGGAGGAAGACAGCTGGGCAAGGCCAATGGAAAGCCCCCCCCTCTCCCGCGCCTCCAGCCAGCCTTGCTTTTACAGGACTGATACCATTTCCCAGATGTTTTAAGCATAACATCTGTATTTTTTTCCCCCACTGACTACTTATTTTCTCTGTGCAGTCGGCTTGAATATAGCTATTTGTGTCCTCTTTCTCTCAAGTGCTTGTCTCTTTTCCTAGAGATTGGAAAGGATTTAATTAGATTTTACCTAGAAGGTGCAGTGAAAGCTGGGGAAAAAGCTGGTGTTAACTCAAAGGCTAGATTGCTATAGCGATCCGAACTGATTTAGCACCGGGGACATTTTCACACTTGCTCTTGATAACTCCTGGGAGGTGCAGGGACAAGGAGGTGCCTTTGGAGGCCTGGTGTACAGTTTGGAAAGCGAACAAACACCTCCAGTGGTGGGTCACTGCCTGGCCCTCCAGGATCCCCTCTCTTTTCAAGACTAGCTTTGCCCCTTGGGTTTTCAGTGTGTGGTGTGAATCGGGGCACATGGGTGCCTGCACTGGAGGATGATAGCTGAGGGGCCACCGGTAGGGCTATGTAGGAGGTGATCTTTTGAGTTCTTTGAGCTCCTGTTCCTTCCTTCCACCCAGGAGATGATCAGAGATCGGCGCTGTGAGGGGACCCCACCCCTGCCCCCATGCACAGGCCTGCTTTGGGCAAGAGCAGGTTTGGACATTCTCACAAAGCTCACTCCGTGGCGGCAGCTGCTCTCCCGCACTGAAAAAGTTCTGACCAGACAGACCCTTAGCATCTCCTCGGCCCCGCCCCGCGTAGCCATCTTACTCTCTGCCCCTGCCCTTTGCCCTCTTTCTCTGGCTCCTTCTCCCACAATGGCACAAGAGATAAAAGGCAAAAGGCTGAGCTGTAGAGGCAAGTGGCTCTGAATTAGGATGAGAGGCCCCGGGAGGAGGCAAAGGTGGCCTGAGGGGGACAGTTCTGAGCTGTGACCCTGGGAAAAAAATCTGAGAGGGGAGATGGGCGTAAAGTCAAAGGGGGGTAATTATACTTCTTAAGATTTATTGAATGCTTACTAAGTGCCGGGTACAGGGCTAAATGCTTTACATGGATAATCTCATTTAATCCTCTCAACTATCCTAATTGCCATCATTTTACACCTGGGTAGTAGCAATTGTGGCTCGGAGAGGTTGAGTAACTTGTCCAAGGTCCACAGCTAGTAAAGGGAGAGTGAAGCCTAGACCTCAGCGCCATCTGAGTTTAGAGCCACTGCCCTTAGCTAGAGAGCCTCTTCACTGACCACATAATGGCCTCAGAGGTTACCAAGGAAGGTGCTGGCAACTCCAGCCCAGGCCCTGAGGGACAACTGCGTCCCACAGATCCTGAGGAAAGACAGCGGGGCTTGTGGGAAAAATCTCACCCCACTCTCTGTGACCAGCTTTGCAGCCCGAGACGATCCCTTCCCTTCTGTCAGCCATAGGTCCCTGCCCTAGCCTGTGTAGAGCCACGTGCGGTGGGAGGAGCCTGAGATGGGGCAGGATCAGAGGGCGGTGCAAGTTTCTGGGCTAGCTGGAAACAAATCAACACGCAGAAGCAGGCTCTTCCTTCTCGACTCTTGCGTCCCCAGGGAGTGCTAGGCTTGAGCTAGGAGAGTGTTCTAGATGTTCCTGGCCAGCAGGGCTAAGATGGGGCATCTCTTTCATCAGCCGTGCTAAAAATCGCCCCAGAAAAGGCCAGCACTGTTTAGACACCTGTTGTTTTCCTTGATGCGAACCTTTCTGTAAGGGTTGGCAGTGGAGACCCTTTGGAATGTTCTTCGGGGTTGCCTGGTCCTTGCCCGGCAGGCAGGCCCTTCTGGCCAGGGACAGTGAATCACCCAGACCAGAACTGATGCATCTGCGTGGGAGAACACTGTGTGCTCTGGACTGGTGCCGGAGCCCGAGGGGAAAGGGAAGTGTGCAGGACTGAGCAGACCAGGAAGGACTGGGAGGGGCTTCTGCTCTGGCAACTGCTCAGGCTCCTCCCCCTAAGCTTCGCCAGTGTCACCTCGACTCCCTCCCTTGTGTGGCAGGACGTAGTGGGAGAAGTCGCTCGATGCCCGCGCTTGGAGGCAGCTCCCCCGCTGGCCCTGGGCGTTGAGTCACAATCCTCATAACTTACTTCCCCAGCGTGTATTTAGCATTAGTGGAGGTCATCTGATTTGAGCTGGGTTCTCCTGGACTCCACCCCTTCTCTCTGCTCACCATTTCTGCCATGACTCAGGCCTTGAGCATCTGTCTCCTGAATTACCGTCAAAGCCTCAAGCTACCACCACCACCCCCTCAGCCCATTCCCCTTGCCACTACCTGAACCATTGTTCTGAAAGGTATCTGTCAGTCCTGTGGTTGAAACCCTTCAGTGGTTCCTCATCACCCCCCAGGGCACAGGGTAAACGTTTTGACGTGGCATTCAAGGTTTTCCAGGTTTGGCCCAATCATGCTCTCCACCAGTGTAGGGATGCCGGATAAATGCAAGGGTGCTCAGTTAAATGTGAATTTCAAATACACAAAAAATAAGTTTTTAGTTTAAGTACGTCCCTGGCATTGTGTCCGGTATTTTTATTTGTTAAATCTGGAAACCCTACTCCAGCCACATAGCCATTCTTACTGATATAGCCCTACTTCAGGCCCTTAGCATCACTCTCTTGGACGAAGTCACCAGCATCCAGACTGACTCCTTCACCCCTGGGCTCTCCCTCTTCCAAACCATCCTCCCGTCCGCCCCAAGATGTTGCTCAGGCCATTCTCTCGCTGCCATCCAAGAATGCTCTTTGCGTTTCCCACTCCTGTCCAAATCTTTCTCCACATTCGATTTCTTCCTCCATTATGCTCTGTCACAGTGTCCCAACAACGGTCACTCCCCCCTCTTCTGGGCTCTTGACACACCCTACTCTCCCACCTAACATTTGGTTATGTCATTGCTTCCGTTGCAACGCGCTGATCTGTGGAGAGTGTATCTTCTACCCATCATGATGGCCAGCATCATGCCTCGTCCTTTTTATTCTCTCCCTCCTCCCACCATCGCAGAGTGGGGCCTCAGTCACTGTAGGTCGGTGGATCAATGCTTTCTTTGCTCCCTCACAAGACTGTGAGCTCCTCAAGGGCGGTCTCTGGACTGAGTCTTCGTGCAGTTCTGTTTGGTTTAACAAACATTTCTTGAGTGTGTCTTCTGAGCCAGGATCTGTTCCCAACGTGAGGGTACAGAGATGGCATACAGGGGGCATAGTGGTGCTGCCCTCAGGGAACTCACGGTCTGTCTAGGGAGTTCTGATATGTATGGTTACTTACAAGGCAATGTGAACTGTGCAATGAATAAAGCATATACAAGGTGTAAAGTGCTTACAGAGGTGGAAGTGATGAACAGAAGTTGGGAAATGGGATGTCGGAGACATTATAGCAGAGGTTGTGCCTCTTTGGAGGGAGGGTAAGAGCATTCCAGGCAGGGGAACTTTGTGTGTAAGCACAAAAGCTTGGAGGCAGGAAAGAGCATGGTGTGTGTTAGGGAACCGTAGGGTCCGGTATGAAGGACCTGGAACAGTAACATGAGGTGTTTGGATGGTGAATGATGAGGAGCTGTTCAAGGGTTTTATCCCCAGTTTTATTGAGATATAATTGATATATAATATAGTATAAACTTAAGGTGTATGTGCTGATTTAATACACGTTTATATTGCAAAATGATTACCACAGTAAGGTTAGTTAACACATTCATCACCTAATTTTCATCTCATTCATTTCATCTCATTGGGCAGACTTGTGTATTAAGAGAGGCAATCAAAGCCCAACACAAAGCACCACACACTGCATGATTCCACTTATATGAAATGCCCAAAAAAGGCAAGTCCGTGGAGACAGAAAGTAGATTAGTGATTGTCTGAAGCTGGGGGTGGGAACAGGAAGTGACTGCTAATGGGCACGAGGGACCTTTTTGGGGTGATGGAAAGGTTCTAAAATTGGATTGTGGTGATGGTTACACAACTCTAAATATACAAAGATCACTGAATTGTACGCTTAAAGCAGGTGAATTGTATGGTATGTAAACTGTATCTCGATAAAGCTGTTTCAAAATAAGAGACCATCAGTCTGGCCACAGTGTGGGAGATGGAGCGGAGTGAGGCAAGCCTGTGTGGGGCGAGAGCAGTGAAGAAACTTCTGCAAAGGTCCGGGAAAGAATTAGTGAGCTCCGGTGCTAAGGCAGTGGCAGAGGGGCTGGGGAAGGAGGGTTGGAATTGACAGACACTTAGGAGGTGGAATCAATGAGATTCGGTAAACAAATTGCCTGGAGGGCATAAGTAAGAGAGACGGAAGGGTCTAGGGTGACACTGGTTTCTGGCTTTGATGGTGGGCAGGTGGTAGCACCATCGAGCCTCACAGCACTTGGTATAGTGCCTGGCCCTCAGCACAGGTCTGTGGAATGAACAAATGATTGGACGAATGAATGAAGTGCATTCGTATCATCTCCTCCTGCTCTATTGCTCCCTCTCAGCCGTAGGCTAGGCCTTTGGACCCCGGTGTACTTGTTTCCATCACTGCCTATTTGGAGGCATGGAGCGGCCTGGAGATTCCGCTGTTCCCAATTTACCTCTAGGAAACCTGCATCTTATTTCTTCCCTTCCGGCCCAGAAACCACCCAAGCACACAAGGGGTCCCTGGTCTGGGGTGGGAGGCACTTGGGAATGGATGGCCACCTAGGCCCTGAGGACTCTTGCCATTGGCTCAGGACTCTTACACCCTTAAGCCCCACCCGCAACCAGACTCTCTCACTTAACCGCAAACCCACTCCCTCTCCCATCAATCAGCGATGCATCCCAAATGCTCAGGGAGCACTGCGTTCTTAGGCTTCCACTTAAGTTCCCACTCGCATCAGTGACCCGCCAGACCAACGGACCAGTGTTCCTCTAAGTGTTCTGTTTGGACCACCTGCCTCAAAATGATGTGGCGGGGGGCGACTTCCCTGGTGGCGCAGTGGTTAAGAATCCGCCTGCCAATGCAGGGGACATGGGTTTGAGCCCTGGTCCGGGAAGATCCCACATGCCGCAGGAGCAACTAAGCCCGTGCGCTACAAGTATTGAGCCCGCGTGCCGCAACTACTGAGCCCGCACGCCTAGAGCCCATGCTCTGCAACAAGAGAAGCCACTGCAATGAGAAGCCTGCGCACCACAGTGAAGAGTAGCCCCCGCTCACTGCAACTAGAGAAAGCCTGCATGTAGCAACGAAGACCCAACGCAGCCAAAAATTAATTAATTAATTAATTAATTTAATTAAATAACAAATTGACAGCAAAGTCCTTGGTCTATCCATTACTATTTGCTTCCTTTATATAAAAAAATGACTTGGGGCGTGTTTATTCAACACACAGATAGCTGGACCCCACACTTGACCTATTCTATCAGAATCTGCAGGGCTACTTTGGTTAGGGACTTCCCTGGCGGTCCAGTGGTTAGGACTCTGTGCTTCCAATGCAGGGGGTGAGGGTTCAATCCCTGACTGGGGAACTAAGATCCCACATGCCGCGCGGTGCAGCCAAAAAGATTAAAAAGAATCTACAGGGCTGAGTAGGAGGAAGGAATGTGTGCTGCATATTTCTCCCTGGATGGTTGTGAGACCCAATAATGTGTGAGCGTGGATTGGGGGTGCTTGTGGCCGTGCCGCCCCAGCAAGCAGCCCCTGGTGGCCACCCGATGGACAGAGAGTCCTCCCCAAATGCTCTGTCCCGCGGACATGGTTGTCCTTCCCCTGATGTTCACCTTCCTATCAGGAAAAGCACTCGTGCCCTGCCGCTAATCAGGTCACCCTCTTGCACAATCTTCTGCCCCTCCTCCTTCCTCCACTAAGTTTCCACAGGACAGTCAGTGCTCAATGGCTCTCTCCTCTGTACTCCTGGCACTCAGCACAGTCTGCCATGCGTGAGAATTGTTTGTTTACATGGGAGCTCTTGAAGAGCCCAGACCAAGTCTGGGAAGACTAATACATTTAGACCAGCAGCCTCAAGGACACAGCCGGGCATAGAGTCGGTGCCTGATAGATACTAGGAGGGACTGAATCACTAAGGAAAGGAGCAAGAGGACTGAATGACATAAACCAAAGTCTTTCGCATTTGGCTTTAGGAATGACCGCATTTGCCTGACAGTGAGGTCAATAGGTCAACACCTCTGCGTTAGAGCCCCAGAGAGGGTGGGGACCTAGTGACCAAGCTAAGGGGCTATGGGGGTGATACTGTGGGCTGCAAGAAGCTTCATTCATTCATTCATTCATTGAAGCAATTTTTAGTGAGCTCCTCCTATGTGCCAGGCACTGCACAAGGTACCAAAAATAAAATGGGTGACAGGACAGACAAGCTTCCTGCCCTCACAGAGCTTACAGTTTAGTGGGGAAGACAGATGTTAAATAATTGCAGAAAGAATTATAGCTGGGAGAGGGCTATGAAGGCAAAAAACAGTGTCCAGTAAAAGCGTATATGACAGGATGACTTGAATTAGCCTGTTGGGAGTGGAAGGGCAACACTGTTCAAGGAGGTTTACCCAAGGAGGTGACCTTGAACCAAGATCATAAGCATGACCAGGAGGTAAACAGGCAAAAAACTGGGGAAGGGCATCTCAGGCAGAGGGTACAGCCACGTGAGGACCTGAGGCAGTTACAAGCTTGGTGTGTTTGTGGAACGTGCAGGAAGGCCGGTGTGGCTGGAACAGAGGGAGTGACAGGCTGGGGGTGCAGGAGATGACACTAGGCCAGATCACGTAGGGCCTTGTGGGTCTTCAAATTTTACTTAAAGTGGGATGGAGGGTTTTAAGCTGGGGAGAGGTACAATCTAATCTGTAGTTTCAAGAGGGTCTCCTGGCTGCTGTGTTCGTAATGGATTGAAGGGGGATGGGAGTGGAAGCAGAGAGACAAATCAGGAGGTTGTGATGGTCACCTGGCCAGGGATGGTGGTTATGGAGACCTCAGTGAAGGAGTTCAGCCCGCACATTTTACAGATGAGGAAACTGAGGCCCCGAGAAGGGGAATGACTTGCCCATGGTCACCCCGCCCCCTGGTCGTATTGTCCCACAAGAGGGTTATCAGAGAACCAAGCAGAGAAGGCTAAGTGGATTCTGGTAGGATGAATTCATGGATGCCTCGTGGCACATCTGGGGTTCTGGAAGCCGATGCAGATGCTTGGCGTGGGAAGGAAATGAAGTGTCTCTGGTATCCATTATTTGGGGTGCTCTGTAGTTCTACTGCCTGGGAGTGCAGTGAAGCCAGCACCAGCTCTCAGTCACATATCCCAACTCTGTGTAGTCTGGCCATTGCCCAGCCAGGAGCTAAGTACTTACTGGCCAGTTCCTTCCTGCCTCCATAGTATAACGAAGTGCTGAGCTGGGCAGAACTCCCAGAGCTCCTGGGTCTGGGAGCAAGCAAGCAGCAACCTCATGCAGGGCCATGTGAGGTCAGGGGGCGGGGCCTACACACCTGAGCTTGTGTGGAATTGGCTGCTCATTGACACACCACTTGTGTGGATGGCCAATCACAAGAGCCACAGCATCCTTGCTCTTTTTTTCCCCTCTGCACTTATCCTTGTGAAAGCCACAGAACTTCCCACCACAAAGTGAGCTGGGGAGAGAAGTCCCTTCCCTCCCCTGTCCCACGCCAGGCCCAAAAGGCCTTGGGGAGAGGCACCCTGCTCACAGCCCAAGGAGGATGAATGCTTTGCTTTCCAAAGCAAAATGTTTGCTCTTTGGGGGGAACTCTGTTGAAGACCAATTAGGGAGAAATGACAGCAAATGGATGGTCAACCAAGGCTTTGCTGAAATAGCCTTGGCTGTAGATAATCATGAACCCTAGACAGGAGAATTCTCACAAGTCATCACTTGCTAGTCAGCATGGGTGCCCACATACACTGCACCAGCCAAAGTGGCATTTGTCATCTGCCTTCCCTGGGCTCCAGCAGGTCAGGCCTCTCCTCAGTACCTACCCATCTGCTTTGGGAGTTCCCTTCCTTGGGCAAGAGAGGCATTGAAAAAGTGGATTGAAAAGGGTCAGGGAATCTTTTCTTTTTTCAATTGAATTAGAGTTGATTTACAATATTACATAAGTTTCAGGTATACAACATGGTGATTCAATATTTTTATAGATTTTATAGATTTTATTTATAAAATATATTTTATATATTTATATATATATTATATATTTATAAATATATTATATTTATAAAATATATTTTATTTATATATTTTATTGATTTTATAGATTACTCCATTTATAGTTATTATAAAAAATTGGTTATTTTATAACCAATATTCCCTGTGCTGTACAATATATCCTTGTAGCTTATTTGTTTTATACATAATAGTTTGTACCTCTTAACCCCCTACCCCTATCTTGCCCCCCCCTTCCCTCTTCCCACTGGTAACCACTAGCTTGTTCTCTATATCTGTGAGTCTGCTTCTCTTTAATCCTGTTCTTTCATTAGCAGGGTGAATAACCTCTCCCTAAGTCCATTTCACCATGTAGAAAATAAGAGGTCCAAGTAAATGCTCTCCAAGTTCCCTTCCAGTGGGGACATGCTAGGAGTCTAGTAGCTGCTGTGCACCAGATACCAGGCCAAGCATTTTACATTCCTCAACTCATTTAATCCCCACAGCAACTCCTGTGACATAGATACTATTATGCCCCACCTCCCCCGACTTTACAGATAAAGAAAATGAGGCTCAGAGAGGTTAAGCAACTTACTCAAGAACACACAGCTAGCAAAGGGCAGAGACGGGATCTGAGTTCAGGTCTGTCTGATCCCACACCCCACACTTGTAACTGCTTCCTTAAGCAGTGGCTTTACAGGCTCTACACCAAGGGCACCAAACTGCCCTTGAAGCCCTGCGAAACTGGGAAGGCCCAAGACACAAAATGACCTTGCCTCGTCATTTTACATTTTGTGTGCCAGCCTGACAGGTTGGTAGAAGCAGGTGGACCCTTTGCTGCCATGAGCTGAGGGGTCAAGAGAAGGCCTCTTTCAATTAGTTCCTGGCAATGGTGCAATGGTGGGGTGTCCTGGGAGCCCAGGGAGAAGCAGAAGGGCACTGCCAGCTGGGAAAGTTGGCAGGAGGAATGCCTCATGAGGGCATCACCCGATTTATAGCTTTGGATCCCTCCCCTGGGTTCTGGGATGTCTGACAAATACTGGCCAGGTTCTCAGGTCTATACCCTAATGATATTAATGAGGGCAGGGGAGCCTAGTGAAAATTCAATAGACAAGTATAAAAAGTTTCACAGACTCTGTCTGCAGAAGTTCTTTTGAAGGTCTGCACAAAGCCGCAAGGCCTGCTTGGAAATCTTCGTCCAAGGAAATTATTAACCTTCCTCATTTCTGGAGAACGATGCTATTGGTTTATTAAATGCCTAAATTAAAGGGAGAGGATACAGTGCAGTTGGGGGTTTTCCATCATAATTCATCTGAGGCTCTCAGTCAGGGAAGTTCGAGCCTGGGGCTGACTGGGCTTCCTGACCACTTCCTGCTCCCAGGCTCCCTCCAACCCTGTGCCTCTAACAAGTTCAGGTCACTGGGAGTTCAGGTCTCATTAACCCTTTGAAGTCTGGGTGGATAAATCACAATTGAAGTCCACGAACCACGTCATGTACATCAAAGATTGGCCAAGGAAGCAATTGTTCCAGCGTGGATGCTTTTATTGTAAGGATCAAATGAGATAATGTGTGTGTGTGTGTGTGTGTGTGTGTGTGTGTATGTGTGTGTGTGTGTGTGAGAAAGCACTTTGTGATCCTGGAAGCACAGTAAACTACTTTTATTATTATTTTTCTCAATAGGATGGTTTATTTATTTACAAGATGCATGCCTGCCCTCATTAGGCACCTATAAACAAACCACGTTGGTACTCGTTGAGCCTGGAAAAGTACTAAACATTCTTTGTATTTCCTCCTGCGTTCCTCAAGCTAATTGACACTTAAGAAATTTCTGATAGGCCTGGAGCCTTGCGCATGTGGAGCCAGTGTAATTTGCTGATTGTTTCTCCTTCACAAAGAATGTGAATCGCGGGAAGATGCAGGAGCATTACCCAGCAATGCAGGGCGTGGGTTTGTCCGTTGTTCCACCCAGGAGGAGAAATCTCAAAGGGCAGAATTGTGTGCTGAGTGGCCGAGCAGCCTTCGTATGCATTGGGATGGATCAGTCACAGAGACAGGGCAGCTAGGAAAGGGAGCTAATGTCCTGAGGAAACCCTCTTCCAAAAATGCCTGAGGTGACTCTCATATATTACTGGTGGAAAAGAAAATGGATACAATCCTTTGGGGGAGAATTTGACAATATCTCACAAAATTATAGATGCATTTACCTTTTGACTCACCAATTGTATTTCCAGGGATTTACCCTGACAGTACACCTCCAACAATATAGAAATGCTTATGCACGAGGTTATTCATTACAGCGTTGTTTATAACTGCAAAATATTTGAAATTACCTAAGTGTCCATACATAAGAGACTGGTTGTATAGACTTTGGTACAGCCAAAGAATGGAGTACCATGCTGCTGTAAAAAGGGAGGAGGACCGTCTCTATGAACTGATAGGGAGTGATTTCTAGGATATGTTGGTAAGTAAAAAGAGCAAAAAGCAAAAAATATATATATCTGTAATATGCTTCCTTTTGTGTAAAAAGAAGAGGAAGTAAGAAAATATAGCTGCATCTGCTCACTTGTACAGAAATGCAAGAAGCATAATAGAATTTGTTACCTACAGAGTAGATGGGAACAGCACATAGTAGGTGCTTCATAGGCATTTCCTGATAATGACTGACAGGTGCTATAGAGGACACTGTGGAAGGAATGGTAGATTCAGCCTGGAGTATCAGGAAGAGTTTCTATTGCTGTCTTGAAACATGAGTATGTAGTCACCTGGTTGGCTGGCCATTATGGGAGATTGTTCCAGGCAGAGAGAAAACTTATGAGCAAAGATCCAGACAGGGGAGATAGCCCGGTGTGGAAAGTGGCTGGGACATTGGGTGGGAGGGGGGACTATTGTGAGAAAGGCTGGATAGGGCAGGCGGGAACCAGAATGTGGACTTTCCTTTATGTAATGATAGTGAGTTTGAATTTTATTCTATGTAACATGAGAAGCCATTGGAATATTTTGAGCAGAGGAATGATATGGGTCAGTTTCTGCTGCATCGATCCCTCTGGCTATGATGTAGGGTGTGGACAGAAGCGGGAGAGAGTAGAAGCAGGGGGCCAGTTCGGAGGCTACTGCAACCAGCCAGGTGAGAGGGGACAGTGACTTGGACCAGGAAGGTAGGAGTAGAGAGGGAAAGGAGTGGTCCTGTTCTGGATATATTTGAAGGTGCAGCTGGTGAGACAAATTGATAGACTGGGTGTAGGGGAGGATGAACAAGAAAGAGGAGTCTGGGATAACTCCTGGATATCTGGCTTTAGTGACTGGGTGTCTGATGGAGCCATTCAGCAAGATGCGGAACATGGTAGAAGGAGCAGAATGTGTGGGGAAAGGTCATGAGTCACCTTGGATGTTTCAAGTGTGAAGTGTCAGTGGATTGGGTCAGTTGGAAGTATGGGTCTGGGGCTCAGGGGAGAGACCTGCGCTGGGGCCATAGATGTGGGACCATATAGATGGAGGTTGAAAAGATGAGGCCAAAATGGGAGAGGTGTGTATCACAGTGAGGAGAAGAGGTCTGAGGGCAGAGTCCTGGGGAACACTAACAGGAAAGAGGGGCAGAAGATGAAAACCTCATGAAGGTGGCTAAAGAGAAATCATAGTAGAAACAGCAGGAGGACCAGAAGAGGGCCATGGAGGCCCAGGGGCAGGGAGTTGCAAGGGGAACACGCTCAGCAGTGCCCAGGGCTGCAGGGGGACCCCCAAGACAGGAGCTGCAAAGGGTCCATTGTGTCTGGCAGTCACTTCTGATCTTTGAGCAGATGGGAATCGGGGCTGGGTTAGGTGAAGCCAAACTACAAGGACTGCGGAGTGAGAGGAAGGGCTCAGTGAGGGGGGCTCTTCTTCAAGAACCTCTCACTGTGAAGGGAAGGAGTGAGGTGGGATGGCAGCTGGGGGAGGGGAGGATAAAGGGTTGGAGGAGTGTCATTATTATAAGGAAGAAACAAGGGAGCTCATTTTATCTCCAGAGTTAGTAGGCACACAATACTGAAAACCCAGAAGAGGAAGGACTTCACCAGTGGAGTTGGGTAGGGATGGGTGAGGGCCTAGGTGGCACAGAGAGCCCACAGATTGAGGTTAGGGTTGAGCAGGAAAAGGCAGACCTCTCTCTGAAGAGTTACTTCTCATGAAATCATTTTCAGCGCGAAGGAAGCAGCAAAGATCAGATTATCCACGTGTGACTTGGGGCTCTTTGTAAACTCCGAGAGTGCGGGTGTAGTCATGTGTTAGTTCAAATAAGACCCTGTGCCGGGGTCACAAGCATCTGCAGAGGACGGTGTTGACAGAGGCACTAGTCGCCCGCTGGAAGCTGCAGACAGTGCACACTTCAGGTGCATTTGTACAGACTCAAACGCAGCTTCACGTACGCTTGGGAGCCTCGGATATTAATCAAGGTGAAAAGTCTCCCTTAAAACAAATTATGAGACTTTACAATTAATAAATAGGACCTAATGAGTGGGTTTGCCAATTGTTCTTTCCTGCTCTGGACTTTGGCCAGAAGCTGGAGGGCTGAGAACAGGACTGATAAACCTACATTGACACGTCATTATCACTTAAAGTCCATGTTCGTGTTGCACATCTTATGGGTTCTGACAGATGTATCCACCATCATAGAATAGTTTCACTGCCCTAAAAATCCTCTATACCCCAAGAATTTGTCCGTCCCTCCCCTCAATCCCTAGCAACCACTGACCTTTTTCCTGTCTCCCTAGTTTCGCCTTTTCCAGAATATCATATAATTGAAATCACACAGTATGTAGCTTTTTCAGATTGGCTTCTTTCACTTAGTTATAAGCATTCAGATTCTTCCATGTCTTTTCATGGCTTGATAGCTCATTTATTTTTAGTGCTGAATAATATCCCATTGTCTGGATATACCTCAGTTTATCTATCCATTCACCTACTGAAGGATATCTCGGTTGCCTCCCAGTTTTGAGAATTCTGAATAAAGCTGCTATAAACATCCATGTGCAGCTTTTTGTGTGGACATAAGTTTTCAACTCATTTGGGTAAATACCAAGGAGCATGACTGTGTGTGTTTAGTTTTATAAGAAACTGTTTTTTCCACATCCTCTCCAGCATTTGATGTTGTCAGTGTTTTGGATATTGGCCATTCTAATAGGTGTGTAGTGGTATCTCGTTGCTGTTTTGATTTGCATTTTCCGGATGGTATATGATGTCGAACATCTTTTCATATGCTTACTTCCCATCTGTATGGTGTCTGTTCAGGTGAGATGTCGCTTCAGGTCTTTTGTCCATTTTTATTTTTTTATTTTAAAAAATTTTTTGGCTGCAGCATGCACCTTGTGGGATCCTAGTTGCCCGACTAGGGATCGAACCTGGGCCCTCGGCAGTGAAAGTGCGGAGTCCTAACCACTGGACTGCCAGGGAATTCCCGGTCTTTTGTCCATTTTTAAATAGGGTTGTTCATTTTCTTCTTCTTTTTTTATTTATTGGAGTAAAATTGCTTTACAATGTTGTGTTAGTTTCTGCTGTACAATGAAGTGAATCAGCAATATGTATACCTACATCCCCTCCCTCTTGGACCTCCCTCCCCCCTCCGCCCCCCCATCCCACCCATCTAGGTTGTCACAGAGCACCGAGCTGAGCTCCCTGTTCTACACAGCAGGTTCCCACTAGCTATCTATTTTACACGTGGTAGTATATTTGTGTCAAACTTAATCTCCCAATTCGCCCCACCCTCCTCTCCCCACCCTGTGTCCACATGTTCATTCTCTACGTGTCCACATGTCTATGTCTCTCTTCCTGCCCTACAAATAGGTTCACCTGTACCATTTTTGTAGATTCTACATATATGCGTTAATATATGATATTTGTTTTTCTCTTTCTGGCTTACTTCACTCTGTATGACAGTCTCTAGGTCCATCCACATCCACAAATGACCCAATTTTGTTCCTTTTTATGGCTGAGTAATATTCAGTGTATATGTACCACATGTCTTTTTTTTTAACATCTTTATTGGAGTATAATTGCTTTACAATGGTGTGTTAGTTTCTGCTTTATAGCAAAGTGAATCAGCTATACATATACATATATCCCCGTATCTCATCCCTCTTGTCTCTCCCACCCTCCCTATCCCACCCCTCTAGGTGGTCACAAAGCACTGAGCTGAGCTCTCTGTGCCATGCAGCTGCTTCCCACTAGCTATCTAGTTTGCATTTGGTAGTGTATATATGTCCATGCCACTCTCTCACTTCGTCCCAGCTTACCCTTCCCCCTCCCCGTGTCCTCAAGTCCATTCTCTACATCTGTGCCTGTATTCCTGTCCTGCCTCTAGGTTCTTCAGAACCATTTTTTTTTTAGATTCCATATATATGTGTTAGCATACAGTATTTGTTTTTCTCTTTCTGACTTACTTCACTCTGTATGACAGACTCTAAGTCCATCCACCTCACTACAAATAACTCATTTTCATCTCTTTTTATGGCTGAGCAATATTCCATTGTATATATGTGCCACATCTTCTTTATCCATTCATCTGTCGATGGACAATTAGGTTGCTTCCATGTCCTGGCTATTGTAAATAGAGCTGCAATGAACATTGTGGTACATGACTCTTTTTGAATTATGGTTTTCTCAGGGTATATGCCCAGTATTGGGATTGCTGGGTCATATGGTAGTTCTATTTTCAGTTTTTTAAGGAACCTCCATACTGTTCTCCATAGTGGCTGTATCAATTTACATTCCCACCAACAGTGCAAGAGTGTTCCCTTTTCTCCACACCCTCCCCAGCATTTATTGTTTGTAGATTTTTTGATGATGGCCATTCTTACCGGTGAGAGGTGGTACCTCATTGTAGTTTTGATTTGCATTTCTCTCACAGTTAGTGATGTTGAGCATATTTTCATGTGCCTCTTGGGCATCTGTATATCTTCTTTGGAGAAATGTCTACTTAGGTCTTCTGCCCTTTTTTTTTTTTTTTTTGCGGTACGCGGGCCTCTCACTGTTGTGGCCTCTCCCGTTGCAGAGCACAGGCTCCGGACGCGCAGGCTCAGCGGCCATGGCTCACAGGCCCAGCCGCTCCACGGCATGTGGGATCTTCCTGAACCGGGACACGAACCCGCGTCCCCTGCATCGGCAGGCAGACTCTCAAACACTGCGCTACCAGGGAAGCCCTTCTGCCCATTTTTTAATTGGGTTTTTTTTGATATTGAGCTCCATGAGCTGTTTGTATGTTTTGGAGATTAAGCCTTTGTCCGTTGCTTCATTTGCAGTTATTTTCTTCCATTCTGAGGGTTGTCTTTTCATCTTGTTTATGGTTTCCTTTGCTGTGCAAAAGCTTTGAAGTTTCATTAGGTCCCATTTGTTTATTTTTATTTTCATTACTCTAGGAGGTGGGTCAAAAAAGATCTTGCTGTGGTTTATGTCAAAGAGTGTTTTTCCTACATTTTCCTCTAAGAGTTTTACAGTGTCCAGTCTTACATTTAGGTCTTTAATCCATTTGGAGTTTATCTTTGTGTATGGTATTAGGGAGTGTTCTAATTTCATTCTTTTACATGTAGCTGTCCAGTTTTCCCAGCACCACTTATTGAAGAGGCTGTCTTTTCTCCATTGTATGTTCTTGCCTCCTTTGTCATAAATTAGATGACTATATGTGCATGGGTTTATCTCTGGGCTTTCTATCCTGTACCATTGATCTATATTTCTGTTTTTGTGCCAGTACCATACTGTATTGATGACTGTAACTTTGTAGTATTGTCTGAAGTTGGGGAGCCTGATTCCTCCAGCTCCGTTTTTCTTTCTCAAGATTGCTTTGGCTATTCAGGTGTTTTGTGTTTCCATACAAATTGTAATTTTTTTTGTTCTAATTCTGTGAAGAATGCCATTGGTAGTTTGGTAAGGATTGCATTGAATCTGTAGATTGCTTTGGGTAGTATAGTCATTTTCACAATATTGATTCTTCCAATCCAAGAGCATGGTATATTTCTACATCTGTTTATGTCATCTTTGATTTCTTTCATCAGTGTTTTATAATTTTCTGAGTACAAGTCTTTCACCCCCTTAGGTAGGTTTATTCCTAGGTATTTTATTCTTTTTATTGTGATGGTAAATGGGATTTTTTCCTTAATTTCTCTTTCTGATTTTTGGTTGTTAGTGTATAGGAATGCCAGAGATTTCTGGGCATTACTTTTGTACCTGCAACCTTACCAAATTCATTGATTAGCTCTAGTAGTTTCTTGGTAGCATCTTTAGGATTTTCTATGTATAGTATCGTGTCATCTGCAAGCAGTGACAGTTTTACGTCTTCCCTTCCAATTTGTATTCCTTTTATTTCTTTTTCTTCTCTGGCTGCCGTGGCTAGGACTTCCAAAAGTATGTTGAGTAAGAGTGGCGAGAGTGGAATCATTTTCTTATCATTAAGTTTTAAAGAGTTCTTTGCCTATTTTGGATAATGATCCTTTATCAGCTGTGTCTTTTGCAAATATTTTCTCCCAGTCTGTGACTTGTCTTCTCGTTCTCTTGGCAGTGTCTTTCACAGAGCAGTTTTTTTTTTTTTGTTTTGTTTTTGGTGTGGTTTTTTTTTTTGCGGTACGCGGGCCTCTAACAGCTGGGGCCTCTCCCGTTGCAGAGCACAGGCTCCGGAAGCGCAGGCTCAGCGGCCATAGCTCACGGGCGCAGCCGCTCCGTGGCATGTGGGATCTTCCAGGACCGGGGCACAAACCCGTGTCCCCTGCATCAGCAGGTGGACTCTCAACCACTGCGCCACCAGGGAAGTCCAGAAGTTTTAATTTTAATGAAGTCCAGCGTATCAATTAGTTCTTTCACGGATTGTGCCTTTGGTATTGTATCTAAAAAGTCATTGCTAAACCCAAGGTCATCTAGATTTTCTCCTGTGTTAGCTTCTAGAACTCAATATTGTCATAGTTTTATGTTTTACATTTACATGTAAAGTCAGAGGACTGACACTATCTGACTTGAAGACTTACTATGAAGCTACAGTAATCAAGATCTTTGTCTAGACTCATCTTCTTTTGTATGTGGATATCTAGTTGTTTGAGTACCATTTGTTGAAGAGAATACCTTTGCTCTGCTGTGTTGCCTCTGCTCCTTTGTCAAAGATCAGTTGAGTATATTTATTTGGGTCTATTTATAGGGCTGTCTTTTCTGTTCCGCTGATCTCTTTGTGTATTCTTTCACCAATACCGTACTGCCTTGATTACTTTAGCATTATATCAATAGTAGGTCTTAAAGTCAGATAGCGTCAGTCCTCTTTGTCCTTCTTCCATCTTGAGTTGCCCTAGAGTTTGCAATATACATTTACAACTAATCCAAGTCAACTTTCAAATAATGCCATACCATCCCATGGGCAGTGCAGGTACCGGGTTGGCCAAAAAGTTTGTTTGGGTTTTTCCATAACATCTTAGGGAAAAAACCCATAGAGCTTTTTGGCCAACCCAATATCTTATAATAACAAAACATCCTAATCCTCCCTCCCGTCCCTTGTATTATTACTATCAATCATTTTACTTATACATAAACACACATAATCAAATACATTATTGCTATTATTATTTTGAAAAAAATTGTTATTGTAAGATCAATTAAGAATAAGAAAAATATTTATTTTACCTTAATTTCTTCATTCTCTGATGCTCTTCCTTTTGTCATGTAGATCTGAGTTTCTGACCTGTATTATTTTCCTTGTCACTGAAGAACTTCTTTTAACGTTTCTTGCAAAATAGGTCTACTGGCAACAAATTACCTCAATTTTCATTTGTCTGAGAAAGTATTTCTCCTTCACTTTTGAAGGATAATTTTACAGGGTACAGAATTCTATGTTGGTGCCTTTTTTCTCACAATACTTCAAATATTTCACTCCATTCTCTTCTCGCATGCATGGTATGTGGGGAGAAGTCAGATGTAATCCTTATCTTTGCTCCTCTATGGGGAAAGTGTTTTTTTCCTCTGGCTTTCTTCAAGATCTTTTTGTTTGTATATGATTTTCAGCAGTTCGTATATGATTTGTCCTTGTGTAGTTTCGTCAGCATTTGTCCACTTGGTGTTCTCTGAGCTTCCTGGGTCTGTAGTTTGGTGTCTGACATTAATTATTGCTTTAAACATTTCTTTTTTCTCTCTTTGTTTTCCTTCTGGTATTACCACTTCATGTACGTCGCACCTTTTGTAGTTGTTCCACAGTTCTTGGATATTCTGTTGTTTTTTTCACTCTTTTTTCCCTTTGCTTTTCAGTTTTAAAAGTTTCTTTTGTCATATCCTCAAGCTCAGAGATTTCTTTCTCAGCTGTGTCCAGTCTACTAATGAGTGCATCAAAGGCATGCTTCGTTTCTGTTACAGTGTGTTTGATCTCTAGTGTTTCTTTTTCTTTTTTTTTTTTTTTGCAATACGTGGGCCTCTCACTGTTGTGGCCTCTCCCGTTGCGGAGCACAGGCTCCGGACGCGCAGGCTCAGCGGCCATGGCTCACGGGCCCAGCCGCTCCACGGCATGTGGGATCTCCCCGGACCGGGGCACAAACCCGTGCCCCCTGCATCAGCAGGCAGACTCTCAACCACTGCTCCACCAGGGAAGCCCTCTAGTGTTTCTTTTTGATTCTTTCTTAGACTTTCCATCCCTCTGCCTGCATCATCCATCTGTTCTTGTATGTTGTCTACTTTATCCATTAAAGCCCTTAGCATGTTATTCATACTTTTTAAAAATTCCTGGTCTGATAATTCCAACATTCCTGCCATATCTGAGTCTGGTCTCTGATGCTTGTTCAGTGTCTTCAAACTGTGTTTTTTGCCTTTTAGTATGCTTTTGTTGTTGTTGTTGTTGTTGTTGAAAGGGATACATGATGCACCGGGTAAAAGGAAGCAGGGTAAGTAGTCCTTTAGTGACATGGTGGTAAGGCATGGGGGAGGGGAAGCATTCCACAGTCCTATGATTAGGTCTCAGTCCTTCATGATGCTGTGGCCCTCAACTATGAACATCACCAGTGTGTCTCAGTTTTTTCCCCAACTTTGGTTGGAGTCGGTTGGAGTTGAGTACTTCCTTCCCCCAAGCTCAGCTAGGCTCTGGTAAAACCCCAGAAGGTTAGGCACTGGTTAATTGGCTTCTCCAGAAGGCAGATCTTTTTAAGAAGAACAGAATGCTCTGCTGTATTTCAAAATGATTACTTTTCACCTCCCCACTGCCTGAGCACAGGGAGTTTTGTTTTTTCTTTTTTTCCAACATTCACTCTAAGGACCTGGTTGAGCTCCTGGAGATAAAGTTCACAAAAGTATGATGGCTTCCCTATGGCTGGGTCCCCTGGAGTTTTAAAATCTCAGGCTTGTCCACACTGAGCCACCGGCAATTCATCAATTACACTTTAGGTTTTCCTACCCCAGTACTGGTTCCCATGGAGGTTTCTGCTCTAAGGTGTGAGTCTGTATCTGCTTGCCTGTCTCTCCAGTTTGGGGGGCAGCAGTTTACCCAGTGATCTGACTTGTCTTATGAATCTAAGCCTTTTACTTGTTGTTGGATGGAGTGGTGACTTCTAAGCTCCTTACATACTGGACTAGAAACAGTAAGTCTCTATGGTTTTCTGTGTGTTTATTTATGGTTGGTTTCCCTGGCTCTGTAAGGACAGGAACCTTGCCTGTCTTATTTGTCTTATATCCTCAGCGCCTAGCATTATGCCTGGCACATGGTAGGTCCTCAACACTCAGTGTATGTTCAATGAAAAAATAAGGGACCAGGAGTCAGAAGACATGGACCGTGTGATCTTGGGCAAGTCCCTTCCTCTCTCACAGCCTCAGCTTCCTCTCTACCTGATGTTGCTCTTGTTTGTTTCTTGATTGTCTGTCTCCCTCCACTAGAGTGTAGGCTCCAGGAGATCAGGAACCTCATCTGTCAGAGAGCCTGGCACACAATATGTTCTCTATTAATATTTATTGAACAAACAAGTGGGTGACTGAATGACTGAATCTACAAAGGGCGGGGGTGGCTTTGGTAATTTGATGACAGGGATTTCTGGGAACTTTCCCTTTTCCATACCCTAACGGTGTGCCTGTCGGGGCTAGTTTTACGTACTCCCAAGAGAGCTTAATGCCTCCCTAGTAGAGGAACGGAAATAGGTCTCATGGGTTAAGATGATCAGAAGTGTATGGAAAAACAACTTGCCGAACTTTGGAACTCAGCAGCTTCCCTTCGTGTCGCCCAGGAGAACGCAGGCTGTGCTCCGACATGTGTGTCTGACAACAATTTGAAGCTTGATGTCGAGCCCTTCTAAACCACATAGACTTAGATAATGTGACCCAATTCTTTGGTTTTGCAAGGAAGGGGGTATGCAACCGGGAGAAGAGAATGCAGTTATTTACCGGTTTCTTCCTAAGGGCAAAAACCAGAATGTTCAGCATTCGTGGGAGGGCAGGACTTATGTTTTGCCTGAGGAATTCTTGCTAGCTGGATGGGCAGGGTCAGGTGACAAACTTCCGCAGCTCAGCCTGGTACCAGAATGGGCTCTGCCCAGAGGCGGGAAAAATATTTTCTTTAAGTCCTAGTTTCCTCAGCATTCCCCAATTATGCCCTGGTGTCGCATTTCACAGGCTTGATGGGGGAGATCGAAAGTCATTAAACTGTGGACCTTCAAAGGAAACTCTTGTAGAAGAATTCAATTGGGAGCCCCGATGACCAAAGTTCTAAAGAGTCCCTTGCTTTTTGCTAAAAGCAAAATAAACCCATTCTTGGACCCTCTGCAAGGCAGCCACTGCCGATATGACATGGAAGCCTTTGGAGTTAGAAGGAGAAGGGAATTGAGGGAGCAGTCTGTCTTTAGGGGACTCTGAATTGTCTATGTCGTTCTCCATAAGGTTGGCAACTGCTCTTCAGCAAGTTTGAAGGCTGTTGAAACAGATCCTGTATTCCTAGGTTTGGGGAACTAGGTGTGATTGGGTAATTTTCACCCACAAAAATCTTTTAGCTCTGCAAAATGCTACATTCCCATAGAAAATAATCCCCTCAAACGAGCATCTTCTCCACGCAGCCTGTCTGTCTGCTTTTCTTTCTTTCTTTCTTTTTGGCTGGGCCGTGCAACATGTGGAATCTTAGCTCCCCGACCGGGGATCGAACCTTTGACCCCTGCAGTGAAAGCACGGAGCCCTAACCACTGGACCGCCAGGGAATTTCGTGTCTTGAGTGTGACGTTGGAGGGTGGAAGACAGTGATGGTTGGTGGGGTGAGGCCGGACTCGCTCTGTTCCCAGGGCATAGACCACACCTGCCTGCCAGCTCTGGCACATCCCCTTAGGTGGAAGTCAATGGCCACAGACCCTTTTATGATGCACTTTTTTATTCCTTCTTCCTCTTTTCTTCTCCTCTCTCTTTCTCATCTTTCAGTATATCCAAACACCCAGAGAAGAAACTTCTGGTTGTTTACTCCAACATGTATTCTTCTCTTCCTTATTACCAGTTGGAAGAGGGAAGGGAGACGGGGCAAGACAGGGGTAGGAGATTAAGAGACAGAAGCTACTATGTATAAAATAGATAAGCAACAAGGATATATTGCACAGCATAGGGAAATATAGCCATTATTTTATAATAACTTTAAATGGAGTATAATCTATAAAAATATTGAATCACTTTGTTTTATACCTGAAACTAATATAATATTGTTACTCAGCTATGCTTCAATTAAAAAAACCCCACAAAAATGCAAAAATATGTGCAAATTACACAACACCAAGTTAAACACTGGATCAAAAAATAAATCACAAGCAAAACATTGAGATGAGTAAAAAGAATACACTATGTATCAAACTTATACAGCTTAAGTGGTGCTAAGTAGAAAATGTATGGCTGTAAACATCTATCTATATTTAAGTAAAGTTTCAAATCAATACCCTAATCTTTCATCTTAAGAACTAGAAAAACAGCAAGTGAAACTCAAAGTAAGCAGAGAAAAAGAAAATTGTAAAGGCAAACATGGAAAGTAATAAAATAGAAAGTATAGAAAAGTAGAAAAAAGTCAATAAAACCAAAAGCTGGTTCTAGGAAAAGATCAGGGCACGTGAGTGAGCTTGGTTGAAAGGAACTAAGCCCAGTCCAAATAGGCTGAGCCCTACAGACTCACGAGCTAAATAAATATTTATTGTTTTATGTTACTGATTCCGATGGTTGTTTGCTATGCAGTGTTATCGTGGCAATAGATAACCGATGCAGCTTCAAAAAAAAAACCTCACAAAACAGAAACTTAAATTTCTTTGGGGGTGGCCATGTATGCAGTTAAAGAAAGCCTCCCTTAGGAGGAGTGGCCAGACTAAGAGCTGGCCAATGAGATGTAAGCAGAAGTGTTGTACAGTGTTTCTGGCAAGCTCCCTCAAAAGGAAGCAGTGATTTTTTCTTCCCCTTCCTCCTTTTTGTTGTCTAGATTGTGGATACAATGGCTGGAGCTTGAGCAGCCATTGTGGACAATGAGGCAACATGCTATAAGTCTGGTGGAGCAGCAACTTGGAAGAAATTTGGGTCTCTGGTGACTTTATAGAGTCACCCTATCAACCCTGGACTGCCTACCTGCAGACTTTTCTTATGGGAGAGATAAATGAACATCTATCCTCTTAAAGCAACTATTATTATTTTTTTCTGTTATTGCAACCAGAGCTAATCGTAACTAATACTATACACTCTCCCTAAAATGAGACTGGAGCTTGACAAGTGGCTCCAGGTAATGGGGTGAAGTTTTATAGGTTAAAATTGGAGAAAAGTGAGCATTTAGACTGTCTTAAGGGATAACAAAGGGGATTTCTCTAGGCAAGAGGTATGGGAATACCACTAGGCTGTATGCAGTTTCCCTTCACAGTAAGCCCCAAGAGAACCCACATCACACTCTCAGATTTGTCACAGTATCCTCAGTGCCTAGGCCAGTGTCTGACACATAGGACAGGCTCAATTGACAATTGTTGAAAGAATAAACAATTTGTTGCTTTCATAATTGACATAATCAACAGACAAATTTACATGTGTGATTTGAAAGACTGGGAAAGCTCCCTCCGTGTCCCCATCCAAAATTTCTTCCCTGACCTACCATCACCTGCTACAACATCTGAACCGCCCATAAATTTGTTTTTGTTTTGTTTTTTTTTTTGCTGATCAGCATGTGTCAGGTCCTGGATTCAGCTCCGAGGATGTAGTGGTGAGCAAAACAGGTGTGGGTCCTGCCTTCAGGGAGCTTCCTGTGCAGTGAGGGAGAAACAACAAACAAAAATACGTGAACTAGTCATTCCCATTTGGGATAAGTGCAAGGAAAGAAACAATAATGGGGGAAACTTCTGTAGATAGGGTTAGGGGTGAGACCTGTCAGAGGAAGGGAGACAGCCAAAGGACAGGAGCAAACAGCCATGCAGAGAGTCGGGTGGCAGAGCTGGTGGGAGCATCTGGACTGAGGGAACCACGTGCACAAAGGCTCTGAGGTGTGTTTCAGGAATGAAAGACACTCAGGAGGGTTGGAGCTTGGTAAGAACGGGGGAGTGACACACGTAAAGGCTGGAGAGGTCAGCAGAGGCCAGATCACATAGGCACTTGTAGGCCATGCAAAGGAGTTTGGACTTTATTGTAAGTGCAATGATAAGCCTCTGATAAGCTTAAAGTAAAGGAATACTGGGATCTAGTTTTGCATTAAGAAAGTCACTCTGGCTGCTGTGTGGAAGTGGACAAGGGCCAGTGTGCAAGCAGGGAGACCAATGTGTGAGGCCTTTGCCTCCATGTGAGAGATGAGGGTGGCTTAGACCAGGGAGCCGTGATGGGGCTGGAAAGAAGTAGAGGGATTCGGGGTGTGTTTTTGGAGGTGGAGTGGCTCACGCTGGGCGATGGATTAGATGTGGGAGCTGAGGGGGAGGGAGGAATCAAGCGTCCGGTTTGAGCAGCTGTGTAGATGGTGGTGCCTTACACTGAGGTCGGATACACTGGGGGAGTTGGGAGTCAAGACTTTGATTTTTATCAGGTAGATATTGATGTACTTGTGAAACATACATATGGGGCTGTCAAGGAGACAGTCGAATATTTGAGCCTGGAGTTCAGGGGAATGCTTAGGACTGGCAATATAAATTTGGGAGTCATTAATGGGGGGATGCTACTTAGGACCTTGGGAATAGATGGAACCAACCAGAGCGAGAAAGTAGGGTAGAGCTGAGCCCAGAGGCGCTCCAACATTTAGAGGAGGAGAAGCCTGCAAACGAGGCTGACAAGGGGCCATAGGGTTATTTGTATACTGCTCGTCATCCCCAGCAGAATGTTTTAGAGTTTGAGGAGGCTGATAAATAGCATCTTTTTTCTTCTGCCTGAAATCAGAATTGATCAAGAGAGACATACATATGAGTCAGACAGGAGATAAGAATATCTCCTTTATTAATCATGAAGCTGCCTGGAGAAAGAGTAGAGCTGCCTGTAAACAGGCCTGTTAATATGAGCAGCCTGTCTCATCTGCCCTCTCCACATGGAGACAGGAAACCAGCACCAGGATCACAGGGCCCGGGTTTGCCCTGGCCCGTGCCTAGCAGAGGGCCGGGCACCCAGCAGGTGCCGATGTGTGTGGCACGAATGGATGTCAAGACTGAAACCATCCTCACAGATCATCCAGGAATCACCTGGGGAGCTGACCAGTGCCGGCGCCCAGGTTACAATCCCACATCGATTTTATCAACATTTCTGGGGACGGAGTTCAAGACACCAGCATTCCATTAAACTCTTGCCAGGTCATTCCAATGTGCAGCCAAAGTTAATAATCATTGCTCTGGCCCAGTTCCTCCCTTTACCGATGGGGACCCTGAGGCCTAGAGCAAAATGGTCATCTGTAACTCGTGGGCTCGTCCTGGCCCTGCTGCCTACTGCATGAGTGGCTGGGACAAGCCTGTTTCTCTGTCCGGGCATCCATGTCCTCCTCTGGGAAATGAGGAGGTTGGGACAGTTGATCTCAAGGGCCCCGCCCAGCACTGATGGCGTATTACTCTGTCCTCTGATCCCAGGTGTGACTTAACTCGCTGGGACATTGCCTGTCCCTCGAGATGCTTCTGCACGACGGTTAGGCTAGCTTTGCCCTTGAGATGTCTGGGTTCTGGATGGCAAAGGACGGCAAAGAAGAGATGTTTGGGACAGTTCGGGACCCACAGAGTCAATCTTTGGTGGAGAATTTGTCCCGTTTGTTCTTAGGCAGTGGCAGCAGGAAGTTCCCGGCAGAGGAGCCATGCTGAGGAAGGTCTAAGGGTCTGGGGCTGCCCCTGGGGCCCACATTCCTCCTCTTCTGGTTCCTGTCCTATCCTGCCCACTCTCTCCAAAGTCATCTCTTTTTCATTCCTTTCCTGCCCTCTCTCTTTATCTGCATCAGTCACAAGTGTTTCCTAGGCGAACCGATTCCCTCTGCCTACCCAAGATGACCTCTGTGCCACCCACCCACCTCCCTCCCATGTGAGTTTGGTGACCCAGAGCTCGTAAGTGTGTTGTCACAATATAGGCAACCAGAAGTGATTCATGCAATGAGAAAGGCTGGGAAATAAGGCTGTAGGTGATTCCTTCCTCTACAAAATCACGTGGAGTGTCGGGGTGCTGAGCGATGTATCTGTCTTTAAAAGTGGCTTTTTCTTCAGCAACTTGATAAGAACTCGATATGAGGATGAAGAGAATCTGGGGACTGGAAGGAAAACTGAGGCCTAGAGCCAGGAGGTAGCTGTACAAATCTCATGCCTAGAGGGCTCTTCCTGGCCTGGGTACTTCCTAGGCACGTGGCTGAGATGAGAATCGATCCTGGGTAACTGCTTTGTTTTGCAGATTGAGAAGCTCACGGCTGGCGAGGACACCAATGACTTGCCCAAGGTCCTATAGCTTGTTAGCCAAAGACCAGGACAACAGCCCAGGACTCCTGACTCCTCTTCCTAGACTATCTCAGCTGCCTCATTCTACCCCAAAATGACCTTTAAGAATTAGTTTCATTTAATAAGCTGGTGGGGTTTGTGCTAAGGACTCTGGAGAGGAAATGTCAAAAAGAATAGACCAAAAGATAAAGATGGGGAGGAGATCAGAAAACCTCAGTGTTCCCTTGGGGCTTTTCTTGTCTTTCTCTGACACCTCCCAGCCGGCCCTCCCTCCTCACTGTGGGCGGCCTCTGAAGCGTGGCTCTGGGCTTTCTGCTTGGCCTCCTCTGCACCCACTTCCTGGGGCGCACATCCATTCGCATCACTCCAGCCCCTGTGACATGCAGACACACCGCATCTGGTGCTCCAGCCTCAGACCTCACATTTCTTTCCATGGCTGGTTCTGGGATATTTCCATATGGAAATATGCTTAGCTCAGCCAGAGTTCAAAATTGGAATTCATCTTCCCTTGGCAAATCTGCAGCCTTTTCCTACACCCCTGCCTCTTCGGTGCTTCCATTGTCTCTCAATCCTCTGGACTCCAAACTTTCACGTCACCTGAGGCTGCGGGGAGGGGAAAAGGGGAGTTGGTGTTTAATGGGTCCAGAGTTTCAGTTTGGGAGGAGGAGAAAGTCCTGGAGATAGATGGTGACGATGGTTGCACAACAATGTGAATGTACTTAATGCCACTGGACTGCACACTTAAAAATGGTTGCAATGGTACGTTTTATGCTATATATATTTTATCACAGTTGAAAAGAAGAGAAAACACAAAACTTTCAAGTCATCCTTGACCTGTGGCTACTTTGCTTTCTCATCCCAACTCACTTTATTACCAGGTCATGCTGATAATTTTTTCACTTAGTGGTGGTTCCTCAAACTTTCACATCCTCCAGCATGACCAGAGGAGCTTGTTAGCGTTATCAATCCCAAGCCCCGCCCGCTCCCCTCTTTAGTCTGGGGGTAGGGCTTGGAATCTGCATTTTAAACCAACTTCCCAACAAACCTGAGGTGAGTGGACTGCAGACCACACTTGGAGAAACACTGCCCTACAGTGCCTTTTGGCTTTGTCCCTTTGTCTCTTTTCCACGACCCCCTCCCTGCCCTGGCTGGCCTTTATCACCTCACACCTGGATTACCGCAACAGCTGGCTTGCCTTCGGCTAGCCTTTCTCTGCTCCAGCCTCCCCAGCTGCCAGGACCCATCTTCTGCAAATATCTTTGGCATCACATCACTTCCCCGCTCAGAAGCTTACCATGGCTCCCTCAGACCCGTTAGGTCCTAGCTCGATTCAACTGGCTGGGAGCCAGCCAAGTTGGCCTCGCATTCTTCCTCTTTCCTCCTTTCCTATTCACTCCATCCAGCCAGCTTCATTGGTCATTTTTAATCTCATGTTAGTCCCTCTGCTAGTTGGGGGTGGTCTCCTTTCTACCTCCCCCCACCCCACCCCCAGAACACCTCTGGTGACTTAGGGGGAATTATGAAAACTGTTGAGATTTTCCAGCCAGTTTCTCAATGCATCCATCTCCCCTCCCCTCCATCGTGGCCTGGCCATTCACTTGCTATAGGACTTCGGGCAAGTTGCTTCACCTCTCTGTGCCTTGTCTTCTCGTTCTCTCATCTGTAAAATGGAGATCTTAATGGTACATCCTCATAGGTTTGCAGAGATGATTAAAAGAGGCAATAGAAGTAAAAGGGCCTATAGAACATTGTCTGACACAAAGGAAGTGCCATGTGCCAGCTATTATTACTTAATCATTGTTATGATGGCCCCTCCCAGCGAGCTCTTCCCTGGAAACCGCTTCTGCTTGGAATAGCTAACTGGTGGCGTTCTCTGTCAAACTTTGCCTGATCTAACGGAGGTAGTTAATTGTTAAGTATTTGGGTTCCAGCGAGCAGCTCTGCATGAGACAACCTGAGGAACTAGGCTGTCTACAAAGCAAACATTATGTCCATCGATTTCTAACCAACTAGGAGGAGAGGAGGTGAGATTTGAAATCAAGATTTTTCCAGGATAAGTAGGATTATGTTAGGACACTTCAAAATACCCTAAGAGACATTGGGTTGTGCACGTTATTTCCTATGGTCTTTCTAGAATCCTTCTCCCTTACACGCCATGTCCCAGTGGCCCCGATTCCTCATCTGCTCACTCCCTGGGTTCCTTCTTGGAGCCTAACCAGAAACACCCTCTTCTGTGGTGGTTTCCAGCCTGGGAGCCCTGCACCTTGCACCCCTGAGGTCTTTCTCTGTAAATAATCTACCACCCACATTTCTGTTCTACTTTTCAAATCCACCTCTATGCTTTTGTGGCGAATACAGTTAAGTTCCTTTAAAAGCCCCATTGAATTCACAGTCACTGCTTGTCATACGTGTTCTCTCTCTTTCTCAGAGAATACAGGCATACCTTGGAGATACTGCGGGTTCAGTTCCAGACCACGGCCATAAAGCAAATATCGTAATTAAGTGAGTCACATGAAGTTTTTAGTTTCTCAGTGCATATCAAAGTTATGTTTACACTATACTGTAGTCTATTAAGTGTGCGATAGCATTATGGCTTAAAAAACAATGTGCACACCTTAATTAAAAAATACTTTATTGCTGAAAAATGCTAACCATCAACTGAGCCTTCAGTGAGTCATAGTAACATCAAAGATCACTGATCACAGATCACCATAACAAATGTAACAATAGTGAAAAAGTTTAAAATATGGCGAGAATTACCAAAATGTGACACGGGGACAGAAAGTGAGCAAATGCTGTTCGAAAAATGGCACTGATAGATTCGTTTGACGCACAGTGGCCAGAAACCTTTAATTTGTAAAAAAGAAAAAAACAAAATGCAGTAGCCACGAAGCACAATAAAGTGAGGTATGACTATACTAAGAGTTCAACCACTCTCAGGTTGGGGGAGATCTGAGAAGAGTTTTGACATTTAAAAGGCGCCCTTGTTGACAAGGCTGTGGGAACCACTGCCCCATGGGATCACGGGGAGCCATGGGAGTAGCACGGAGCTCTCTGGCTCTCAGTTTTCTTATCTGTGAAATGGAGGTGAATCTTAAGTGCCTCTTTTTCTAAGGGCTGGCTGCGTGAGGATTAGATGAGATGATAGATAGGAGGGTCCTGGGAGAGGGGGCATGTCCAGGCAGGGGACCATTAAGGCTGCTGCTCTTCTGGTTCTTTTCCTTGTTCTGGGTCCAGCTGGACCAGCTGAGCCCAGAACCCCAAAGCCTGTGAAGGTCTTTCCAGGAGCAATGTGTTCTTTTGCCTCTCCCCACCCCTGCTTGGTTTTCTGTGGAACAACAACAAGAGCTGCTCCTCTATGTGACTAACAAACAGCCACAAAGTTCCTCTTATCTACTCTAGCAACCGCTGCGGCCTTAGAAGTTGCAGTGTTTGTCTCTGTTTAGTCACGGTTGCCTAGGAAGCCAAGTTGTTCTCTCTTTCCCACTGTGTGACTGTGGGTACGTTTTTTCCCCTTTCTCGTAGGGAAGGGCTAGATGACCAGAGAGGGCTGTATGCTTGCTGGGGCAACTTCTGAGATTGCTTTTTTCATCGGTTGGTTCTTGTTTGGCTGGAAATCAGGGCGTTGTAAGTCTGCAGATGAGCCCAAGAGTCGAGAAGTCTCTCAGTTCTTCCTGAGAGGGGGATGGGATGGGAGTAAGTGGGAACTTGGGGGGGCCCGGTTGGGGCAAGAGGTGGGGGAAGCTAGGGGAGTAGCTGCCTGATTCAGTTTGTGTCCATCCCAGCAACTGTGAAATCTGCACAGCCCCAAAATCAACCAAATGGGCAGGTGCAGACAATGAACTTGGCATCATGAGTAGGGAGGTGAGAAGCAGGGAGGGAAGTTGGGATTTGAGAGGCCGGGAAGTTGGGATTTGAGAGTCCAGCAAGCAGGGGTTTGTAACGTCCTAAGCGGTTTAGTGATTCGGAATGAACAGGCCAACATGTACGACCTCTACGGTGAAGGAAGCCTGACATTTGGAAAGTATTTAGGCAGCGACGGGTGCAAGAAAGGGAGCCAACACCTCTTGGTCCTTGAGGTTTATGGCTCAGGAAAATCAAGGAGTTCTTTTAAATTTCAAGTGACAAAGCGGGAGGTGCATATGTTATAGGAAGCTGAGATTGAATGGAGTCACTCACATTTGGGGTGATAGCCTCCCCTGGGAAACCAGGGGGCTTAGAACACAGCTCAGTGGCTCCAGGTTAGGGCGTGGTGGAGGAGACAATGAATGCCCAGAATCAGAAATGGCAGGACGCCAGATGCCAGAGACATGGGGCCAGGGAAAGGGTGATGGGTGAGGATGACCTTCAAAGAGAGGCAGAAGAGGGAAGTGGAGTCGGGATCGTTAGACTTGGCCGTGCCCACGAGGCTGGTGGGTTTTGTGAGTGAACTTTCAGCAGTGACAAGTGGGGCAGCAGGGCTTGAGAGCATCTTTCCTTGGGGGAGAGGGATGGGGTTTGGGCCACCGCATACATTGTGTCCTTTCCTCACTGAGGCCCTCTTAGCTCCTTTGCCCATGTCAGGGGTCTCCTGTGGATTGGTATTAAAGAGAATGCACCAAGTAATCTGGATGATGTTTCAAAAGAGGGAAGGGGCCCACTCACATTTATTCAGTTCCTCACTTCATGCTCCCTCACATGGACCCCCTGTCCTTTTCTTTTGGACCTTCTTGGGGTATCCTTCCTCCCGAATCACCCCCTCGAGCTGAAGTTGTGTTAGTAGTCACCTCGCCACTCACTCCGAAGCTGTTATATGAAAGCAGGAGCAGGACAGAGGGATGGATGGAAGATTGGGTCCCAACTCGCCATAATAGCTGTGTGACTTTGTGCAAGTCACTTAAACGGGCTGAGCCTCAGCCTCTTCACCCGTACAATGGGGGTGTTGTGACAGTTACACAAGATCATGGCTGTAGCACAGGCCTGCCACTCAGGGTGTGCCGGTGAACGGACAGCGAGTCAGAAAACCAGTGCCCCTGGGGCCCCTACCGCCCACTCCATTTTAAACTCAGTAAGACACCAGGTTTATTTTTAGAAAAAAAAAGAGCAAACTTTATTGAAATTTCAAGCTACATTTGAAACATCAAAGTCCAAATCCTGGAGACATAACATCAGGATAAGATGTCAGAAAGTGGAAAGTGTTCTCACTGCCACAGAACTCCCTAGAGACAAGCTCCCTGAGCACATCACCCAGGCACCGTCGGGTCAAAGCCATTCCCTTGTCTATCCTTGTCCACAAGAGGACACCGGCAAGCTACTCATTCTGTTCATTTGCAAGTTTTCCAAAAAAAAAAAAAAAGTTTTCGAATGACAATGTGGAGTTCCAGCTGATCTTCTCTCAACCCCATTCTATGTAGTCAGCACCAGTGAATGGTGGGTTTGGCATTCAAAAGAGGACCTCACATGTCTTCAGGGGACAGATGGGGCAAAGGTTGCAGCAGCAAGGCATTCAGAGGGTGCCCCCCCCACCTTTACTCTTTAGTTTTACTTAACCTAAAGGACAAACTGGATCAGCCTGGTAGATGAACACAGTCAAAGAATTAGCCTTAAGAGATAAGGGACCAGTCAATACTCCCAAAGCTGGTTAGGCCCTTCAACACATAGGTGTATGTGTATATGTATACATCGCTACACTAAGATACAGATCTAGCCCTATGGGTATATATACGCACGTATGGCTATATAGAAAAACTATGCCAACACTAACCAAACAGAACTTTGTAAGCGGTCATCCCAAAGCCGTAATCCCACACTGGGCTGTGCAGAAAGCCATGCATTACACCATATTAACCAACAGAAGGCTGACTTGGCTCAATCTCTCCCAACTGTGGCCCTGCCTTGGCGAGGCAGGGGAAGAGAGAGAGGCTGCCTCTGCTTAAACCACAACTGGCTTCTTCATAGGACAGTCGTTGTCAGGTGAAGCTGTTGAAAATGTCCATGGAAATGAAAAACCAGACCCCTTAGACTTTCTGGAGCAAACTGGCGGCCTGTCTCAAACTACCTTTCTCCTCTGCCAGTTGCAGCTAAGTTGCCCAGGCCCTGGGAGCCCCCAGGGCGCGGTGGCATTAGAGGCTCGCTGGCTTGGGGTGACGAGGTCCCATGCAACTCAGCCTCCAGAGACCTGCTCTTTGTCAGGGGTCTGTCACCGGAGTGGACCCAGGTGGCCATGTCCTTGGGACATCTCTTGGCACCAGCTATGCTAGGTGTAAAGTTCTCCACGTGAGATGACGCTTGGGGAGCCAAAAACAAACTGGAAAGAACTAGGTAGAACAAGTTTAGTGGCTCTGCCCACCCTGAGGACAGAGCCACTTACACCGCAGAACCACCGGGGGCCTCGGGTGCTTCTGGGGTTTCAGGAGCTGGCTCCTCGGGGCTCAGACGGGACTGGAACTTCTCCAGCTGCTCTGGGCTCGCCAAGGTCTTCAAGAGAGTGTTTTCACGCTCCAGCTGGGAGTTTTTCTCCACCAGCTCCCGGATCTGCTCCTTCAGGATCTCCACCTCCTCTCTCACAGCATACATCAGATGATTCTTCACCAGATCCTGTCCCGGAGGAGATCACGACAAAGCTATCTGTTAGCCGCGGCGGCCCCTCTGCGGCACCTTCTCCTGGCCGTTGGGGCGCCTGCGCTGTCCCTCATGCTGCCAACCTCCAGCCTTCCCTCAGCAGCCCCTCTGAATGCTGGCCCCGCAGCCCTGGTCCTCCTGCCCCTTTCTCCGAAGCACCTAAACCTTCGCTCAGGAGAGCTGCGTGATCGGGGCCACGCCTGAGTTGGGAGCCCAGCTTTGAACTACATAGGAATTCCCCCCTGTAAGTTTCTGATGACTTTCAAAGCTGGCCTCCTGGGAGACTTTTGGGTGAGACTTCTGCTGGTTGGCGGTGGTATGCTATATCCCCATTTCCACATAAGGTCCCGCGGCTGGCCCAGATCCCAGGGAACACCTGCAGTGCACCCTGTACTGTTGGTCTGCTTTACCCATCTCCACCAGGAGGATATAATGGGCTCTTCTGGAGACTTCTCCTGTCCACAGGACCCAGCATACTGAGCTGCAGCTGTCCTGCAGCCTGGCCGGAAAGGACACTGGCCCTGGGGGAAGGTACCCGGATGGCTTCATCCTCTCTGAATTCAGATGACTGCACTGGGGGCGGGGAGCTGTGTCATTAGGCTCCGGGGCACAATAAAGTGTTTGCTAAAACTGCTGGAGGCCCCAATCCCCTGCAGCCATTTTGGCTGCTTGGTGGAGTACGACCTCTACCTGGTGAAGGAGGGAGAAGGGGTGGGGTGCTTTGCTTCCTGTTTCCTCCCAACTCCTGACCCCAGCCCAGGCTCTGCAGAGGCACTGCAGTGCGGTGGCATCCAATGAGCTCTGGCCCCTGCCAACTGTGGGATGCAGACAAATCCAAGGGTCTGAGCTCCCTGCCCTGCCACGGGCCCAGGAGGGAGCCAGAGGCTGCTGCAAAGCCCTGGGATGGGAGAAGGAGGAGGAAAGGAGAGGGTCCAGCAAGGGTGGCCTGGAAATGCCCTAAAAGGTGCCACTCTGATGGGACTCTAGCTACGGCCTCCAAGGGGACAGGAGGCAGGCTGTCAGCTTCCTCGGGCGCTTGGCTTTTGCACCCACCCGCTCACTGCCACCCTGAGTTACATAAGCAGTAGCCAGGTCTGGGGATGGGAATGACGCAGTGATGCCACTCACCATGGCCTGCTCGATCTTGTTGTCTAAGGCCACCACGCTGGCTCCGGAGGCACTGCCAAGACAAAAAGGAAAGCGACTGTGTTACCCACTTGGTTCCAGTCTGAGTACCTGGTAGCGGTGGCCACAAAGTCCTCCATCTGCCCCAGCTCTTCCTCTCTATCGCCTCGCTGGCCCGAAGTTCCGGGCACTTTGTCCCTAGGTCCCTCTCTGGCCCCTGCAGGAAGCTGCACCTCCCCACCCAGACCGGCTCCGCGCCGCCACCGCCCAGAGCTCCGCGTGGAGCAGCGCGCGGGTCCAGGGGCGCACGGGCCAGCGAGGCCTGCTCGGCGACATGCAAACAATGGGGGCGCGCGGCCCAGGGAGTCCCCGGCCGCCAGCCCATTCCGGCGCCGGCCCAGAAGGTCCCAGGCAAACCTACCGAGCTCCGAAGCTAGCTAGGAATTGCTCCTCGGCTCGACAGCTTCCGGCCTGCTCCCCAGCGGCGCACGGCGCGCGGCTAGCCCCCCTGCCCAGCCCAGGCCCACTGCCCCTCTGCCTCCGCCCCCGGCTGCAGCAGCTCGTTCTTACGGTGCAGCGGCCGCAGGGACGCTCCGACGGCGGATCCCAGCGCGGCGGTGACCCCCCCCCTTCCCTGCGTCCCCTACCCCCGCCCCTTCCCAGGATGCTGCACCGCGGGGAACGGGGACCGGCGGCGCACGGCTCGCTCGGAGATCCCGCTCTCAGCCCAGCCCCCGCCGGCGCCCGGGCTTGGGAGCTGTGGCCAGGGGTTACCTGTTATCCAGCTTAACGGAAACCACATCCCCTCCAAGCAGGGAAGAGAAGAAGGAGATGTTGAAATTGTGCAGCTGGTAGACCGCCACCTCCATGGGGGTCTGATACATTTCGGTATTCATGGCTCGGGCTGCCGGGGAGCTCTGGCCGGGCTGCGGGCTGCGGGCTGCGGGCTGGGCTGGGCGGGCTGGGCAGCCGCTGGCTGCTGGCGCGCTGGACGGGGCTGGGCTCTGCGCGTCGGGCCCTGGGGCTAGGAGGGGGACGAAGGCTGCCGAGCGAACCCAAAGCCGGTCGGGCGTTCCAGAGTTGAAGGGAAGTGACTCGAGGGGTGTCACCTGGTGTGTCAAAAACTCCACGGCCGCCAGTCCAACCCAGACTCGGAGATATTTCGGCTCCTTCTTCTTTATATAGGAGGAGCCGGCTGCGTCACATGGCGTCAGCGGCATGCAAATGAGTCCTGTACCGGGCTTTGTGGCTCAGTTAAACCACATCCCCTCCCTGAACCTTAGTCTGGGACTGTAAACAGTTCAGCACTTTCTTGTGCCAACTGGCATCTCCAAAGAGGGCTCTGGAGATTGGTAAAAACCAAATGGAACTGATTTCTTAGAGAAATGAGAAGTACAAATGCCATTACAGGAGGTAGGAAGCCTTCAGTAGAGGGCAGCGCTGGTTTTAAAAGCTCTTCTTCGGATGTCCGCCAGCATACCTCCCGTGTCTTTGCAGTGCTGTCACAGGCCGCCCTCCCTGGACACCCGCCCTCACCATCAGGACCCTCACTCCTTCCTGGTGCCTGCCTTCTCAGCCTCTCTCCTGCACACAGACTTTGTCAGTTGCATGTCCCCTCACCCAGCCAGCTTGTCCACTGGCTTGCCCCCATCCGCAGCATCTATCCACTCACCTCCTCCTACGGATGTACCTGTCCGTGTACTGACACATGCACAGATCTGTGACATGCACGGACTAGCTAATCTGTACATGCCAGTGTGCATGTATGGAGGAGAGCATGAGTGTCCAGGAACTCAGATGAGTGGGGGAACATGTACAAGGGGGAAGCTGGGGGCCAGGTGGGTGACAGAGGAGGTGGGGAGGAGACAGTAGGGGAGTGGGCACTGCAGTGACCGCAAGATGCCAGCCCTTTTCTCTTTGGTCTCAACACCCTATTCAACATCATCCAGGATCTCATGTTCCTATTTTTAAAAACAAGATTTTGTTACTGTCCTATGAACAGCAAATGACAGCAAAACTACAAACCAAGGCTAAATATAAACCATCCCAGGAGAACACCCGCCCTGTGATTGGTCCAGCCACACACGGGGTTACAGGGTACTTCACAGACAAACAGATTCCAAATCACAGGGAAAATGAGGTGACTGTTGCCTACTAAGAGTTACACATGTTACCATCAAAATATATTTTCATTCTTTTAAGCGTCAAGCTTAAAAAAAAAAAAAGCCATCAGAGGTTTGAGGTCCTTTTATCCTGCTCTTTCCTAAGTGAGGCCACCTGGTGGTCTGAAGCAGAATTGCAGCCAGATGGAGCAACCTAGACCAAACAAGGGACAGGTGATGCAACTGGGAGTATTATTTACACCAACTCAGGGCGGTAAGAAGAACATTGGGTTTCACCACACATACAATAGTTTGGATGAAGTTAGGGCCAGTACCCATGAATCAGTTGGTGATTCAGGCTATGGTCCAAAGAAATACCCTAGTGCAATCAAGCTATTGGAAAAGTACTGGGGCCTCTTATCAGCAAAGAAGGTAATTATTATTTGCTTCAGGATATTTCACCTAACCAGGTACCTGGCACAGACACCCTGGCCAAGGCCCCAGTTAAGCCCAGTCTGAAGGCCTTAGTTTTCTTCAGGCTGCCCGTGCAGTCATGCCACCGAACAGCCAACATTTTTCACTATGACGTGGAGCTCCCATTGGATCCCACCGGTGGTAATACGTGCACAAGGGCCATTCTATTTGCAAAGGACCGACAAAGAGATCTACCCAAGCAAACCTACTGCATGCACTAGCCCAGGATGGTGATTTCCTTCACCCCAGTTTAGCTGGGAGACAATCCCAATCTCAGGATATCATGTTATCTTCAGGTCACAAACTCCCTGAACAAGGTGTTCATGCTAAGCTGCGTGTGGTAGACAGAACAAAGTGCATACCACATTTATAGGTCATCAAGAACATTATTTGAGCAAAAATAAAAAAAAACCTTCTTAAATCCGGAGCTTAGCTGATACTGGAATTCCCTGATATATTAATCTGCCCTCTGTGTCACATAGAGCTTTCTTGGTCCAGGAAGAGTCTGAGTTGACCTTTCATTGGCTTGTAAATCTTTCCTCAACTCACTATTGCTACCTACCCCAAGATTCCAAGGGAGATGATGAAAAGAAAGAAAGAGAGATAAATAAGCCGGGTCGGCAGGGAAAAAACACCACCAGGAAAACAGGGCATGGGACCGAAGAAAAACCAGCTCCTTCAATGGGGACTCCCTTATATGGAGACAGAGGCACAGAAATCCAGGTAGTTTGGGGAGGGGAAAAAAAACAACAGATGAAGTTTGCTAGCAAGGCTGTGTTTGAATTGTACATTAATTATACTTCAATTAGAAATAAGCTCGGCTTGAGACCCGCTGACAATAACAGCTACCATTAACTGAGCAACAGCTGTGGGCCAGGCACTGTGTTGGCTGAGTCACAAACCCTGTGGTGTAGGTGCTGTCACCATCATTTAACAGATGAAGAAACCGAGGGTCTGAGAGGCTACCTTGCCCAAGGTGGTGGCACAGCTAATAAATTATAGAGCTGGGACTCCAGCTCAGGTCTTCCTGAGTAGAGACCAAGTTTGTTCTTACTACACTTACTAGTGGGGGCAGGGAGTAGGTTTGTTGAATGAGTGAGTCAAGGAAGTTGGGGGACGGGTTGGAGGTGCCAGGAAAGTGGTGTAGAGGAAGAAAAGGTGAGGGGCAGGGAAAGTACTCCTAGGACTCCAGCAACATGGGGGACCAGAAGAATATACAAAATGTCCAAATGAGCTTCATAACAGGGCTTTGCTCACCTGCATTATTTCAAAAGGCAGCCACTGCAGTCCTTAAAGAAAGCCCTCTCTGCCTAGGAAATAGAAACTATGAAGCCAACTAGCTGGCTCCCAGAATGGACTCCACAGCGTCCCAAATTAGGTATGGAGTCTCATGACAATAATCACAGTCCAGTCAATTTCCAGTTTGTACCTGGCACCCTTAATTAACTCTTTCTCCCCCCTATACCCGCTGTGTCCAGCTTTTAGGAGAATTAAACCAACAAGAAAACAAGCTAATTTCAGGGATTTCGTTTCAGAAAAACAACTTTGAAAGGATGTCCCAGGTTCAGCCCACACTCAGCCAATCTCTCAGTCCCCTCTGCACCTCTAGTTTACCAACCAATAGTGAGAAGAGCTCACCCTGAGGGCTTATGATTCTCAGTTCGCAAATAATGGCTGGATCCCTGGATCGCAGGCTTTGCTAAAGGGAGACAACCAACCTAAATGTCTCTGTAGAAAGATTTTCAAACAGCAGGGGTAGGGGAGACAGGGGCAGATAGGAGGGGGAGAGGGAGAAGTTGGAGGAACCCAAAAGGCTTTCTGTGTAACCCTCGGCACACCGGAAAATTCCTCTGCCCAGAATAGCTGAGCCAAATGTTGCAGTGAGTGGAAGCTTGTGCTGTATAGGGTATCTGTGATCTGATCTAACTTTTCTGAGTAAAGTGCTGATCTATGAGGCTCTCAGCGTCCTTGTGTCTCTGGAGGTGGGCCTCAGGCAGGAAACAGTGGCCTAAGGATTCAACAGCAATAGCAACTCCAACATGTGTGTTTCCAAATTTCCTTTCTTCCATCCTGTGAGTTACATGGTAGGCTGGACCCAGAGCCACCGTGGTCACAGCGCCCAGCTGATGAGCCAGGTCCTTTGCTGGCTCTCGGTTCTAGGCCTACAGCTATGGGATTCTGTGATTAAACAGACACAGCTGACCCTCCCTCTCTCAGGGTGACTTTCTAGGTGGAGGGTGGCATGAGGAGGATGGGGTCAACTCCCACCGTTTCAGGTGGCCCTGGAAGCCAACTTGTTCCCTTTGAAGTGGAAGAAGGGTCTCAACATCGTCACCATTCTGTTCCACTTCAAAGGCCAGACTCTCTAGGACAAGAGTCCTTCCTATTTCGGGTTCCCATGGCGCAGGAAGGCGGAGACTGGGCAGTCTGGGCCTCATAACCTGTGGGCAGGATCTCAGCACGCTGCCGAGGGGTGGGAGGCAGACTCAGGGTGGGTGCGGTAGGTAGGGGGTGGTGAGAAGGGGGAACATCTCACTTCCCTTTTTGTCACACTCAAAGCATTGTGTACCACGCAGCCCAAAGGAAACTCTTTATAGGCAAGTCTTCCTTATTTTCTACAGGGAATGTTCCACCCCCAAGGCTCGGCAATGTTGGCGGCGAAACACAGGGTCTTGCGGCAGGAGAAGCGGGAAAAGACACGATGCGAGAGGTGCGGGACAAGCCACCAAGCAAACGCTGCGTTAGGGGCTGGACAAGGAAATCAAAAAGGATGCTGAGCACCAGAGTGTTAGCACAGTTGACAGGGCGGCTGCAAAACAACCCTCCCCATTTACCCCTCCACGGCGGCCCCCTTCTGCCTGAAGCTCTGTCTACGTCTAGTTACTGACTTGTCCCTTTTTCTGAAGAGGCTGGGGGAATAAGGAGGCTGAAGTGCCATCATTTAATTTGTGCTGGCTCCACTCTTCTCTCTTCCCCTTGGTTCCACTCCAGTGTGGGAGACTATAGACAGGAAGGATGCTGCCACTTAATCTTTACTTTGGCCTCATGGAAAATCCCCAAAGTCCAGAAGGAGGGAAGCAAGAAGGAAAGACGGAGACAGACAAAGTGCCTTGTCCTCTGTGGGTCACGTGAACTGCCCTGCATGGCCAGGGCCCAGAACGTCGACTTTGGGGGGCAGGAAAACAGGGAGGAGGATGCGCACGCAGATGCAGAAGGCAGTGGTGGGCGGCAGGGAGCCCACGAGGAATCGTGGTGGAGAGGGACACTGTCTTGGAAAAGTGGCTCTAGCAACTGATTTGGGCCAAACCCTGGCACTGAATGATGGCAGGAGCAATGAATTGTGCCTTTCAGCTCCCTCCCCAGACAGGATCCAATGTGAGCTTCACAAACAATCTCCCAGTGACACGAGGGATGACAGGCAGAACCAAACCCCATTTGGACAAGGCACTCCACTCCACTCACCCTCGTTCAAAGAAGTCAAAAAGGGCTCTTGTCAAATCACCTTTGTTACCCCAACTTTGGTGGCTAACTATGGGGGGTAGGCAGTCTCTCCTGGCATCTCAGCAAGACTGGAAGTACTGGCAACGTTATCCAGGAATGAATGCAATTTAGCTCAGTGGATCTTAAATTTCATGAACCTTGTATCAATATTTATGCTTGTCTCCCTTCTCTTTTTGCCTTGCAGCTGGGAAAATTTACGTCCATCATTTTTCTAAGCTCTCTTCTCACTTTCCACCATCCCCATTACCCATCTACAAGTATGAAACAGATATTCCTGAAAAAAGAGAATGTCAAATTAACCTCGGTAAATGGAATCCCCTCCTCCACCCAACACTAGTTGCCATCATCATTCAATACAATTCAATTCAACTCAATTCAAAGTTGATTGACTGCCTATTCAAAGTACAAGGCACATTTCAGGGAAATTAAAAACAAACAAACAAACTGGTAGTGCAGGTTAACAACTGTGCTTCCTTCCAGAATATCCTGGGCCTCTGGTGAACTCTGAAGTCTACCTACTGGTTAGATCTCAGTGAAATGTTTACTTCAGGAAAAAGCCTAGGGCTTGGGGGTGCTCAGGAGGGTAGCCTGGGGTTTGGGAAGGCCACACCACCGCCATCACCCCTGGCATCACTTCAGTCCTCAGAATCGGGCCCGCCTTTTTTCTCCCCACCCTGTCGTTTGGTCTGTGCCCATCTAGATGGGGATTAACATAGCAGCCACAAAACTTGGAATTTCTGTGGGACCCAAGGCTCCTCTGACATGGTGGCCAACAGTGTCAGGGTCCCTCACTCTGATTCCCTTCCTTTGTAAACCAGGGGAACAAAGCACAGGTCCTTAAGGGTCTCTGAGTTGCCAGCCCCTTCCTTCTGAGAAGGGGGTCTATGTTTAGTACGGGGAGGGGGTCACCTCTGTCAACCTCCTCGTGGTCTTATCCTTGTTCTATAGTGCCCTCCCAGACCAGCGAGCATCTTCACGTGGGCAAATAAACTCCCTCATCACGGCCCACCTTCTGGGAATCCTGGCCCTCGACAGCCTTCTCAGGGGCTGGGAAAGGAAGCAGCAAGAACATGGCTACTCTCCGTGTTTGTTTGTCTGCACCAGCCCTCCACCAGCTTCTCTGGGCCAGGGAGACACTGGCAGGGCCTCTCCCGAGTCCTTTTGCTCTATGGAGCAGTCCCAAGAGCCGAAATTCCAAGCCTTTTTTTTTTTTCTGGCAGTTGCCGGGGTTACTCTGAGTGGTATGTGAAGGACTTGGGACTATTGGCAATGCTTGGAAGACGAGAACCAGGAGAATCTTGCTGGGGACGCTGAGCCAGCAGACAAGGGGCCTGTGAAGAGGCCAGGGGCTCTGAGGTGCAGCACCTGACTCCCCTGTGGGCCCCGCTATAGAATGGGTGACCTCTGAAGTGGTCCAGGTTCCCTGGGGAACAAAACGACGGTAATAACGCCGGCCTCTTCAGGCGCGGGGGCTCCTGGGCCACCATGGGTGAGCATTATGAGTCTCCCAAGGCTCTCACATTGTACGCCCGAGGCCCTTGTTTAACTCACAGCGGAGCTATTCACCGTGGGCTCACTTGAGGTAGCTCCTTGATCCTCTGTTGTGCGACTCTGTGACTTGTGAGGAAAGGCTCTGTAATTGCAAAGGGCCTCTGGCTCTCCAGCCGCCTCCCCCCTCCCTTGGGTTTCCCGGATGGAAAGAAGGCAGCCCAGCTGAGGTGGGGGGCGGTGGCAGGAAGGGGCAGGGGACACACTAGTCAGGAGAAGAGAAAGAAAGGACAGAAACAAGGCAAGCTTCTCCCTGGGGGCACCCCACCCAGCCCCAGCCATGGGAACAGAGCCAGGCAGCTCAAAGGCATGCGGGGAGGGGTTAAGGAAGGCCTCCTGCCCGGTTTGAGAATTGCTGACAAGGAATACACACACCTTATCAGGAAGAAAGGGCGGCACACAAGCACACACACACACACACACACACACACACACGTTTATGCAAACACCCGTTCAGCCTTTGACAAAGTCTAATTCACAGAGCTAGGCACGCAGAGGGCATCATTCCATCTCTGTCTCTCTCACCTGATGCCAGCTTCGTGACCCCCAAAGGGGTAGTAAAGCAATAGGACATGCAAAGTGGCAAGGCAGGACGCTGTAGACCCAGTCAGAGTGTTACAAGCCGTGGCCTCTGCTCTCTCTGACATCCAGAGCTGGCTGCGTGCTGTGCAGGGGTCATAGGTGACAGGCTCTTGGGGGAAGCTTGGAGTGGAAGTTAGGTGGGCATAGGGGGAACCAGCTTGAAGCTTCACACTGTACACCGGGCACAGGAAGTGCTGGTGCCGCCAGGTCCACAGTTTTCAAAGATGTCAATCACACATTCAAATGAAAGAGAAATAAAAACAAGCACCATTTGTGTACAATCAATCATGTGAATGCCTAGGAAATGATTCCCATAGGCTCCTCACGAGGACAGCTCTAAAGAGAGCCAGTCCTGGCATAGATGTCACATGTGACTGACGACCTGAGAAGTGTGATTTGAATGGCACTGAGAAAAATTCCTCTCAGTCCAAGCTGTTTGCCTGACCGGACTACTGCAGTGCCTACAAACGTCACGCTCGGAGTCATACCTTTGAGTTATAATGGAATTCTTTACACTTTGAGGAATTAGGAAAGTTTTTTCTTCCAGTGCAAAAGCCCTGGGAGAGTACCACATTCTGCCACTATCAGCTATAAATACTTAAATAGGGATAAACTAAAGTTCTGTAATACTTTCAACACAGTAGTCAGTGGTGGATCAGCATCAGAAGATGATTAAACACACAGCAGGTACAACTTGCTGGTGGGCTGTGGAGGGAAAGAAATGGGTCCAGGTGAGGAGAGTATGGATATCCTGGGCTCCAGCCCTAGAAAATCTAGTAGAATACATCTGTGGCTTGAGAAGGGTACTTTCAGGAGATGAGGATGCAGCTCTTCTGGCCCCAGTCCATGGAACTGCTTTTGGGAACCACTGGCCTACAGGTGAGAGCCAAGACAGGATCTACCCGAAGACTCCCCAGAGTGCCACGACCACCACGACCCACTCTGTGTGACACACGATGATGGGGCTCAGCATATTCTGAGCCTAACATCTGTTCAGTCATCTCCTTCCCTGTCATGTCTGGCTACCTCTTTCCCTCTCACTCCTGAAAACTTGATCAGAACGTGAATGAGAGCTGCTATTAGAAAGATAACGCAAACTTGCTCTGATTTATAAATCAACCTTTGGCAAATTTGGCTTCTCTGTTAATGAGGAACAGATTGCTTCTAAGACACTTCACAGCTGTCTGTGGGAACTCTTGGCCTGGGAGGTTGGAGGCGTGGGAGGCAGGTATCACAGGGCGGGAAGGGAGAAGAACCTGGAGAGAGGGAGAGAACGGAGAGGGGCTGATTTTTCTCCAACAGCACAGTCTGGTCAGTTAAGCTGCCCTATCCCCCTTCAACAAAAGCCAGCTCTCCTCCAGCCCTGTGGCTGTCCCTGCCTGGTCAAACGTGGATCCATTCCGAGGTTGGCTGGAGGGCTGTGACTCATTCCCCCCTCAGGAGCTTGCTGGGGCTGACTACAAAGACTTGCCAGGATCTCTGCAAACGTGCCCATCCCGTCCCTGAGCCAAGCCTTGCGCTCCCCTGCCCCTACCATCCGCATCCCATCCCATGGCTTGCAAGCGCCTCCGGGGCAAGGAGGGCACCCCTGCGGCTTACTGACTCCCCTCTCCCAAGGGAACTCACTGCTCTCTGTGGTACGCATCCGGCCTGTGTTTCAGTATTTTATTTTATTTTTATGTTTAATTTACACTGCCTGCTAGGTTTGGGGCTTAAATAAACAAAGGCTATGTTTCCCCCAAGGCCTGGACTTCCCAGTTGCCTGTCAGCAATAGAGTAACCCTTTTAACCTCTTTTCTTGCCCCTTGAGACACGCAGTGTTGGGGGTGGGATTGGAAGAGAAAGATACTTTGGGTCAAAAGCCTGGAAATTCTTAGTGCCAGCCTAAAATACCACCCCCTCGCTCTTCTCCACATGAATGTTAAGCCCCGAAGCTGCCTTAGCAAGTACAGACTTCCTTCAAAGGCCACTGCAAGACTGTAAGGGTTAAGGCACAAAAACGGAAAATTCAAAGTATTTGCATTGATTATTTGAAAAATCTACTTACAGATGTCTTTGTACCACTGAGCAAAGACAGAAGGGCCCAGGTCTTGGTGGGTGGAGCCTTGGCAGTGAGCAGCCTTAAAGGCCTATAGACTGAGCAGAGCTCGGTGGGCCTGCCTGGGAAAGGCTTCCTGCCAAAGCTCATACACCTTAAAAAATAAGAGGAACACTGGCCCCTGTGTCCTAGGATAGAGCTCTAACAGCAAAGTAACAAATCCTGGTCAACAGTTCTGACATCCTGTTATTTGCTAAAACTAATAATACTGTGGCGTTTGTTGACAGAGTTGCAGAAGAGCTAAAGTAAACATGGAAACTGAGGAAAGGCCAAGTATAGACGGTTACTAGCTCAGCAGTTGAGAAAAGGGAGTTTCACAGACACTCCTTGGACATCTGGGGGCAGTGGGGCCTGAACACAGTTGGGAGACAACCCAGAGGCATCTGTCTTGTCACCAGGTGATTTCTCTCTAACAATAGGCTACTGCAATAATGGGCTTGGCCCATGGAGCTGAGTCCTCAGACAGAGAGTAATGACAAGACGAATTGAGAGGGACTCTCCTAGTGCGTATGCCAGGGTAGGTGCCCCCTGAGAAACGCAGCTCTGGCACCCATTCTAAATGAACTAGGTCAAGTGGGAAGAAAATACGTCAGAAGCCCAGAGTTCCTTTTCTACCTTACCACCAGGCCCCCAGAACTGCTTAGAAGGCTTCTAAACCCCCTATGCTGCTAGCTCCTCGTTCATGAAATGGGAATGATGCCCCCCTGCCCCACATAAACAACACACAAGGTGTATATGTTTATGGACTCCCCAAAGTCTGGAAATGGAGATAACATTGTATAGTTTTTGCAGACTGATGATGTCCTTGACAACATGTATATATGTGCCTATGTTTCCAGACATGGTGGATATCCTATAGGCGGCATAGCTGAGTTCTTCAGGTAGTAAAAAGGGCCATGTGAATGCGATATGTGCCGTGATGAGTAAGGGCCCTGGTCCTCAAATGCTGTTGGCAAAATGGCTCACCAAACGAGCAGTCCTATCAATGCTGTTTCAAAGTCCAGCATTTCTAACTTCCTGTCCAGTTCCAGTTTGTTGTTTCCATGATTTCACAAGTTATGGATACTGCCTATGGGGAGGGGCATAGTTTGAGGGACTGATGTTCAGATGGAATCAACATTCAAAATTTAGTGTCTTGACAGGCAGAGGTGAAGCAGGCGGTGGACGAGATGTTTCCCGAGGGTGCCGGGCCCTACATGGATCTGGACGAGGCAGGAGGCAGCACAGGGCTCCTGATGGACTTGGCAGCCAATGAAAAGGCAGTTCATGCAGACTTTTTTAATGATTCTGAAAATCTCTTTGATGATGATGATATCCAGTGAGGTGTGTCCGGCGGTGTGTTTGCTCAAGTTTTGCCACACGGTGGTGTGGCGGATCTCCTCAAAGGACAATTTCAGATGGTTCCAGAGAACTTGTGGAAATCACTTAAAATTAGGAGATGGTTAACCAAGAAAGAGAAGATGGTTTTAACCATCTGGATGAGGCCTGTTAATCTCTGAATGTGGCCAACTTTTGTCCTTAACTTCAATTAAAAAAAGTGATGTTATTAAAAAAAAAAATTTGCGTCTTGAAGGTCTTAGCAATCCTTCCCTCACAGAGGACTTGTAACTTGCATAAAGTTTTGGCCTTGAGAGCTTCTCCAATGGCACAGTCAGTAATCAGCAGGACCCCTAGTCTTTCAAGCAGGACTGAAGGCACAGCGAGATAAGATCATGACCACTGGAAGTGGACAGTGCAAATGGTCTCAAGTGAGCAGTGACTGGCTTTCTAGACTAGAATACAAGCTCTTCGAGGGCAGGGGCTTATCTTATTCATCACGGCACCCCCAGAGTCTAGACTAGTGCCTGGCACACAGTCTCAATGCCATAAACATGTGCTTAATAAGTAAAGAGAAGGTTTAGATAAGTATTAGAACTTGGCTAATGGCCTCCACAGGGAAGAACTACAGGCAAATTCATGAATTTGCCTTCTGTTAACATGTTAATTTGGGGACAATCATTGTACAAGAGCAACTCTGCAGTTAAAAACACGGAAGACTGGTGAAAATCAAACATACTTGGAAAACCCAACCCAAACACAATTTAATTGAGTAAGTGGCCACTAATGACCTGGAACCAAGGCCCGACCTCTTCAATAAAAGGGATAATTCACCCGTGTGTGTGCTCCTGGTTCTGCACTAATGCTGGGACTTTGCTCAGTTCCCATCTTTAGCTGGAGGGGCTGGGTCAGTTGGGAACAGGGCACCCACAGGGAGCAGTAGAGGGTGATGAAGCCCAGGAGGAGGGCAGCCAAGTCTCAGCTGGCAGTAACATCAAAGAGGGATTTCAGGCTAGCAAGCCTGATTCTGAGCAAGTGACAGCCACATAACTGGAACGATGTGGCGGGGGTGGGTTGCAGATAAAAAATCCATCCTGACTAAAAATACCCTGATGACCATCAACATAAAGGAAATTCTCACCATTAATGTCATCCTTGGGTTTGAAGTCTTGAGGGTCCCTGTTAACATGAAAGGTCTTTCTCAGAAGGGGAACTATTTAGTTTTTCTCCGGGAAGGAACATGATGACCTGCTCACTGTGGTCCGAATAGTTGGGGGGCTTCTGGGAGAAGTGACCCAGGCTGACTAAGTATATAGACTAGGGGGGTACTGCCTGGGGTGGGCCATACAATGGGTCCTGGCTAACTGGTGGCCTTAGGCTTTCAGGGGACAGGCAAATGTGCCCAAATATTCCTGGACTCACTGTAAAGAAACCAAACTGCCTGAGTGGGCAGCTTTGAGTAGCAGAGTTTATGACAAAGGAGATTGTTTTCTCCTGCTCTTCTTGGTAAACACAAGCAAACTGTTCTGAAGAGGCCGCGAGGAGCAGTAATATATATATGTCCAAGCCCGACTCGGGGTATCTATCTTCAGTGCTTTCCCGTCCGGGGAATCTTGTTTGCATATGCTCATCAAAGCATCCTCCCTGGAAATCTCCTCCTCAAGTCCTACTGACTCACTGATAAGTTGGCATAGGTAAGAAATGGAAGGCTCTGTGACTGATAAGGGGTTGATGGGTTCTCCTTCCCCCTGGTAATTTCTTTTTACCAAGAGCCTCCTGTTGACCCAAAGGAATGCGTCCAGTGGGGGAAATGCCAGGCAGGAGGTCAGGTTGCTGGGGGGAGCTTTCTTTGGCCATCTTCCACCAGTCTCTGTTGGCAGTTGCCTTCTCTGCCTGTGTAGCAGGCGACTCTGGCGGCAGACACAGTACTCACACCAGAGCTGGCCAGGGCAGCCCTTGCCCCTCAGCACCCCTCTTTCTTGCCCTTGTAAAACTGGCGAAACCTCAGCCCCAGAACCCCACTCTAGCTTGACCAGGTGATGGCCAACTGCTTGATACCAGGCAGAGCTGGGCCGATGGAGGGAGGCAGGGGAGTAGGGCTGGGCAGGTTCTCCCACCCCCGTGGCTCTGTTGTGAGGTGCTGACAGCTGAGAGAGGACCTGAAACCAGTTAGCCTGGGGCTCCCAGCCAGCAGTGTATTTTCATCTTGTTTTGACTGGGACTGTCCTCCTCTGTGTAAACACGTCCATGTCAAGGGGAAGAAAATGTAGAACAGCTTAAAATAGGTGGGTGGAATGCATCCCACCCATGAATCACCAGCTCAGGGAATGCCCTGCAGGTAGGCCTTGCTTTAAGCAAACCTGACATATGAAAACCTTAATTCAACAAGAGGGTAGCGATGCACCGCTATTAGGTCTTGACCTATCACTGAGAGATCTCAAAGCCACATCTGGTCCAAATAATAACTTCAGTAGCTCCCATGTACTGATTACTTAGCAGGCACTGTGCTAAGAGTATATTCATTAGCCTTTTGAACGTTGTCAAGAGTTATGGATAACTGATAGTAGGAATTGGGTATCGTATTATCATTAAGCCCATTTTGTGGATGAGGAAACTGAGGCCCAGACAGGTTAAGTGACTTGCCTAGAGTTACCTGGCTCATAGTGGCAGAGGAGAGATGTGAACCTCTGGGGTGTGATTCTAAAGCTCCAGGCTGTCTCTAGCTGGGCATTTAGCTTTGTCTTGAGATTTCTAGGCAGGGCTGCATTCTTGGCATGAATGTCCATTCGTGCTGAGCCCCCTTCATCACAGTTTGCAGGGGAATGATTAACAGGCCTTTATCAGGGTTAGGGTGGGGGAGCCCCCCAGGTGGGGGATGGTTCTTGCCACTGACTAAAGGATTCCCATAAGGGGGGCCCCCCTAGCATGCCAGGATCGGACAGATCTGCATTTCATTTCAGGCCTGGCAGACTGTTTAAGGGCAACTGCTTGACCAGACACAGGGAAGGTCCCTCCTAATTGCAAGTAAGTACAAACTACTCGACACCAGGCTGGGGTAGGGACAAAAAGACTCAGTATAATCCAGTATAAGGAAAGACCAAATGTAAACATGTATTTTGAAAAAAAAAGTCACCAATCACAATGTTGGTGCAGGGCTGGCCCCCAGGCTAAACTGTGAAGTAGGAGTGTGTCTTCAGAACCTTCCTGCTTCATTTTTGGGTACCTTCTTCCTGCCTGTCCCTGCAGGTGACCTGTGCCCTCCTGCTGCCTAGGGTTCCATGGGGCCCCTCACTACTGTTTGCAGCTGCCTGTCTTCCCTAGCAATGCCCCCTTTAAGGGGGACTCTTAGTCTCCCTCCCCCAAATCATAAGGACCCAGCCCATCCTAAAGGACAAATCAGGAGATGTGTTTGTGTAAGTGATAAGTAGTAGCTTAACAGGTTTTCCCCAGATCATGGGGCTCTAACCCTTAGATTTCAGTCAGTGGTACAATTTTAGGCATGGGCGGGGGGTGTGGAGCTGGGCAGAGAACAAGCTGGGTGGGGGCAACAGTGGGAGTGGGGGAGACTGCTCGTCAGTGACCTTCAAATCTTGCCAAGTAGGCCATGTGCTCCTGTCAAGTCTGGGTCTGCATGGAGGGATAAGCGCTCCACCCTTACACTCATGCTGTATTGTTTCCAGAGCATGGTAGACAGGGCACTGGGATAATAGTCAGGAGACAGGAGTCTGGCCTGGTTTTGCCTCTGGCTACTGGAACAACCTTGGAAAAGTCTCATAACCACTCTGAGTCCCAGTTTCCCCTAAATGTAAAATGAGAGGATCAAGGCTGCGAATTTATAGTTATTTGGGGGCTTATTTGATGAATGATACCCCCATTTAGACTGGGAGCTCCATGAAGCCATATACCAAGGGCCTATAACAGTGTATGGCACATAGTAAGTGCTCAGCGAATGGAATAATTGAATGAAGGAAGGAAGGAAGGAATGGCAAAAGTGACTTCTAAGGTTGCTGCCAGTTCCATCAGTCACAGCCTTGACGTCCTCAGATGCAGCTCTTTACAGCTGTGCCTCTGAGTGGAGAGGCCCAGGCCAAAGGCTGGGTTAGGCCTTCAGGCCCTTGCCCTCAGGACCAGAAGGTACAGGGGCAGCCTGCACTGCAGAGGGGCAGGCTCTGGGACCGAAAGCAGTAGGCAAGAGCTTCTGGGAGGCCCAGGAGGCTTGCAGGATGCTGGATGGGGTGGGGGTGTGGTAAGGAATGTAGGAAGGGAAGGGTCGGTCAGGAGAAGTCAGGAGAGTAACTTTTACACAGTTTTCTGTAAAACGGGAAGCTGAGATAAGAGAGACTTGATGGGTGTCTGGGCTGAGGTAGGAAAAGTGCCGAGTTGCATGGTGACTCAAGGTCAGGAGCTGGAATGGGGCCCAGAGCTCTCAAGCCTCTGCTCACCCCCTTGGGACTGGCCTCTGGCTCCAGGCCAGCTCCCTGAATAGCTCCCCTCCCCCACTCAGCCGTCCACAATTCCAGCTTCTTACGCCAACCTGCTTCCCTGTCCAGCTGATGCCTTGGCTGCCCCCTCCCCCTCCCCCACTGAGACGTGAAGTCCTCCCCCAACCTCCCTCCGAGACTCCGGTGCAGTCACCCATTAGACCTCTAGAAGCAGACTTGCCCACCCCCCTTCTCAGCATCGCCCGCATTCAGACTCTGACGCAACTCCTCACCTTCTTACGCAAAAGGCTGCCTCCCTCCCCTCCCCTCCCTTCCTGGCCTGCCCCCCTGCCCTCCCCTCCCCCACCCCACTCCGTGGCCAGGGCACTCTCCTAGGAATACTCCCAGACAATATTCTAAGGCGCTGAGATATTCTCGCGTGTCCCCACTCTTTCCTCTAGCACCCTTTCACGTTTCAACAGGAGCCACAGTTTCAATCCAGGAAAATGAATCTTTAAGAGTGAAATTTCAGGTATTAGTGAGTGGAGAGAGAGAGATTTATGGGGCAGGGGTCTTTCCCAGAATTCCTGATATAACGCTGTGGAGGTGGTTACCTCCATAGTCTGGATGCTCGTTAGACCAATTCTGTCTTTTGCTGCCCTGGGATTTGGGAGATCAAAGTTCTGGTCCCATCTCTGCCATTAAAACTGTCTGTGTGACCTTGGGTAAGTCATGTAATCTCACTGAGTCTCGGTTTCTTTATCTGTCAAATGGGAGTAATTACCCTTGCCCTACCCACCTCGACAGGGGTGTTTTGAAAATTAAAGGAGATGTGTGTGTGTGGTGTGTGTGTGTGCGTGTGTGTGTGTGTGTGTGTGTGTGTGTGTGTGTGTGTGTGAGAGAGAGAGAGATAGAGAGAGAGAGAGAGAGACCACTAACTGCAAGGCCCGGGACAAATATCAGGGATTACTCATTCAGGTTACTTGTACAGCCCTTTTTACAAAAATGCCAGTGTGCCTTTGGCCTGCCCCCTTCCTCTGTTTCTCCTCGAGGGCTTGGGCCTTAGCCAAATCTGGTCTCCTGTGTAACTCTGCCCAGCTTTGAGAACATCTCCCGCCCCTCCCCCAACCCCTCACCACCCATCCTGTCGCCCTCAGGCCTTCCTTCACCATCCAAGGGCCTCTTGCCACACTCTCTCCCTCTCTCGCAGCCCAGGGCCCAGGGCCATCCGTGTGCGCCGAGTGACCCTGCTCTCCCAGCCCTGACCTCAGCCCATCCCCATAAAAGCTTTGAAGAGGAAGGACTCTGGGGCAGGGGTAATGACTGAACTTGATGATTTGCTACAGAGGCTGAGCACAACGCAGAACACCCAGCATGCGCTCCAGAAACACATCATTGTTTGGTTGCGTGTGCTGAGGGAGACCTGGGGGTGGAGTCTGCTTTGGGGCTCCTGACATCGCACCAGATAGGCAACTGCTCCACCTCTAGATCCGCCAGGCCCCGCCCGCCTGGTCTTCCCACCCATCTTTCCCTTCACCTCTCAACCCAGAGAATGTGCTGGGCTCTTTCATCTCCAGGACCTGCATGCTAGAATGTGATTTGGGGCCTCCCTGGCCTAGCGCCACTGAGTTTCTCTGGTGACCCCACCTTTCCCCCAGGGACAAGAGGCTGAGAGCAGTCTGGGGCACCCTCTGAATTTCCCAGCATAAGCAATCAGCTCTCTCTGAAGGCCGTACCCAGGAATCTTCTCACCTGAGGAAACCTGGGTTTCCCTCTTCAGAATTAGGGGCTCCTGGGATTTTCCTAGGGGCTGGAGAACAATGCTTACCACAGTTCAGCATGGATCTAATAGCTCTGCTCCTATATTAGGTTGACAGCAGTCCCCTTGGCTGGAATGTCTCTTGGTCTAGCAAATACTAGAGAGGGTTTCTTCTAAATGGCGGGGGCAAAGCCCTTACTTTTATCCTTCAGGGCTTCGTTTCAACCTCCCCTCCCCGAAGGAGGAAATTAGAAGCAAAAGGTGACCTTGCTAGGCCTTGGCAGGGAACTGGTGACAGGGTGGCAACACAAGGCCTTATTTTGTTGGCCCCTGCCACCTGTCTCCCTCCCTCTGCCTGCTGTTGGGGCCCCATGTTGGCAGGCAGGTGGAGAGGAGGTGGAACTCTCTGGAGAGGCCACCTGGGAAAGCTGGTCTCATAATGAGAACCTCAGTCACCTGGAATTGGTTTTTCTTCACTCCATTTTTTCCCCTAAGAGGCTAACAATTCCAATCAGGGATTTGTTTAAGAGCATCCAATGAATGGGGCAAAGGTCACACAAGAGTACTGGGCTCTGAATCAGGAGAGAGACCAACTTTTGCTCCTGGCCCTGCCGTGACGTTGTTCTGTGACCGCAAGCTGGTTGAATTCCCTCTCAGGCCCTCAGTTTCCCCACCTGTCCAGACTCTATCTCTGGTCCTGGGCAGGGATCAGCGATGTATAAAATCCAAGGGTGTCAAATACTTAGTGATGGGCCCCTGAACCCTCTGTCCTCTGTGGAAGAAGCCCTGCCAATTTGAAAGCGTTTCCATTCCCCAAACCCCACTTGGAGCTTACCCTTTGGTGAGTCCACTGTAGCAGTCACCACCCTTAACATCTGGTCCAGGACCCACTCAAGACCTCTGTGCCAGGCGGTGGCTCCTTAACTGGCATGCCCTCCAACCAAGGCCCCCCTCACTGAACATGCATCCATGTCCCTCCCTTCCAATCTCTCCTTTGAGATGACCTCGCCCTGCCTCTTCCTCCCAATTCTCCTTGCTCTCCTTTCCCCCCAGCTCACTATTGCTCTGGGAAAACCATCCTTCTTTTCTCCTGGCAAATATGTCAGATACACACTGGCTGGCTTCCTCCTTAAATGGGCAATTCTCCCCTTTGGCCTACTTGGCATTGTCTGACCTCTTTTTGTTGTGTTTTGCCTTCCCACATATTCAGAGAGATGGAAGGAACCTTGAGGATAAACTAGTTCCAACCCCTCCTTTTATAGGCGAGGAAACAAATTTGAATACAGCAAATGACTTGCCCAGGGTCACACAGCCAGGCAGGGGCAAAGCCAAAACTCCATCCAGGTCTACCTGATTCTGGGGCTTCTGCTCCTTTACTCTGCTCCCTTACTCTGCTCCCTTACCCTTCAGGTAAGGCCTTAGCCCACCAGCTGCCATTCCCCTCTTTCTCCAAATGCACCTATTGCCCATGTCACACCGCTGAGCACTGATTCTATTCCCTAATTGTTTCCCATGTGTGTATCTAGGTTTCCCAACGAGAAAGTAGTCTACGAGGGCGGGAGCTAACTCATTCCTCCCACTTGAATGAGGCACAAAAAGGGGAAGTGAGCCGCCTAAGGTCATGCAGCTCTTCAGTGGTAGAACTGGGAACCAGATCTAGGTCTCTGAGTCTCCACTTGGGGCCTCTTCCCACTATACCACGATGTGGTGCACCTCTCTTTTTATCCCATTTTTCCCATTCTGTACTGTACTGGGATGTTTCATTCTTGCTTCTTCTTTATATTCTTATCCTCCTTCTTAACTTCTGCATTTCTCACAAATCTGCTGGATTTTAGAGCTGGAAGGGACCTCGGGGATCATTAGTTTCACCTATCACTGCACAGATGAGGAAACTGAGACCAGGAGAGGGGAAGTCATCTGCTCGAAATCAGAGAGCTAATTAGTAGCCCAGCTGGGAGCCAAGTCCAAGTCACCAACTCTTAGTTCAGTGCTCTTTCAACCACCCTCTTCCTGTCTGCACTCTTTGCCAAGAGTCCTTCTTGTTTGGAAATCCCCCCTCCTCTGCCCTCCAGGTCCTGCAAGATCTGAGAGTGCTTGGGCCCAGGGTCATAGAGCATCATTGGGGAAAGGTAGAAGGAGCAGAGGCCTGGAACTGCCCATATCCTCCCACTTCCCACCCTGGAAGGCCCCAGCCTGGCCTTGCCGAGAGTGCTGACTACCAAGTATGTGTTGAGATAAAGCAATAGCCTCTCGGATTCTCAGTTCATGGCCTAGACGGTGGCGTCAAAGCCCGAGCCGGCTGCAAAATGAGGTCAGTTCACTGTCCTCCCAATGGAAAAATCTTGTAAAATCAATAGCACTTATAACGTCAACAGACCCGGAGACCTTTCCTGTTTATTTTTTCCTTCTTTCTCACCCACCCTGCTGTGAAGGCACAGACAACACAGGAATCTGGCCAGCGAAGCTGCAAAGGCCAGACCATAGCTCCCAGAGCCCCTGAACCGAATGGGGAGGGGTGGGTGCACATCAAGGTATGAGTGACTTGTGAAGACCCCGGCCAAGGCCCTCCTGGCTAACCCTCGGGCAATGCTAATCAGATCCTAGGCCCTCCTTGGTAACTGGCACCTGGTTGGGAATAATCAGAAGCTGTCCGGAGCTCCAGTAGTGATTCTGGAAGCTCGGCCTTACCCGAGCTTTGCCACACTGGGCCTTCACTAAGGAAGAGAATAACTAGAAAGCCAATTAGACAACACCATGGGGCCTTCCTGCACTGGGAAGTGTCTGAGGCCCTCAGACTGGAGTGGATGTTGGCCCTTTTCCCAGACATCCTTCCCCCAGCCCCAGTGGGTGTATACTACCTTCCCTCCATGCACACAGAGAGTGGCTGCCCTCATGCTGTTATTTGCATGGTCACAAACAGGCTTCTTCCTCCTGCCCCGAAACTGGTCCTGAAACCAGACCACAGAGCCTGAGCCTGACATTTCTTCTATTAAATGCTGTCCTTTATATGAAAGTACTGTGAATTTATTCCAACCTGGATTCATTTCACAAATATTTACTGAGCGCCTACTCTGTATCAGACACTGGTAGCTTCTATCAACTGTGTTTTGTGCAGTTGAAGACTGCTGTACCTCACGAGTTCCAAACGAGCATGTAGGGTCAGATGAAGCTCGGGGGTCAGCTGCGAAGGCAGGTCCTGAGAGTAAGCGTGTACCATAGTGTGGGTCTCTGCACATCGGGGATACTGAGGCATGGGCGCCTAGGGTGGTGAGCTGGGAGATGCCACTTCTACACAGACTCCTAGGACCAGGGACAAACCTCACACACCAGAGAAGTTGTCCTGGGTAGCCGCAAGAGGCAGAGGTGAGGACAATCACAGGGCCTTCCATGGCTAAGGGACAGCTGTGCGCTCCACCCTCAGTCCTTGCCTGTTGACCTCGCAAGCAAGGCAAAGGACAGGACATTTTGGAAGGAGCGGTGCTCTCTTTTCTGATATGTCCCCCGGGCCCCTGAGTTTGGTTCCCTTGCTGGTCAAGAGGTATCCAAGGCATTTAAAGGCAACTAGGTATTTCTTCAGGGGACAGTGTTCCTGGTTAAACACCCACCCCCACCTCCCAAGTGCATGAACTTGACTTTGCAGCTCATCTTCTCCTAGGCAAGGTCTTGGTCCTGGGCCTGGTCCCCCCACCCTGCCCTCTGGGTGATCTTGCTAAAGGATGCCAAGGGAGTTGGTGGCAGGGGCTGGGAGCAGAGCCCAGGTTTCCTGGATCCTGGCCTGGCACTCTTGCCACCAGATCCCACTGCCTCTCCCTCTCTTCTCTTGCCCTTTGTGCTCTGTCTGCACCGTCTGGAGGCACGTGCCCTGCACCCCACTAGCTTTCACTGCATGAGATATTTCTGTCCGACACCAGTCAGCAGTTCAACCATATGGGGCATGGGGAGTCTGGCTGTCTGCTGCCCGTGGGGCCAGGCCCAGGTGGGGGAGGGGGAGGGCGGGTCGCTCTGCTGGTCTGGGATCCACAGAGCTGCAGCCCTAATGCAGTCATTTTTTTTCCAGGGGCCCTAGGTGGGGCCCCTAAGCTTAGCATCCCAGGGCTAGGGCTAGGTCACCGTGGGTCCCCACTCCCAGGGCTGTTGCTACGATACCGGGTTCTACAAGTGCTGAGTGGCACTGCCGGGGCCGGATGCAAACGGCATGCAGCAGGGTCTAGCTGTGAGCCAGTTGGCCAGCTGACATTTCAGGGTCCAAAGAGCTTGTGTGTACTGGACAAGCTGTTTATTGTGGTCTTGGCACTGCCCGGCCCTTCAGACAGCAACAAATGCTCCCAAACTGGGAAAGGAGAGGAAATAAGGAGACAGCCGTAGCCAAAGAAGACCTGGAGTCTCTTTCCTCACACCATTTGCTCCCTGCAGCTGACATGGTGCTGGTGCCAACCATCGGAAGTGCCCCTGTGAGGGTACCGGAGGGGGCAAGCCCCACAAACCTCCATCCGTGAAGACCTACATTGCAAATCATGTACATGCCCACATCAGCATCCTTCCGACTGCCCAGCTCTCAGAGGCCACTGCTGAGGGAAGGTTGAGCAGTCAGAAAACACTAGGAATGAGAAATCTTGATGTCACAAAGTTTAAACACGCAGAAGAACTGGTACCCCAAGGCTGAAGGTTCTTCACACACACACACACACACACACACACGGAAACACACACATGCGCGCACGCACACACACACACACACACACACACACCATCTTCAGAGAGATAATTATCAACAGGCCATGATAGAAATGGTCATTTCGAGTCTTAGCCTGGTTTTTTAAGTTACACTCAGGGTTGACAACATGCTGGGGAACGTGCAGCAAGGGCATGTGTATTAGAGCATAGGGTGGGTGGACAGATGAGACATAGGAGACCCCAAATGAGGGAAGCTGAGAAGCCAGAGTCCAGAGAAGTTGTAGGAAAGGTAGAGTTTCCCAGAAGACATTTGGCCCTATCCACGCCTGCGAGTCTAGTCTGGCCTATGGCCTGAGGAGAAGCCTTACTTGGGAGGGACGGAATCAGGGATAAGCGGTTGAACTCGGCCTCAGGCTCTTGACCTCCATACCTTGTTCCACCCAAGATTGTGGCTGCCAGGGCTGGACAAATGGAACTGCCAGAGTGCCTTCTGAGTGTCTTGGTCAGGTCCTCCAGTTTGTCTATGGTTTAGCACATAGTCAGTCTTATCAGCTCAGCTGTGCATGATAGATGCCTCCAATACACACACACACACACACACACACACACACACATACACACACACACACACACACACACACGGTAGCAGTAATGAACACCAGCAGTTAACATTCATTGAGTGCCTACTTTGCACCAAACATAGTTCAAAGCACTTCATATACAGTACGTATTTTATCTCAATTAACCCTCCCCAGTTTACAGAAGGGGAATCTGAGGTCCAGAGAGACGAAATAACTTAAAGTCCCACCAGGTAGAGTGGCTGAATAGGGATTCAGTAGAGGTCTGGCTGACTGCAAAGCCTGTGCTCATTAAACTACAGGGCCCTTGTGACTAAGCATATGAATGTGCCCATTTATACAAAAAGCCTCAGGGAAGGAAGGAAGAGCGGGGTAAAAGGGAAGATTGGAGAGCTGGGCCTTGGAGAAGAACCACAATGGTGGAGGAGATGGTGGGCCATGGTGTGAAAGAGGGAAGATGGGCAGCAGAACGCCCACCAGATGCCAGAAGCTAAGATTATCTAAGTTTACAACCTCACACCTCTTGGGAACCCCCAAGGCCCCCCATCATGGTGCTTGCCCTCACACCAGTACTCACTCAGTAAAACTGCTAAGGAGCAACCTTGGGGAATACACACAGACCAAGTTGCTGCCTCCCTCTTGGTAAGACCCAAGCTTTAAAGTGGTTTCCTCAGAGGCCAGGTCACCAGACATTACTTAAGCCCCCAGCACGTGGCAGGCACTAGGGGGATAGAGACAAACCCAACAGGCACCCTGCCCTTGAGATGTGGCAGGCTGGCAGAGGAGATGTTAGATTGGCCTTGAGCCACCCCCAGGGGTTAACTGGGGCTAACGGTGCGGGCTGTGCACAGTCAGGGAACAGAACGAAGCCCCTGGGTCTCCCCAGAGACAGGGCTGCTGCCTTTAGCTCCACTCACAGAGCTAGGCAGCCCAGCTGGCACCATTCTCCACTGGGTTGCTTCTACAAACGTAGCTCGGAGCAGCCTTTCAGGGCTGTGCCGGGACACTTTAGCTGACACACAGGGAGCCTGAAATGGGTGAGGGCTGGGAGAAGTGGTGAAGCCACAGGAGGATACCCTTGCCCTCTCGTTCTTTAGCTTCTGCCAGTGGGCCTCCCACCTCCAGCAAGGGGAGAACACTCTTCTTCAGAGCTCTCCCCCACCAGCCCATCGTCTCCTCCCTTCCTGGGAAGCCCAAGGCTTAGAGAAATGAGTCCAAGTAATTAACTAATTAATGAATATGGATGGGAAAGTTGCTGAGGTTGCTGGAAAACACCCTGTTGCAGCCAACACACACAGCCCAGCCAGGCACCCGCCTCCCAGCATGGGTGAGAAGGAAGCTCCGAGCGACTACTCGACTGTATCTCCCCAAGGCTCCAGCTGCATCAGAAGCACCCGCCACCCAGCAACCCCTCGCCCGATGCCAGGAGACCTGCCTCTGGATGGCACATCCCCTTGCAATGACAGCCACCACCACCCCACTCCAGCTGGGGCTACGATCTGCTCAGTTACTCGGCATCAAGGGTACTCTCTGTGGTCCAAGGAAGTCCGCCTGCGGGCTCTCCCAATGCAAAGTGCAAGGCTGCAGGAGATGGATGGATGGAGATAGGAGAAGGGGAGAGAAAAGCAGAAGGAGCAACCAAGAGGCACACACAGCTGGCAGGAGCCCATCTCCAGCTGTTGGGCGGGCTGTTTCCTTTGATAAAGCACTTGGCAGTACTCCCAGTTCTGTAGTTTCTGGCCTGCGAAAGCACACCCGGAGCACAAGCCTGCCTGTGGGAGGACTTCAGCCTTGCTTTGTTTTCTTTCTTTCTTTCATTTTTTTAAGCTTTAGAAGATGCCCCTCCCCTTCCAAGGAACCTCATCCCTCCCCCACACCTGGACAAAGTGAAGTTGTACCAACAGGTGATGTGGGCTGGGCTGCCAGCTGGTCGTCATAGAAAGTCAGTGCCACAGAGGCACAGGGGTGTGCAGTGAGGCCTAGGCCTGTGTGTGTGTGTATGTGTGTGTGTGTGTGTGTGTGTGTGTATGTGTGAGAGAGCGAGCGAGAGCGAGAGCGAGAGCGAGAGCGAGAGAGAGAGCGAGAGAGAGAGAGAGAGAGAGAGAGAGTCTGTGTTTGTCTGAGAGGCTCTGCTTGTTTGTTGTGGCTGACACTGCCTTCTGTGTGGCACACCATCACTGGTCTCCCCACCTAGCATCCTTCCAGGCTACTAATGTTTCCCCAGAAAGCACTGGGAAATAGGAGTCCCGCGGTCACGTGATCACACAGAACAACACGCCCTCCCTCAAACCCCTGGTCCTGTGGCTTTGTGGAAGCCAGTCTCCTCCAGCCCGTGTGAAATGAGGGGCCGGGCTTGAAGGCCTCCCAGGTCCCTTGGAGGAAGCAGAGCAGGCGCTGTAGCAGAGCCCCTGCCCCCTCGTCTCCCCCAGGCTCCTCAACAGCCTAATGACAAGCCGCCCCCAGGCCCCAGTGTCCCAGATCCCTGAGGGGAAGCTCATCGCCCGCCCGCCTGCCCGGGAGTGGCACGGGCTCCTCGCGGGGTCCCCAGAAGCCCCCACTCCCCGAGGGCCCCGAGCCAGCACCCACTCCCACACCCAGTCCGCCCCCGGCGCCCGGAGGCCGGGTCTCCCAGGGGGCCGCTCAGCTCACTTCGCAAGGCTGCCTCCCAGGGGAGGAGGACCGGCCTGGAGGAGACACACAACTTCCTCCGCAGCCAGAGGGGGAGGCCCGGGGCGGCCCTGAACCACCGACCCGCCGCCGCACCGCGTTCACGGCCCAAACCGAGGGGCCGCCGGCCCTTAGCCATGGGAGAAGCCAGTCGGGAAGAAGCAAACACGGAAACAAACACAACCTGGGAACTGTGGACCAGCTTCCAAACTGAAAGTCCTCAAATATACCTTGGCCGCCCCCTCGCAAAAAAAGCATTTGCCTCATGAGAAAACCTAGGCACTTAGACTGCAGGATGGCAGAGCCAGAGCACCCCGGGGGGATCATGTCGTCCAACCATTTCATCTTATGTATGGGGAAACTGAGGCCCAGAGTGAGGTGGAGACTTCTGCTGGTTAGCAGAAGAGCTGGCACTAGAAGTCAGGGAACTAGCCCAAAGAGTTCTGGGTCCTGGCCATGGTTGGAAGACGATATACCAACCCAAGGCCCAAGTAAGAATTCTGGGATCTAGAAGCTCTGAGTTGACATGGGCAGGGTAGCCCGGTGAGCTGAATGTGGCCATGAGGCTGGTGTGGGTCTGTGAGCACTTTAGATCCCTTTCACCTGTCAAGGGATATGCCTGTTGATGTTATGGGGCCATGTGGCCATCACACCTGGGGCTCAATGTCAAGTCGGAGTTGGGTTGGGGACCCCCGCTCTTTCTTGCCTTCACCTTTTCTAGAGTACTCTTCCTACCAGGGCTCAAGCTCTGGAGGGGGAAGAAACTCAGCCATAGTTTCTCCACCGGTTGGGGAGGGCAGTATGGGGGCAAGCCTAGGTATGTGGCTTTTGCCACCTCTTTGGGATTCAGAGCCCACCTTGCTCCTTCACAGCCCAGGTATAATCCTCCAGTTGTGAACAGGGAAGAAGAAGTGGGTAGGCAGGAGTGCCTATCAGCTTCAAGAAGGTAATAAGCCTTAGATAGCTTTCTTAACTTTGAGCAAGCTCTGGGGCCAGATTGTAAGCAGATGGCAAGGCCCACAAGGCTAAGCCTGGCATGCTCAGGCTGAAATTATATCAACTGCGTCTGTCTTCAAGCCATGCGCTGGGGCTGAAGCTGAGCTGACCCCACCCCCTCTGACGTAGCCAACCCTCCACTACTAGAAGCCACTAACCCTTCACTATGGCTAGTGTGGAAACAGCACGTGCTGTTTTCTGAGACACAGTGACCTGGATATCTGCGAGAAGCTCCATTAACATAAAGAGCTCAGCATGGAAGACAATCATGCCCAAAACTTTCAATACTTAAACACATGCTTTAGAACCTACTTTAACCACTTCCATTCCCCCTTGTTCTTGCTGAGGGCTGTGGTATTCAAGTGACAGTTAGAACAAGGTCCTTCTTGATCCCACCCATGAAGTTCTGCACCGAGATTCCAGACAGTTGCATTTACCACTTAATTCCACCCATCACTTTATAGAGACCATCATTTTATAAGACATTTTGCTATGTGTTATTTTACATCTGTGGACTATCTCTATCATTGTTCTGGACTGATTTCTCTGTGTGTGATCTATCTCCCCAGCTTGATCCAAAGCTCCTGATGGGTGGGAAGCGGGCCTTTGGTGGCTTTTTCTCCCCTCCTCCCTCTCCCTGTAGCACTCAGGACAGTGGTGTGGCCAAGAGGATGGTCTCAATAGTGCTTGTTCAACTCAATAACAACAACTCGGGAGGCCAGCATAATTTCTGAATTCATCGGCAGGCGCATCCAGTGATGACGGAAATCTGCAGCTGGATGTATCCGCTGCTGTAAAGAAAGAGCTATTCTTGAAGGGAGGGTCACCCAAAGCCAGCATGTCAGTTGACTTAACTACCCCCTCCCTGTCCCATCTTGATGAAACAACAACTAAGCAGTTGGGACAAGAGTGGGGTGCCTCACACCAAGCGGCCATTAAGCCGAGGAGCTGGACATTCCATTTCCCAACATCCTCTATTCTGTTTCATCCATCTCTTTGGCAACAGAGTGTTAGGCTTCTTTCTAGGGTCGTTTCCACAAGTGACAGTCTCCCTGCGTCTAGCTGTGGGAAGACAGTGGACCCAGATTGAATTATTGATAGGAAATTATTTGAAACTAGAGATCATGTTTGTTCATTAATGGTTATTAACGTATACCTTGTTTATGGGTTTACCTAGGGGAAAATAAAAGAGGACTGGCTTTGATGGTGGATACACATTTATGGATGGGAACCTTGAGTATTTAGGAATACTTTTCCTAAAACACTCATTCCAGTCAGAACTGTCTCTAGGTTTTCCTTCTCTCCTGTTTCATAAGTGGCCTCACCAACTGAGTAGCTAGAAATCTTTCATTTCTAACAGGAAGAATACAGAGGTAGCCTGGAGACCTATGTTATAGCTGAGATTGAGAATTTAGCTAATATCTCTAACGAGTGAGCTACTTACTATTAACCTGGTCATTAATTAAGGTCATGTTTGCACTTCAATTGTCAGCCCCAAACATCTGTTTGTTTAAACCGAGGTCACTTCAGTTTATTACAGTTATAGCCACTGGTGAGATAATCTGCTTAGATTTCACAAGTATGTGTGAATTGCCTACCTCAGCCCTTATTTTCACAGAATAAGAGTTCTCTTGAAGGCACAGGGTCAGACTTAAGATAATACATGCTTTTCCTTCTCAATAGAACTAAAAACAAGGCTTTAATTAAGTCACCAAAATTCTCGGATTGAATATCTATATTACATTTCTTAATGATGTTAATCTGTCCAAGGGTGACCCACAGGATTCCCATTGATCCAAGAACAATCTTTAGGCAGACATTTTATTGGCTCGGAGATTGTTTCCCGATCATTCAGCACTGCCCTTCTCAATGGTGGAGTCACCCCCACTTTGTTGATAGAGACTGCAGGTGGCCTGGGAGGGGGGGGGCAGTGGGGAGGGATGATAGAGATCATGAAACAGAGAAAGGGGGGGAATGCAGAGGCAGAGAGCTTAAAGAGGTCTGTGAGTGGAGAAAAGGGAATAGGGGCCAAGATGGTTCTCCCAGGCAAGCCTAGGACTTGAGGAGAGTCCAGACATATACACCCTCACAAACCCTCACCACACACACACATACACACACACAGAGGCACACATGCCTCTTTTACATATACCTTCCTCACCCTGACTCTCAAGTCCCAAATACAGGAATAGGCTCAGATGGAGTTACAAACATATGTCACACACACAAGAACACCAACCCTCCCAGATGCCATCTTTCCAGCTGTCCCTTCACGAACACAAGTGTCCCTCCCCATCTACACATAAATATATTTACCATACATTTTCCATACCTTTTTTTGCATACGATTTGAACATATTTTTATGTACATTCCACATTACTACCCAAACTCCCTCCACACAACCAAGTCCTCGCATATGTACACAGCTACACACATACACACACTCATACACATCTTCCTTCCCATCAGAGGCCAAAAAAGTCTGTGCTCAATAAATTCTAGTGCTTTCTTCCTTGGTGCGTGGGATTTGAAGAAGTGGCTGGATAGCCAGGTGAACTAGAGAAGTGCTTTTCCTAGCATGGTTCTTAGCATGGTGGAAAAGTCCATCAAGGACATTTGAAATCCCTCACAGAGTTCACTCCCTTGGCCTATAGACAAGACACCAGCGGTAACCTTTAGCAGCTGCCAAAAGCATCTAAGACTCTCTTAGTTCTGCTATGCTAGCTGACCTTTGCAAGGAATCCTGGGTATTTTGAACCAAGAACATTTAGTATAAGAAACAAAACAAAACAAAACAAAAATAAAAATCTTTCCCTGACATTTAAGAACAATACTAAAGTGTCTGTGCAAATTCACCTGGCAGGCTTGGCCTGTGGCAAGATGGCAAAGAAGGAAAAGTTGATTTTAAAGCCCACCAGCCCTGGATGTCCTCTTGGAGCCTGTCCCCATCCGCCTCCCCATACATGCTCTGGAATCTCATTGTCCCCCACCAGGCTGCCTCTGTTCTGGCCAAAGAAGACTAGAACTGGGAAAAGGCTTTTGGATTCGACGAAAAGGAAGTGATGAGCAAGCTGAGAGTGTGCAGTTAGTCTCTTAGATCTAAGATCCAGGTGGTGGGCACTGTGATCTATGCAGTGCCATCTGCATAGGAAGTCTACGGTCCAGTTAGTTTCTATCCAAGTCCCACCAGCCTGCCCATTAAAAAGTTGAAATGTGGCTAGGCTGAAAAGCAATCAGATCTGTTATTGACACTGTTCCATTCTGAATAGCACAGAGGACTAAAGGCTTTCTTTACTTAGTTCATTAGTTAGCTAACAAGCATTTTCCAAGCACCTACTGTGCATGGAGCACTGTCCCAGACACTCGCTCTTGCCATTGCTGCTTCTGCTATTTAATTTCTGAATACAGGCTGTTGCCAGACATCCAATTTTCTGAGTGCTTGCTCTGACAGGGAACAATGACTAATGAACCAAACATCAGGGAGGGCCCTCTGATCTCCAGCACAGAACATGCCCATAAAGGCAGAGTCTAATTTGTTCAGCAAGCAGCTGCCAATTCTTCTGGGATCTTAATTACCTGGAGCAGTTTATATGGGTGAATCCCCTTGGGAGAGAAACCCTGAACTCCGTCTTTCTCACATCCTATCATATGCCAGGCCCTACAAATGGCTTTAACCCCCAGCCACTGCACATGGGTACAAAGTCCAGGACACGGTGGTTCACCAGACAGGCATTCCGGCACTGCACACGACCCTCCTTCACACCTCTACACACACTCCCCTACACACACACACACACACACACACACATACACACACACACACACACAGCGGCAGCAGTGGCTTATAGCGGAAAGCACTCTGGACTGCAAGTTAGGAGATCTTGGTATCAACCCAGCTCTGCCTCTGCTTCTCTGTGTGACCTTGGACAAGACTTTTTCTGTCTCTGGGCTTCTGTTTCCTGTCCTATAACGTGAGGGGTGGGACTAGATGATCTCTGTGGACCTTTCCGGTTCTAGGACTTGACATTCTACTTCCTGAGTCCCAAGAGAGCTGTGTGACCAGGTCAGGTTTGTAAAATGGGGATAAGACAAGATGGGGGCAGTGGTCGACTCAAGCAGTCACCATCATGGAGAAGGGGATATCTCCTTGGGTCGGCCCCTCCCAAAGTTCCATTCTATTTCTGAAAAGTTTCACAAACCAGGCTGGGGGATCTGGTGGCACTGTGGGCTCTGCTGCTCCCTTCAACCTCATCTCCCTCCCCCATCATTTCTTTTTAACCCTTTTTCCAACTCTCATTCCTTTTAACCAGGCTTTCAGCTCATCCCGACTAGTTCCCTTTAGCAAGCTCTTCAGAGAGACGGATGATTAAATGGTCTTGAGAGTCTCCTGAGTCTGTAAAATGTAAATAACAGTCCCTGCCCTGGCGGCCTTCACAGGCTTTCCAGAGGATCAAATAAGATAAAGTCTGTGAAAGTGCTTTGGAAATTGTCAAGTGCTATGCAAATGCGAGGGATTATTATTAATGATGGTTGGGGAGGCAGCCACGTGATGCAAGGGGGAGCAGAGTGTCAACTTGCCTGCTCTCCTCACCATCTTCGCTGGGTGAAGGCACTGGTGTTGCCAGCCAGCTTGTAGCCGACTAACACATCAGTAGGGGTGGTTCTTTGATTAGCGTTACCCCCCATTGTCCCCTAGTAGAGTTCAGAACCAGAGGAAAGAGGACAAGGAAGGAGTAGGTTGATCTGGATATATAGAGAGTAAGGCCTAGGGTAGTGATTTTTTCTTTCTTACAAAAGCGAATCCTTTCTTTCAAACAGAGTCTCACATGGAAAACCCAATTTATAAAACAGATGAAAGCAGAGCTACTCTAGTTGAAGTTGAGATGAGGCCCATGGATTCCCACTGGCTGGGCTCTCCGTTTGCCCTCGAGATCACTCTGGTGGCTCCCCAGGGCTCCAAAAGGAGCACATTGGAAAACTAGCAGTATAGAGCAGGAGCTCTTGCCTGGCACCCAGTGCTCCAGACATCCAGGGGGCAGCCACAGCCTGGGCACTGGAGTGATGGGGGTACAGGACATAGAGAAGGGGAGTGAGAGAATGCTATAGAAAGGCAGACAGAGTTGGGGGCAACACCTTTTGTTTACTCAGCAGCTTTGTCTAGGGTCCCAGGCCGGCATTCTCGGGTTACCCTAGAATGGGGCTGCAGTTTTGTGAATCAGTGCTGGAAGGCCTACGGAAAAACATGGGTCTAGAAATGGTAAAACAAAGGATGGGACCAAATGAACGTGAGCAGGGCTCCTGCTTTCTTATTTTGCTTTGAGGGGCAGGGGGTGCTGGGCCTGGTCAGGATTGGAGTCCAGAAGCCTGAGACATAGAACAAGGAGAGACAGCTGGGGAGTTGGGGGGTGGGGAAAGAGTAGGCTCCGTCCTGGAGCGCTTGCTCCATTTTCCCACCCTCCCCACCCAAACAGGCTCAGCGACAGGGCACGCTGACTGACTAGGCAGAAACCGATCAGATACTGCAGGTACAGGCTGAGGGTTCCAGGCCAGATAGGGGTATGTGTGTCCAAGACTTTCACACAGCCAAGACATGTGTTGTTGCTGACTCCCTAAGGCAGATGGAACAGTGTCAGGGATTTTGTTTGAGTCGCTGTAACTGGGAGGATATAATAATAATAAAAAAAAATCACCTTAGACTAAATGATGCTGGCATCCGAGAAACATCCGGCGCTGGTATTTCTATATTATTCAGGCCGTTTGCAAAAGCCCAGCATCTTTCTCTCTGTGGAGATTCTTATTCCACATGTGTCTTCCCCTGATTCCTTTTGCACATGTGGTGGCCTAGAGCTCCTTCTCAAATTACCCTGAGGTAGCTGCTACAGAGACACGTTTGCTGTGCCAGGGCTGAGCAGGAAATGGGTAACCCAGAGCAGAGGATCAGCGGCAAAAGCCATTTGTGCTCGAAGGAAACGAGAGCATTTGGAATTCCGGTGTGCTTGGGCGGAGGGGAAGAGGTCGTTACACGGGCCCAGACAGCCTTTGTCCCTGCTCTTCTGGAAAGGAGCAGTGGGACCATCTCGAAAAATGTGTTGGATGAGAGAATCACTTGGCTAGAGGTTACTTCCCCTGCATAAGCCTGTGTGAGCACAGACACCAGGAAGGAGGTAGAGAGGGGGGCTCCTGAGGGGCCTGGGGAGGAACAGAACTCAAGGAGGAAAGAAGAGCAAATGAGCCAAAAATAGCTTAGCAACAGACCCCTTGGAAGGACTGTAACCCTTGCTCTGTAAGTGGTTAGAGCTCCTCCCTTCAAACGAGAATGGTTTTGCTATTACAAGTAATTGCCTCACTCTTGCTTTCTCAGATATTTAAAGTCAACTGAGTTAGGTACACACACACACACACACACACACACACACACACACACACACACACACGAGCGAGGATTTCCAGTTTCTTCCCAGCATCATCCAAAGTGCCTGCCTGGCTGGTGGGGGGAGGGCAGAGGCCAAGGCCGAATTTAGGCTCAGCTGGAGCCTTACCCCTGTGTATGGGCTTCTATGGGGATGGGGGCAGGGCACAGCCAGGACTCTCCCAGTTGCCTCTGCTAAAGTCAACTGCATCCCCTGGGATGACTTTGCACATACATGGAGAGGGTAGCTGCCTGCTTGGTATGATTTAAGGGGCTAAAGGTCAGAGGAACCTTGCCCAAAAAGGTCAGCTCTGCTAGCCCCCAGCTGAGCCTGCAGTTCTCACTTCACTTCCATCAAAGGTCTAGGTCTAAACAGAATTGTGACTTGGGCAGGGGAAGCACATTCAGTTACTACCAGCTGTTTACACCTTAGCTGGATTCACTGTACCATATTAGCAGTAGCAGCAAGTAAGCCTCCCTCAGGGGCATGGTTAAGAGGCAGGGTGATCAGGAAAGTTCTGGAACACGAGCTATCTATCACCCTGTAGCTGAGAGCCCTAAGCAGCTGGGGGTAGTTTGAGGGAACCTGTGCTAGAAAGGAGAATGGGGGAGAAAAGAGAAGGTCAAAACCAATTTCTACCCAGTTTGCCATTTTCTGTAGAATGTGCCTGCTTCCTCTATCCAGGCTGACAATGTTTCAGATTTGGCAATTAGGTTTACAACAAGAGAGATAAAATCACCTCTCCAGACAGAGGCATTTCCCCAGAATTCAGACTCATCGCCTCCCACATAATGTAGGGACCATGTGCTGGTGAGGAGGGATGAGATCTGGAGCCAGGAGTGTCATTCACCACCGTCCCTACTGGGCTTCAAGGCCTGGCATGGCCCACCCCTTGCTTCCTGAGAAGAGGAGCATGACAACAGTCACTAGTTTTTTTTCTTTCTTTCTTTCTTTTTGCTTTTAGTTCTTTATTTTTTTAATTTTTATTGGAGTATAGTTGCTTTACAATGTTGTGTTAGTTTCTACTGTACAGCAAAGTGGATCAGCTATACGTATACATATATCCCCTCTTTTTTGGATTTCCTTCCCATTTAGGTCACCACAGAGCATTGAGTAGAGTTCCCTGTGTATGTTCTCATTAATTATCTATCTTATACATAGTATGAATAGTGTATATATGTCAATCCCAATCTCCCAATTCGTCCCACCCACTCCCCTTCCCCCTTGGTATCCATACATTTGTTCTCTCTACATCTGTGTCTCTATTTCTGCTTTGTAAATAAGATCATCTATACCAACTTTTTCAGATTCCACATATATGCATTAATATATGATATTTGAGTCACTAGTTCTTTGTCATGGCGGGGAATCTGCTCCCTTGGCCAAGCCCCTGCCCTGGAGACAAAGAATAGGAAAGGAACACACAAAAAGCTGCACCTGGAGGCCAGGAGTCTGTTTCCGTTGGTGCTGGAAACAGACCTGAGTGGAGTGGGTGCTCCTAAAGACACTGGGTTGGACTTTGCAGCTGGGGTCCCTTGGCATTGGAGAAGCTAGAAGTCATCTGGACAACTAGAGCCCAAAAGATGGAGCCCTGCTGTCCAGCTTATATTCCCCAGAGACACCACGGAAGCCTAATGACATTGCCAAGGGAGCAATCCTGGCAGCCACGCTTCAGGGGAAGGGATGTGGAGCAAAGATGCAGTCCCAGGCTCAGCAGAGGGCCCATAGCCAAAATGTGCCCGGCAGGCAAAAATACAAACATCAATTCACAAAGACTGCAAAGAATTAAGTCTAGATAGAGCCCCCTGGCCTCTGTGGGCTGCAGGGACCTGAGGAACCCCATCCACCAGGTTGCCACAATGCCCATCATGGCAACATGGCATCCACTGCAAGCTGCTGTGACTGGCTCAAGGGTCTGGGGTCCGTCCCCTTGGCCTCTAACTGCCAGGCAAAAAGCAGCAACAAGCCTCCTTCCTTCACCTACAGCTTGGCCCCTGGCGGGATGCACCTGGCCAGCTCTGCTCTGTTTTCTTAAGTGTGTGCGGAGCCAGAGAGGAGCGAGGGAGGGAGGAAGGGGGTGAGGAGGGAGGATGGACTCGAGGAAGGGAGGAAGGGCCAGGATGCTGGCCTCCTGAGGTAGCCCGGATTCTGCATGAATACATTACTGACTGTGAAAGGTAGCAGTGCTGCCTCTTCCAATTCTAGCACTTCTGGGAGTCATTTCTCAGCTCACACTTCCCTCCTATGACAGATACATAAATCCTTGGCTGAAGAGGCTGCCATGCCCCTTCCTGTCTCAGACGTGATTTTCCTCAGATGAATTGCACCACCTCCTTCAGACTTGCACAGGTCGGGTGACCAGACTAGGCACAGTGCAACAGCCATCAGGCTATGGAGAAGAGGGAGAAGGGAACGACGATTTCCTGTCAACTCCCTGGCCCTGTGCCTCCCCAAGTCAAACTAGGTACTGGCAGGCAGACCCCTTAGACCTTCCTGGACAAATCCATGGCTTAAACAACTATATGACACATTCCAAAGACACACAGAGAAGATTTCTGAAAGCCAACTCCCAAGTATTTCTGGTGGCTTTTCCACTTTGTGAAATGTCTGTGGCAACACTTGGTCTCAGCTTAGCTTCTCCCTACACCCAGGTTCTCCTCCTAGTTTCTGTATACTCCAGGGATGCAAGCTCACTTTCATATGGGTCCAAATAATTAGGAAGGCAGAACTACTGAAAAAAGAAAACTAGACCCATAGTGCAGTTTGAAAGCTAGCTATACATGATTTTTTTGTGTAACTTTTATTTTCGATTATCTATGCCACAGGTCCAATGTTACCTCAGCCACGTAAAATTCAACTATGATCGTATTTGGAATCTGTGTGTGAGCAGATAATTTATTTTTGCAAGAATCTTCTTTATTTATGCTTGACTTGGATTGGTGTCAAAGTGACCCTGCATGCCTGAACACCCAGAGAGCAGCTCAAGGGTGTGTGTGTGTGTGTGCTGGCAACCTGGGATTCAGTGACTTCTATGGATAATCCCCGATGTGGATAATGAATATAAGAATAATCAAAGTATGACTCTACCCAGATACGAGAATGGGGCTATGTGGGTAGGGCAGCAAAAGACAGAGGTTGCAATGAATTATAAGCACACAATTTAGTATCATTAAGGAAAAAGCATGATCCTGGATGCTCTAAATAAGGAAGAAGCATGTAGGAACTCTGAGGTCATCTTCCTTCTCTATTCTATGGCCACTGGCCATTAATGAAACCCTACACTGTTCCAGTCTCCCGTGGGACAGCCAGCTCCGAGGGTTAGGGCAGGTGATTGGGTCCTCCGAGGTCCAGTTAATTTTGCTCCTTTCCTAACCTGCATTCTTGCAAATGTGTGTCACTGGTCAAAGGAGAGATTTGGGCGATTGGCTAAGGGCAGAGACGTGCCTGCTAACTCTCAGCTGTTACGGAGGACAGAATGAAGTTTCTGGTGGAGAATTTGGAGACTGTCTAAGGAATGGAGAAATACAAACTGATTCTAAGTATTTTTTAATAGATTTTGCTAATTTGGAAAAGAGAGCTGACAAAGGACATAATAACCACCATTTAATCATATTAAGGGGGTATATCTGAAAGCAGGAGGACAGAATTTAGGAGGAACAGTCTCAGAGAGCAGAGGTTGTTAAACACTGGAGTGTATGACCAAAGGACAATGTGGTATTTCCTTTCTTAGAGGTGTTGGAAGATCAGCTGTCTCTCCTTGAGCCTTTGGCTAAAGACAGTTCCAGGGACAATACAGGAAAGACATTCAAGGCTCCTGAGGTACAATCCAGGTGGAAAGCAGGAGACCTGACCCAAAACCTTTATCACCTTTCCACTTCCTTCCAGGGCTCACCTCGCAATCCGCAAGGTGAGCCCTGGGAGGAAGCAGGACTAATAATCATGTTCCCTATCTCAGGGCAATGGAAGGAGGAAGTGGCCCAAGCTTATTTACACAGAGCCCATTACAAATTCTTGGCAGAAGTGGGAACCCTCTTGTACAGTTTGATTTTATACAAATTTCCCACCGAATCTTGCCCGAACCTGTCCGGAAATCAGCACCGGTTCATGCGAAATTGCTACAGTGACATATTTCCTGTCCTTCTACTGTGGCTTTGTGCATTCAGAGAAAGATTGGAACCTCTTTGACTTGCTTCCTGGATATACTCCTTAGGTTGGAGCTGAATATGTCCATGAACAATGCTGAGAAGTAGTCAGTGAAAGCTGGTGAGGACAACTTCTCAGTGCTGTGTCCCCGTGTGTGCCCGAGCATGGTAGAGACCATGCCCTGGAGCCAGGGAAAGGCCTGCTGCTGATCTGGAGTGTTGAGTGTCACGGGGCAGAGCAGGACACCAGAGATGTAAAAATAGCAGGGTGTTCTTACACTTGGAATCGGGCTGTCAGAGGGGGACTTCAAGCTAGGTGTACATGGACAAGACGATGTCAAGTCATACTGCATGGCTCCTATTGACCACTCTGCTAACACAGTGTGGTAGGATGGCCCCAAATCCAATAATTTGCCTACCACTCTCAAGATCTGGGCCATATTTGAGGACCACCAGTATTGTTATTTATTTACTACTTTCTCTAAAATAACTTAAAGCAGATTAACTTTTTAAAAATGCCTCCACCTCAGAAATATTTTTGAAATCATACAGTGTACACACTCCCCCCCATACATGTTAAATAAATAAATAGCTACAAAAATAGAAGAACAAAGTTAGTCCACGTACCACCTAAAATCATCTTGCACACCACCAGCGTATGTTTACCGCACTTGAGGGAACAGTGCCCTCTGTATAGTGCACGCAGATGGTCCCCACCGCCAACAAGCACGGCTTTATTTCCTCCTGCGATGTAAAGCCAGCAGGGCTTTAGAGGGCCGAATGGCCGGGATGCCTCCCTCACGCCTTCCTCTCAGGGCTAGAGCCCTGGCTCTTATTATTTTCCTCCTTTCAGGTGCCAGCCCCAGCCAAGGCTGGAGTTTGCAGCAGAACACAGGGCCCTTATTCTCGGTCAAGTGCTCCTTCCCTCGAGCTATTTCCCCTGCTGAGAATTCCTCACTAGACCTCACTTAACTCGGACAGTGCCCTCTGTGGAGTGGACTTCCTCAGCCTTGGCCCCAGGGGCTGCTTTGGCTGGAGTGCCCTAAGCCCACATCAGTCGCCTGCCTGTCCATCCCAGCGCTCACATGGGCCCCAGCAACCTCCGGCTGGGAAGCTCGGAGCACGTGGTGCCCTTAGCTGGGAACACCGTATTCCCTGGGAAGCCAGCGACCCCCCTCTGAGCCTGCTCTCCGGGTGGTCAGGAGACAAAGGAGGCCCGCAGCAAGAACATGAGCAGTGGGGCTAAAGCATCCTGCAGGCCAGAAAGATTGTGCCAATGTTGGCTAAACACAAGGACTGTCTAACAATCAGGGCTGACCAACAAGGCAACCGGCTTGTGGGTAGATGCCTTCAAGCTGAAGCAGTGTGTCCACCCCCTGGGGATGCTTTACAAGACATTCTTGTTTGGGCTGGAGAGTTAAGGCCCTTCAGTGGCTTATGGCCTTTTTTGATGTTGTTGTTAAACAGATAGTCATTCCCCATCCCCATTTCCCCCAATCTGACCTGGACACTCTCAGGGTCCCTGGATACAAAGTCTTCAGACGAGCAGAACTGCTCTGAGGGAGGCGGGGCTGAGGCAGGGAGTTCCACCCACTCGGCCCAGAGCCCCCTAACTTCCACTACCCACCAGGAAATGCCTTGTAGTTCAGGGCAGCCCAGCTCGAAAATCCTCTGGTGAGGAAAATTAAGCCAGGTGAGGACCCAAACCCCTCCAACTTTAAAAGACACATGCAGATTCTTCTTTGTGACCTTATTTGGAAGTGTAACCTCTATTTGGTGAGGGCGGTGGCACAATCAACCTCCCGTCTTTCTTTCTGTCCCCCTCTAAACTCTCTCCTCTTCTCCTTTCCTCCCTTAAATTCACCTTCTCCCTGGCTTCTCCCCTGCCACCAACTCTCTCCTCCCTTTCTCCCTTCTTCTTTCCTTTCAGCAGTCCCTAAGGCACTAAGGAGGATCATAGCACTCTATATAGTGCAGCACTATTCCCTGTGGGAATTCTAAGATCCCTTGCAACCATGGGAATCTATGACTGATTAACTGAGGGGCAAGAAATGATTGTTGAACAAACTGAGCCAAGAAGAAGGAGGGTTAGCGGCGAGGAAGCAGACTGTGCGGTGTTGAGGGTGAGGGTGCTAGGGCAGTAGGCAGGTGTCAGGACAGGTGGGGGCGGTTCCTCTTCTACTCACCCTCCCCACCACAGTCTCCCCAGCAGTGGAGAGGCTGGTGGGTACACAGTTGGCAGAGGACACTGGAGATGATCTACCATGTAGGGAACCCCGAGCTCTCAAGCCTCTTGAGAGCTCTCTGGTTAGTGAAATGGCACGTACTGTGGCTCTGGACCCTCACCATATAACCCAGGGAGAGATGACCCACTGTGAAGGAATCTGAAGGCAGTGAAATGTACCAAACACCAACATTCACCAAGCAGATTGGTTTCTGGTAGCTCATCTGGGCATTAGCTGGGGGGAGAGTAGCTATACATAGCAGCCGTCAAATTCTAGTCTTTCTTCTTAGGCAGTCTTTTAGGTCTGGATGTGAACATCCAAGACCTGAAAATCCCCCTAATTCGAATGAGAATTTCCACAAAGACACACATGAAGAACTCAAGAAACGCATTCTGGATTGAGGACCTGAGCTGTGGGGGTGAAGGCGCCACTGGGAGACATTTGGTGGAGGGCTCATTGGCAACTACACACTGACCACACCCCCAAACACCCTCGTTCTTGTTACTAACTCATTCCGAGCCCATCATCCTTGAGTTTCGAAAATGGACCCTAATGTTCTATTCAGCCTAGACCCTCTCTTGGAGTCACGACTCTACACATTTACCATCTTCTCCTTCCCTTTTTTGCTCATATGAACCCCCTCTTTGTCACTCCCACCATTCTAACATTCAGGGGTTCAATGACATATTCAACTGTCCATGCATCCCATCTACACACATCAAGATTTTAGAGATGTAGCCTTCCAGAATATCTGAATTGGAAGAGACCCTAGAGACCACCTTGTCTCCCCCCTCCCCCATTTTTTAAGTAGGGAAAGCAGCCCACAGAAGGGCAGGGAGTTACTTACTCAAGCTCAAGCATCAGATTGGTGGCAAAATCAGGATTCGAACCCAGATCTTCTGGATCCAAATCTGACCCACTTTCCACCACTTCGAGCTGTAGCTCCTCCAGGAACTGTGCCTCCTCCACGAGTTCAGTGTCCTCTACAAGCTGGGGGTCTTCCACGAGCTGGGGCTCCTCCAGCCTTTCCCCCTTCATCTCACTGTTGCCCAGGGAAACCTTGATTGCCTGGCTGGGGTTGGCTCCTGTCTCTCTCTCTCTCTGTGCCTCCCTCTCGCTCTCTAGCTCTCCCTCTGTAGCTGCCTGGCTAGGCGGGAGCAACTGGAAACTCTTTCCCAGGCTCAGAAGAAAAAGTGCTCAGGAGCCTTGGGGCCAGCCTGGGCTGGCTCAGCTGTGGAGGCGGGAGGAAGTTCCCGGCCCCGGCCCCGGGCCCGAGTGCCTTTGGGGGCTCCCAGGCTCTGAGGGAAGGCTGGAGCTCCTGGGGCGAGCGCTGCCCTCCAGATCTTCTGCCGAGGCCGGGCCAGCTTCCTAAACTAACTCCCAGACTGAAGGGGAGGGCCGGATCCTCCGGGGGAGCCCAGACGGCGGCTCTGCCAGCCAGCCCCTGTGGTTGGAACTTTCAAAAAGACCAATGTTTCAGTAACTGATTTCTTTTCCAACCCGAACAGCAGGCCTTTCTGTCCCCCTTGCATGACTGTGGCTGTGGCATGCAGCCCCAGCCTGAGCAGAAGCAAGATTCCAGGGCTGGGACTCCGTAACACCCAAACCACTGGTCAATCCCGTTAAATGAAATCAAATTCAAAAACACCGTTCTTGGCATCAGGTAGACCCAAAGCTGGTCTCCTGGCATGGAGGTGTTGTGTACCTACTGGGATGGGATGTCCACAGCCATCTAGAGACAAGAAGTCATGAGGCCATTGGATCAAGAGAATCAGGAGACATGGTTTCTTTTTTCAGCTGGTCACTAATTGGCTGTTTGCTTTGTGGCAGGTACCCACCCATCCCTGGGCCTCAGTTTCCTCATCTGTAAGGGGTGGGCGTCAGACCGAATGGCTGCGGAAGTCCTACCAGTTCTAAGCTTTTGTGTCTCCGGCTAAGATGCATGTGGCAGCCACCAACCTTCGGGAGGGGGAAGCTCAAGGTCTTGAAGAGGCAATCCCCAGCTCCACTGCCCTCTGAAATCCTTCTCTATTTGCCAGCAATGCCAGTAGGATGCCCTGGTGCTTCTGTAGGTCTTGATCTGTTAAAAATTTCGAAGCTCCCAGCAGCTCGTCCCCCCAACAGGAGGAAGACCAGAAGCCTTCTCAGTAATTTCCACCTGAGTGTGAATGAAGAAGGTTCAGAGAGCAAGCCTTGATAGGGAGAACGCTTGCCAGACTGGGCTGCAGGTGTTAGCTGGCTTTGGGCAGGATGGGGTGTGTGATTGACGGAGCAAGGAGAGGGGTCGGTGAGGGGACTGGTGAGAGAGGGAGATGAGGCAAATCTGAAGAGGTTTTCTTCTGGCTCCACGTATGACTTGCCTAATGATAACGAAGGCTTCCCTTTACTGAGTGCTTCCTGGGGGCGTCCTCTCACTTAACCTTCCCAACCACACTTTCACCATTTTCTACACGAGGAAACTGAGGTCCAGAGAAGTCACTTGCCAAAGTCACAGAGTCTGTCAATGGTAGTCTATCAGACTCTTCAGGAGCACACAGTGGCTAATGTCCTTCTCTACTCCTCAGCGGCTCCTCCAGGAACTTTCAAGGGTGAAGAAGCCCAACCCAGCTCCCCACAAGGGCCAGCACCTCCCACCTCCCTGGGACAGGAACCAGGGAAAGCAGAGTGGGGGCCCTTCCTCTCTGCAATCCTTGCTCCCCCAGTCTCTATAGCCCTGGGCACATCCTGCAGCCAATACTAGAATATACCAGCAAAGCCTCCCATGTTTGAATAGGAGACTGAAGATACAGCATTTTGGAGACATGGTCATTTTGGGGGGCCAGTTCCGAGTGTAATTTTCAGCACATTAGTTCTTTTTTCTCTTCAGCGACCTTCATCCTGTTCATCTGGCAGGTGATGAGCTCTTCAAAGCCTTTCTGATCCCGATTTTCAGCTGATAGGCTATTACGGCCCTTAGAGAATCACTCTGCCTAAATCATGGCTGCTTGATCTTGGCAATGAGAAAATTTCCTCGGAGGTTTGCTCCTATCTGAGGGCCCCAGTGAGCCAGAGGAACTTCAAAATCCACATCTTAGGGTATTAGCGGTGACTGGGTTCATTTTAACTTTCCTTGCTACTGATTTGGGGCAAGAATCCCTCACAGAGGGACACAAGCAGTGCCCAAGGTTTTAACAAGGTGACTTTTCTTTTTGCGGATTGTCTAATCCTGGGGGAAGCCCCCTTAGCCTGTGTTCTCACGGCTTCCTGCACCTTTTCTTCATTATGATCAATTGTAATGATATGGTTATTTGTGTAATTATTATTTGATGTCTGTCTCCACTACTAGATTGTAAATTTCCTGCCGCGGGGATCCTTCCTGGCTTGTTGGCTGCCACTTTCTCCCCTGTGTCTGATTTTCACTTGTGTGTGGAAGGAGAAATCCTCCTCTTCCCCATGCACCTGGGGTGGGCAGTCTTATCCCAATGCCCCCCACATTGAGATGCTCCCCCAAATTGTTAGACTATGGAGGATGGGTGTCCCATTGAAGCTAATTTGTCCAGGAGATAAGGCTGAAGGATGCGGAGGGGACCTAACCGCTCCTTAGTCTATTCTCCCACATGATTCCAGTCCTAAGAGAGTATATGCTAGCTTTCATGACTGTTCTCCAATGGAAATTTCATACACATTTCTATTATGAAAGTATCTTCCTAAAAACACCTTCGGGCTTCCCTGGTGGCGCAGTGGTTGAGAGTCCGCCTGCTGATGCAGGGGACATGGGTTCGTGCCCCGGTCTGGGCGTATCCCACATGCCGTGGAGCGGCTGGGCCCGTGAGCCATGGCCGCTGGGCCTGCGTGTTCGGAGCCTGTGCTCCGCAACGGGAGAGGCCACAACAGTGAGAGGCCCGCATACCGCAAAAACAAACAAACAAACAAAAACAAAACAAACAAAAAAAACACTTTCATCTCTCACACAGGCACTTTCCTTTTCCTTATAAGCACCTACTCTGACTCCTTTGCTTTCCCCACCTGTCTATCCCCTTCTGTCCATGGTCCTTATAACCAGCCCTCTCACACTTTTATTCAGTTCTTTATTGCTATTGTTACCACCTTCCCCATATTTGTAATATAACATCCCTTGGTAATTTTGTCTAGCTTCTCTGAATGCTGGTAGGCAGGAAGTTCTTTCTGATATCTAATCGCAATTCTTCATGCTACAGTAGAGGCCTATTTCCTCTTGTTCTGTTCCTAGTGTGGTTTGGAAACAGCTAGTCACCATCTCTGAGTTGTAACTTTTCTTATATTTGAAGATCAACCTCTCTTCTCTCTCTCCACAACCCTCAGGCCCACCCTTAATGTTCCTCTCTGATCAATCATCTTAGTTCCTTTAGCCTGGCCACGCAGCTCCCTGAAGCCCCAGGCTTTAGCCCGTTGGCTAAACAAGCCTCTCTTCCCTTCTGCATTCAGGCTGTTTTTCAGCCTGGACAAATTATCTGACATTTGCAGCCCAGAAAATTTACACCCCAGGCCCCAGAAAGGAGTGCAGCCTGAAGCTCTGTGCCCCACTGCCTCTGTACGATGAGAAGCATTCATAACTCACAAGGAGGCCCACAAAGGGAAAAGAAAACCCAGATGACCCTCCCCATTCTTTTTCTTTACAGTAAATAATTTACAAAAACAAATTTTCCTCCCCATATGCTATACTCACTTTATCACTGGTCCCCAGGGCCAGCCTTTACGCATTTCCATACTGTCATGGACTATTTTTAACGAAGGATGACGTTAAGTACTAGCTGCCCCGTGGGCTTCAAACTCATCTCTTCCTCTTGTCAGAATGCTGTCAGTCCTCCTCTTGTGGACCTGCTGGCCACTCATGGCCTAGAAATATTTCCAAGAGTGTGAGCAGCTACCTAATGTTATGACTTCAGAGGTTCCTGAGAAAGCCTCTGTCTAAACACGTCTCCTTTGGCTTGGGTCTGATGATTAGAATTTCAGCAATAGAGATTCATTTCTTTAGCGCAATATCACTTCCTCAGGAAGCCTTGTCTGATCCTTTGTTATACTCTCTGAGAGAAGCTTATTCCTTTTCCCCCTTGGCACATATTTGTAATTATACTTTCACTAGCGTGACTCTTCTGGTTAATGTTCATCTCCCCCAGTCTACGGACTATCCCATGATGGCTGTGACCATGCCTTTTGTGAGTTTCCCACTCTATTCCCAGTGCCTAACGGTGAACCTGTTACATGGAAGGCACGCAAGAATTTGTTGTTGCTATATTTGTTGTTGACTGAATCTGGTCATGAACTTAAATGTGAATTCTCCAGAGCACTGATAGGAAAGGGTGTGGGCGCGGATGCCCAGGACACTAGCACGGGGACAGGGCTGCAAGAAAGTAAGGTGCTGACCACAAGCAGCATCCTCCTTCCCCAGATGATCTGAGGCTGGTTCCTCTTTGCTACTCCAGCTCCCTCTCCTTTCCCGTCAGCTCGAGGCTTCCCTCCTTCCTCAGCCCAACCCCAGGACCGTCATTTATAGGGAACCTGGGAAAGAAGCGTTTGACCAAAGTAGAAGCGAGGCTAAAATGACACCCTGTGGGGCCTCCAGCGGCAAAAGGTATATATATTATCAGGGCAGCACCTTGGCACGCCCCTGCTTCTGTCACCCCCCCTTAGAAGGGGTCTGGTGGAGACTGTGCCAGAGGTGCACAGATGTGAAGCCATACCCCCAGGCTCCTCTGGTGCCCACCCTCAACTGCACTCCCAAGCTCAACGCTGCTGGTTCTGATGAGCTTTCCACAAGCATCCACGAGAGGTGCCTTCCTGCTCCCGGGCCCTGAAGGCCTCCACCTATCCAAGTCTAGCTAGGTCTCTGAGGGGAGGCTACTAGGGGCCAGCTTGCCCCGAGTCAGAGAGGGGCTATGAGAGGAGGGCCAGAGTAGGCCTCTCCTTCCTGAAGCTGGGTGACTCTGGGTTTCAGCCCAGGAAGAATAGAAAGTGTTCCTCACTGTTCCCACCGCAGCCAGCTCGTTCTGACCCATGAGCCCCGCTGGACTGGCAAGGTTCCCTTTCCCGCTCCCAACTAGAGAGCCCTACAGCTCTTCCCACAGGGCCACACCAATCCATTCTTTAAGGCCCTGCTGGAAGCCACAGCCAGAAAGAGACTCTCCTTTCCTAGTCTGCTTTGGCATCGCCTAAGCTCCGGACTTGCGGATCCAGGGAACAGCAAGCTCGAGGCCTTTCCCTCAAGGAGCAGAAGCCCCAGTGTGGCCTGCGGTGGCTCCGGTGGAACTGCTTGGTTCCCCGCCGGCCTTGGGATGCAGCTGTATCACTCTCAGCTCCCCGCAGCCCAGCCCGTGCCTCTGCTGCCTGCCTTCTGTGTCCTCTACAGTGCTTAGCGGGGTAGACGTTCAATAAATCCGCAGTAGGCGCTAGATTACTAGCAGGCCCCTGGTCGATAAATGATGGATTGATTAACTGAAGTGCTTGGTCACTCAGTGCAGGGCCTGAGTTCATTCATTTCCCTGTGTACCTGGGGAAGGCGGAGTATATTGCCTTAAAACTGGGCAGAGGTTTTCTTACTTTTTTTTCTTTGTTTCTTTATTTTACTGCAACTGAGATGGTGGTCTTCAGCTTGTCTGAGGATTCATGACTCTGAGATTTGGATACAAATCATAACTGCTGGTAATTCCCAATGCCACCTTTTTGACTTTATCTCCCTGTTTCTTCCTCTTTTTCTCAGACAGGACAGCAGTGTCCCCAGCTACCCTCAACCTGTGAGCCATTTACCCCCTGGTGACACAGTGTCACAGGCTGGGCAAAAACGAGGAAAGAGAAGAAGAGGACTTATTGGTTTAGTCACAAACTTTGAGTCAATGCACTATTAGATCGATAGGGCTATTCTGTAATGTAGATATTCGAGTAAGCTTATTAGAGAAATACGTCATAGAATTCAGCAAGCCCCAGTTCACTGGGGGCTCCGTTGCACCACACCAGTAATGCAATTTTCTGAACAGGCTAGGAAGAGAGCTAAGTATCACTGTGAATTCAGGCTAGCCTGGGGACTTTTAGACTTTGTGGAGAATGGATTGGTAATTGGCTTAGGCCTTCCTTTAAAAAGTTCCTCCAGCTTCCACTAAACCCTTCTCCCTAAAGTCTCCAGAACAGTACCTGAACCAACAAGCAGATAGATACAAAAGGAAGAAGAACTTCTGACACCTGTTTTGGGGCCCCTCCAGATGCACCAGGCTGACTCTTTAGCACCGTACCATCAGGTGATAGCAGGAGATGCCACCCACCCCCCAAAAAACACCCCAAACCACACTAAGCCCACAGCAGCTCACCTGCCTGGTTACATTTGCTGCTGAGTGTGGGGGCTCAAGAGGGAATCACCTTCACAGCCTGGCACTTGGCTCTGAGCAGATACTGGCCTGACACTAGGGAGAGCAGGCTGTTCCTCTGGAAGTGTAGTGAGCTCTACTTAGACCCCCATCAGGCTTCTGAATGCCTGGCCCCAGGGAAGCCTGCCACTGAGCAAGCAGAAGCTTGATGCCTCAGTAACCTGGCTCTGTTACATAAGGCACTACGCGAGATATGAGTCAGGGACCTCAGGCTGGCCCAGGCCCAGCCTAGTCTGGGAGTGAGGCTAAAAGGGAGGTGTGTGTGTGTGTGTGTGTGTGTGTGTGTGTGTGTGTGTGTGTGGTGTAAGCCAGGAAGGAGCCGCTGGAACCACTTCCCTTCCTCTCACTTCTCACCCCCTTCTTCCTCAGGGATAGCTGTAGCCAATCACTGGCCTAGAAAGCTCGGAGCGGGAATCCTGGCCAGACCCTAAGCTGCGAGCAGCTGCTCTCCATCTCCCCTGAAGAGAAGACAAGAGGAAGTAGGTTGAATACCCAAGGCTGTTTCGTGAGTAAATTCTTCCTTCGAGGAAGGATGGGGAAGGTCCCTGTGGGGCTTTGTCCACAGGCAGGGGCCTGATTTCAGGCTGGGTCTATTTGAGGAAAGTGGCTCCCAGGGGAGGAAGGCTGATAGCGTGCCTGGGGCATCACTGACCAAGCATGCTTCTTGCTCTTGTTTCCCCCTGGGCTAGTGTCTGCACATTGGGAAGCTTCCTAGTCAGTCTCCATGCTGGCTGGGATCTCACACCTCTTAAACTATTTCCAAAAGGGCAGTAGCTACTTTGGGGCAGGGATTTCCAGCTAGAAGGTACAAGTGAATTAGACTTGTCTGTAGAGAAGATTCCCTCCTGCCTGGATTAGCATTTGAAAAAGTTTGTTTTCTATTCTCCAGGACCCCATCTCATCACCGCTCTGACTCCTTCGCTAAGCTGGATTTCGGTATGGTACATGGTAGCTTCCATAAGCCATTTCCCTGCCCTGACTCCTCATCAAAACTGCTTTGAGGCTGGGATCTATCCTTCAGGCCTTCACAGAGATCCCATTAGCCCACAGGGTCCTGCTCTGCCAAAGCTGCGGCCCCACAGCGAAGCCCTAACCCTTGTCCCATTACTGCAAGCCTTGGGACAGTACATGTCCTGGGCCATTATTGCCTTCTTCATCTAAAAGGGAAATTTCATCTTTTTTGACCCCTGTGGTCAAGGAATGCTCTCCCTTGAGTGCACTGAGCACACAGATGCCCCACCAAATGGGTCCAAGCTTCGGGTCCAGGCAGCACTTTGGCTTCTCCAGGGGTAGAGAGACTATTGCATGACACCAACCAATTTGTTATGTAAACCCAGCCAGCCATGGCAGATTATGGCTTTGTAGTTATCTTGAGGGATGCCTTACATAAGAGGAGAAAGTTCAGGTAGGAGCAGAATCGTGATGAGCAAACACCATGCAATGGCCACCACCAGGTGCAGACATGGCCGACCTTATTCCTCTCAATCAGCCCACAAGGTGTGGGCAATGCTCTGCTGGGCTCCATCACTCAGGGGACCTGGAGACCCTGCAGCCATGGCCAGACACATGCATCTCCATTTTCCCAGACTTCCTGGCCTTCAGGACCTGTTATGGAAAGGATCCAAAGCTCTAGCTGGAATTGAAAGCTTGTTAGCTTATCTGGAAGTGCAAATATAAGCAGGATTGTTAACCTTCTCTTCAGGCTGGGAGGGAAAATAAGGTCATCCTGGAAAGAGTTATTTTCTGAGGTGTGGGCTCACATGGGTCCATTCCTGACAAACCAGAGGTGGAGAAGGTGAAATCTGTGTTCTGTTCTTGCCACCTTTCTTGAAGAGCACGAGCATTCCATCTAGACCTCTCAAGCTCCATGCTGGCCAGAGCTCCACACTGCAGCAGGCCTTTCAAGAACTCCGGCCCCGTCTCTCTGCTTCTCTTCTCCAAACTTGGCTTTCCCATGTTCCATTCCCATAGAACCCTACTCCCAGTGAACTGTCGCCCCAAGGAAAATTCTGATAAACTAATCCACACATAGTAGGTAATGACAAGCAAAGCCGTTACATGTTACTCTTTTAAAAAGGAAACCCTCAGGTAGTAAACCCCCGTAGACCCTGGCCATTCATTAGAGAGACACGCTCAAAACTTTTGCCAGTTCCTAATTCATGAGCATCCTGAAATCACATCATTTCTCTCATATGACTTCTACTATTTCTGTTGTTTGTTAAACTTCTTAGCTTTCTTTTCATTGTGATCACTAGCACTAGCAGTTGACTCAGGGAGGGGGTGTTCTCCCCAAAGAAGTAGACATTCACTCACTTCATGGGCATTACTACACTTGAATGGATTGACTAAGAGTAGAGGACCAAAAAACTGAGTTGAAAAGTAGGTGCTGGGCAACTCCACTCCTAGGTAGAGACCGAAAAGAATTGAAAGAAGGGACTCAAAAATATATGTGTATACCAATGTCCAAAGCAGCGTTCTTCACCAGAACCAACAGGTGGAAAGAACCCAAGTGTCCGCGGACAGATGAATGGATTAAACAAAATGTGGTGTATCCACACAATGGAATATGATTCAGTCATAAAAAGCAGTGAAGTACTGATACATGGATGGACCTTGAAAACATTACGCTAAGTGAACGAAGCCAGACACAAAAGGCCACATATTGTATGATTCCACTTATACGAAATATCTAGAATAGGCAAATTCGTAGAGACAGAAAGTAGAATAGAGGTTACCAGGGACTGGGGGGGAGGGGAGAATAGGGAGTTATTTAATAGGTACGGAGTTTCTGTTTGGGATGATGACAAAGTTCTGGAAATGGATAATGGTGATGACTGCACCACTGTGAATATACCTAATGCTACTGAATTGTACGCTTAAAAATGGTTAAAATGACAAATTTTATGTTATATATATTTTGCTGGTATATATGTACATACTAATATATATATATATATATATACTTTATATACATATATAAGACACACACATATGTAATATATATAGTAGCTGCTAGTAGAGCAGTAGGGTCGGTCACTACCCAAAGCCTCTTAGCACATGGAATTCACATCTGTGCCTCAGCAAAAAGGCGATTTCTTACATATTGAGGTTCTCATGAGGTATACAAACCATAAATGTTAAGTTTGCAAATGCATTTGTGTTTTTAACAGAGAATGTGCCTTAATCCAAGAGTGCCTATTCTTTGTCAGACCACTAGGCACTCAGGAATTAGTTATTTTGAATTAACTTGGGCTAGGGAAGGACTTTCAAAGTTTGATGCCAAAAGCAAAAATCACGAAGGCAAAGAATGACAGACTTAACCACACGGAAACCCAAAACCTCTCTACAGCAAAGTACGCCATCCTCAAAATCAAATGGCAAATTAGTTGACAAAGGGTTGCAATCTCTAATTCAGGATTTCTTATGGTGTGGTCCAAGTACCACTGCGCTATGGGATAGGAGTTTTAGATGGTACAAGGACAGAAAACTGATCTTAGAATATGAATTTAGGCACTACAGCAGGCAGGCAGGAGAGTTTTGTCCCTCAAATCACACCATGTAAGTGGCTACGTCCTCAGAAATCAGGTCCAGGAATATACATTTATGAAGTCATTAGTCTGAAGATTCAGAGAAGCACACATAATTTTTATGCAATTTTCTGTCAGAAGCCTGATCTCTGAATCTACATCTTTCCCTTTACTGTTATATATACGTCAACAGGGAAGGTTAAATGAATTAGCACACATAAAACAATTAAAAATCTTTGCTATTATTATTTTCTGAGCATCTAAGTGTGGGGACCAGTTGTTGCCAGCTCAGAAGCTTAAAGGTAGACTCCTGGGGCTCTCCGAGCTGGAAGGGAACTCAGATTCAGAGCAGCTCAGATCACATTGGCTGATGTGCTTGGGGGCCAAAGGCAGAATAGAGCTGATTAAGTAGTTTTGGATAAAATCTCAGAAATAAATTTAAGGTTACAACAACAATGACAACAACAGAGTATGGCAAAAGCTCCCATTCCAGCTTGCTACACCTTACTGATCGGAGAATTAAGGCCCCTCAAATTTCAACTTTGCAAGTTTTTTAATAGACTGTATTTCAATTGGAAATTTTAGCTCTTTGCCCGGCATATTACATCTGCCTCTTAAGTTTTCCAGTTTTAGAAGCATTTTCAAACGATACGGTATAGTCCCCTAATAATAGGGTGACCAACCATCCCAGTTTCCCTGGGACTGTCCCAGTTTGACCATTGAAACTCCTGTGTTGGTTGAAAGTCCTGGGATGGTTGGTCCCCTGACCTAATAAGGACATTTTAACCATTTGGTTAGTTTCTGGGATAATATTTACCTCTGCTTAACAATTCTTTCTTCATAGACAATTCTTTAGTGTCTTTCTGACCTTAGGTGGAGTCTTGGCTCTGCTCTTCATTGTAAGGCATCGGGCAAGTTATTCAATTTTCCCGAGCTTCAGTTTCTTTCATTAAAAAATGAAGAACGGTGATAACAGTACCCATTTCATTGGGTTGGTGTAACTATTAAATGACATTATGCAGCTATACTGCTTAGTACATGCTGTAAACACTCAATAGATGTTAGCTATTAATCTATTATAGTTATTAGTTACTTAACACAAGATTGAAGGGATGGTGTGTAAAACACATCATCTCCCCCCCCACCCCAGTAGTTTAGAGGCACCATTTACATACCAACGAGCTACATGGCCATTACCACTGATTCACATGTATATACACAGCACTGTTCATCAGGACTTCTACCAAGCTATTAGAATTACTGCATGTGGTTCATACCGAAAAAAAAATCACATTTAAACCTTAATAAGAATTTTCCAAGACTAAAGTTGTAAAATCTTTACAGAGGACCACACCAACAATTAAGCAGTCATCTAGCCAAAAAAAACCTTTACTGAGTACTGGGTGTATAACTAAAAGCCAAGGGAAAGCCAAGTAAGTGGAAAACACGCCCTACCCTCAAATTGCTTACACTCTTGTGTTCCAAGGAAACCAAGAGCTAAGCTGGGAGCCAGGGACAGGTCAAAGCAGACAAACCAGAGAGAAATCAAGAACTTGCCCCACCCTTTCTCCCAAGAATATAGGAGCCCTTGCAGCAGGGGAGTGGGCTGCAGGAGGAGGGGCAGGAAGAGTCGCTTCTCCAGAAGAGACAGCCTTGAAGGTAGACAAATTAGAAGAAAAAGACACCCAGGCAGGAATCTGAAATATCAAATCATTAAATGGAACAGAAGGAAGAATGATGGCTGTGGTATGAAGATAGAAAACCAGGGAATAAATGAAGTAAGAAGAGGAAATTTTCACTCGGGAGAAGACTGTCCAGCTCAGATTTTGGAGAAACCCCGTGACCAGTAATAATGGTCTCCTACTTTGCTAATGAGCATGTCATTCTAGGCAAAACCTCAACCAAACTGAGAATCTCCAATCTCGAAGGTCCCAGTTGTCAAGGCAAATGAGAGAATGCTTTGTCCTGCTATTGTCCCGCTAGAACCGTTAAGGCCGTTACCACAGGACCCTGTCACTCCCCAGCCTCATGGAAGCCTGAGGGCTTGAGATGCTCCCTCCACCAATGCTCTCAGCCCCCCACCCAACCTGGTAGCATTTCCAGGCTTTGCCAAGAACCGAACGTCAACAAGCAAGTGTCAGTGGAGTAGGTGACAAGGAGGTCTTGCCACTCAAGAAACCCAGACCACCAGAAAGCCTCCCAAGGTGTGGCACAAGCGAACACTTCGATTTCAGGCTTTCAGTCTCACCCCTCACTCGCTTAGGTCTGACCCTCCCAGGCCTCCAACCTAGGAACCAGAGCCGAGGAAGCGTCCCCTCTTCTGTGTCATCAAACCACTTCGGAGCCGTTTCTCTCCCAGCTGAAAGAGTGCAAGTGCTACAGGCGCGCTTTCCAGGTGTCTTGCCACCCCTCCCCCGCTGCCTATGAGCCCAGATCCCAGCAGATTGTTAGGAGCCTGTTAGGGCTTTCGCTCGGCAGGGTTGCAGCTGCTGTGGTCTGAATACGCTTGTAGTAATCTTTCACCAGAAATGAAGATTCCCTCGAAACCTTTTCCATACACAGTGTGGTTTCTTGGAGACAATGAGATAAATTGATGCGTAAAGTAAAATAATAGGTGAGAAAGGGCTTCGATGGCATGGAAAATGCCTGAAAATACAACCTGTTATAATAATGCTAATTAAGTCACTTGTCCCCTCCTGGAACTTCTGGGGCTGAGGACGCAAACCTGGGCTGAGCACTAAGTGAGGGTAGTTCTTGCCTAGCTCAATGGCTTTTAAACTTTCTTATTTGTGCCTCACTGAAAAGCCATTCAATTATTCAAGTATTCTGCGGGAGCTCAAAATTTCTTATTACCTTGTCTGAGCACATTACCTGCCCACAACCTGGCATCTCAGAACTAGAAGGAACCTTAGAGACCACAGAGGTCAGGCGGCTTGCTCAGGTTCACACAGGGAAGTAGAGCCATAACTTGTACTGCAACCCAGGTCTCCCACAGCGGGGTTTCTCTTTCTCTTACATAACCTGTGATGTTGAGAAAGAAGAAAATCCACCCGCTTGCACGCACGGACGCGCACACGCGTGCGCACACACACACACACACACGCACCAGTGCCCTGTTCCTATGGCTCTAAGAACACCAAACACACCACTAGGTTTCCTGAAGTTGCCTCCCCTGCCTCAAAATTGCCTCAGTTGTCCCCCCAAGACCGGCTCTTACCAGAGTGTCTCATACTGGAGGACTGCAGCCACCTTTGGTCTTCCCATCGTGTTTCTATCCTTCCCTCTCTCTTCCTTGCCCTTCAGCAAGATTTCTAGAAAGCCTGACCCGCACTCCAACACACGCCTGCTATGACATGGATCATCCACCCTCCTGTCCTTAGGATGCTCTTTGGGGCTGCATTTAACCATCATTGGAAACTGAAGGCTGTGATCCATGGAGGCGGTGCGGGGTCCCGCCTCATCCGGAGTTTCAAGAAATTCTCACAGGTCTCTAATTTTGCCTATCCCCCCACTCTCCCCGACACCAGCAGCAGCTTAATTTGTCTCAACGTTTTGCTTGCCCTCATCCTCAGTCAGGGCCACTCAGTAATTTTAAAGCCCTTGCCGTTTCCATCTGAGTTTGCATATTTGGAAATGGGCTTTTTAATGAGGGTGGGACTCAGATCCCAAGAGCTACACCCAAACCATCTAGGACTCTGTCCACCTTCTGGGCTCCAGCATCTCCCTAGGAAAGACTCTGCAGGCACCTTTCAAAACAGGGCTCCCACCTGCCAGGCTTCCCCTCAGCCGTACAGGAATCCAGGTAGCCTCAGGGTCCGGTCGTGGCAGCCCGGGAGCCCGACAGCCGCCCCCCCCCCCCCCCGTGCCCCTTCTGGCCTTCCCGTTGCCCCTTTCTGTCAGAGGGGCGGGTCCAGCCGAGGCGGCTGCGAGCCGGGCCCGTGTGCCCACCCGCGTGCCCTGCCACCCACCTGTGGAAGAAGAGCAGGATGGAGAGCATGGTCTGGTCGATGTTGCGGTTGCAGATGCCCTCGTTGATCAGGTAGCAGGGGTCCCGCAGCACGGGCTCTAGCGAATCCTGCCGCATTATGCTGTTGAGCTTGTCGGTGTTGAGGTTCTCGAAGATCAGCTTCTCCTGCAGCTGCCGAAAGTTGCTCACGGTGGGGCTGCCCGGGTTGTTGTTGGCCCCGCTGCTGTCGCGCTGGAGCCCGCTGCGGTGGGCCAGGGCCAGGCAGCAGTTGCAGCAGTCGAGGCCGACAGGTGAGCGGCAGTCGGGCTTGGACTGGGCCATATTCTCCGCCTCGGGGGACGCCTGGCCCGCGAGGTCAGGGGCGGCCGGCAGGTGCGCGCCCGCCGGGCCGGCCTGAGGGGACTCCAGGGTGTCTGGGAAAGACAAGCTGTGAGAAGAAGAGTTGGAAATGAGCGCCGAGAGCCGGCCACCCTCGGCTCGGCCCCCTTCTGGCTGTGCCGCTCGGGGTGCGAATAGAAACAGCTGGACAAACAGCTCTGAGCGGATCCTTCGGGCTCACTTCCTCCTCTTCCTCCTCCTCTCCCCCACCCCCTCCTCTCCGGGCCGGGGCCGCCCCCCTGAGGTGCCACACGCGGCCCCAGAGCCGTCCCAAGTTTCCCAAGTGTAAGCGGGGGCCCGGGGCGGACCTGTGGTAGCAGGAAGGGCGGTTGGCGGGGTGGAGGGAGAGCCGGGGCGCGCCCTCGCTCCCTCCCTCACGGGTTCGCTCCCTCCCTCACGGGTTCCCTCCCTCCCTCCCCGGCTCGCGGACTTGCCAGAACTCGGGCTCCCCGGGGCTGCGCCGGCGGAGCGGTAGCGGGAGCCGAGCGCGAGTGAGCGAGTGAGCGAGCAAGCGAGCCGCGCGTCCGGTAGTCGGCGCGGGGCCGTGACAACATGCAAATGACCCCTGGGGGGCAGGCGGACCACGAGGGGCCGCGCTTACCCCCGCGTGCTCCTCAGAGCCGGCGCGGTCCTGCCCCGCCCCCAGCCCCGCCCCGACCCCCGCACTCTAACGGCTGCCCGCACCCTCGCCTGAGGCGCCGGGAGCCCGGCCCAGCTCTCCCTCCCTCAACGCGCTCCACGGCGCCCAAGCTCGAGCTCTCTCGCCGCTTCTGGCGCATCTTCGGCCAGAAATCCCCGAGAGCAGCCGCTCGGGGCGGCCTCGCCACCCCGGTCTCGAGCTCGGCGGGCGGGCCAATGTGTCTGGTCCCACCGCGGACGGGTGCCCCTACAGGAGAGACGCCGCCTTCGAGAAGCGGGGTGGCGGCGGTGGTGGTGGGGGGGAGGTGCAGAGAGAGCGGTGGCCCCTGAGGAGAGTCTGAGGGCGCCGGGCACGCCTCGGGAGGACCCAAGACGGGCCTGGAACAAAAGTCACAGAAGCACACTCAACTGCTCCTTGGTCTCTGTCCCTTTCTTTTCCCTTCACTCATCTTCCCCTTTCCTCCCACTTGCTCTCTCCTGCCTCCCCTGAGCCCCAGCGGAGGCGGTCTCTGAGCTCGCTCCGGGGAGTGCCAGCCCCTCAGCGGGCTTCCCGCCGCCCCTGTTCCCTCGCTGTCTCAATCCCCCACCCCCCAGCCTGCCTTCTCTTGGCCCTTCTCCCATTCTTTATCTCAGTTTTCCTCTTTATTTACTCCTTTCTGCTCTTTCCTTTCTTTCTCGCCCCCCCCTTTTTTTTTTTTGAGGTACCCGGACCTTTCACTGCTGTGGCCTCTCCCGTTGAGGAGCACAGGCTCCGGACGCGCAGGCTCAGCGGCCATGGCTCACGGGCCCAGCCGCTCCGCGGTATGTGGGATCTTCCCGGACCGGGGCACGAACCCGTGTCCCCTGTATCGGCAGGCGGACTCTCAACCAACTGCGCCACCAGGGAAGCCCGCCCCCTTTTTTATTCTTTTTCTGGATTCCTTTTCCTTATTTCCTCATTCACCCCTTTCCTCCCCCATTCCTCTTTTTCTTGCCTTGGTTTCTTTCTTCCCCTTCCTTTCCCTCATTTTATTTCCCCCTCGCTTCTCTCACCTCTGCACCTCCTCTTTCTCCCTAGTTTTGTCCCATCCTCCCCTCTTCACTTAGTTTCCCCGATTTTTCCAAATTTCCTCTCCCCTCCCTTTTCCAATCCCCACCTGCCACCTTAGGTGATCTCTGTCCTTACCCTTTCAAGGTGGGCATGTAAATTGATACAGCCACTATGGAAAAAGTGATACATACCAATAAATTGATACATACCACTATGGTATGGAGGTTCCTTAAGAAACTAAAAATAGAACTACCTTATGACCCAGCAATCCCACTACTGGGCATATACCTTGAGAAAACCATAATTCAAAAAGAGTCATGTACCACAATGTTCATTGCAGCTGTATTTACAATAGCCAGGACATGGAAGCAACCTAAATGTCCATCGACAGATGAAGAGATAAACAAGATGTGGCACATATATACAATGGAATATTACTCAGCCATAAAAAACACAGTTGCGTCATTTGTAGAGATGTGGATGGATCTAGAGACTGTCATACAGAGTGAAGTAAGTCAGAGAGAGAAAAGCAAATATCGTATATTAACGCATATATGTGGAACCTAGAAAAATGCTACAGATGAACCGGTTTGCAGTGCCGAAATAGAGACACAGATGCAGAGAACAAACGTATGGACACCGAGGGAGGAAAGTAGCAGGGAGGTGTTGGGGGGGGGGATAAATTGGTAGATTGGGATTGACATATATACACTAATATGTATAAAATGGATAACTAATAAGAACCTGCTGTATAAAAAATTTTAAAAAAGATTATAGGGCAATTGTGTCCAATAGAAATATGAAAATCACATATATAAATTTTAATTTTCATATAGCCATATTTTTAAAGTTAATTTTAATAATGTTTGAATAATGTAATTGAAAAACATCAATCTAATAGCCCTATATCAAACTCTAAATTTTGATAACAGAGAGAATATACTTTCTTTTCAGTTACTCAGAGAACTTTTACTAAAATTGAGTTATATAAGACTACAGAGAAAAGATCAAAAAATTCTAGAAAGTAGAGGAAGAATAGCATAGCGGTTAGCCTGTCTTGGGTAGATCCCACCTCCACCTTTGGCTAGCTGACCATGGGCAGTTTTCCCTTGAACTTCCTCTTTTCAAAATATCACCAATTAGAACAAGAACAGGCCATAATGCTCCAGCAATGTCCTGGTGGCCCCTGTGGCAGCTAACAGTCAATTAATGCTTCAGTTGCATGGAGGTCTCTTAAGAGGGAAGGTGGAGGGCAGGGGTAGAAGCCAGGATGGCCACGGTAGCTGGGAGCTTTGCAGAGGTTGGTGGGAGAGGCGGGGGAGGGGAGGAGGTAGGTGGCTCCAGGCAGCAGCTATTCACCAACCGTTATGGATGTATCTCAATATTTTAACAACTGGTGCAGCTTTATTATAACAATGTAACTGAATAACTAAAAAAAAAAAAAAAAAGAGGTGCAGAGATTGGATGTTCATGGGCACTGGGGTGGGGAGGGGGAATCTCATGAAACTTTGACCTGAGAGTTCTTGACCCTGAGGAGAAGGTGTCTTTGGAGCTGAGCTGAGGTGAAAGGGCAGACTTGTGGGGAGCACGGCAGGCTGATGCCCTGGGTCAAACCCCACCTTTGTGAGATGTAGGGATGCGCTGGGTGGGTAAGTGGTAGGGTTCTGGGGTGTCTCAGAACTTGGAGACCTGGAATACTTTGAATGCATAGGATTCAATAACTATTGGTTCCTGAAAAATATTTAAAATATTCATGATGTTCAGTTTTCACTCAAAACTCAAATGGATTTCAGTTTCAGTCAGCACTCCCCACCCCCCTTCTTTCACAAGCCCATGGCCCTTGCAATAGAGCAGTATATACTGCCATCTAGTGTTCAAGACTTGGAACATTTCCTGCCTGAGTCAGGTCTTGCAGAGACACTGAATTCCACTAGTGGAATTCCACTTGCCTGCTAGTGGAATTCACACTGCACTGGTCCTGAGAGCCGGAGGAAAGAGGAGGTGGTTCCTGTACACTAAGAGGGCTTGATGGCCAGACTGACACCAGTTGGGGCAGAGCCACCCTCTTCTAGTGGCACCCCACTTGCCTGAGTCCCTGTAGATTGGGCTTTCATAGATTTGACATTCCCTCTGTATGCCACGAGGATCACCCCCATGATTAGGAGCAAAGGGCAACCAACAAACTCCTGTTTCCAAGGCTCTTGGGTCTTATATGGGGCCCAGCAACTTCCGGAAATGGAAGGAGGGCCATACTCTCTCTGCTGTAGGGCCCAGAAAACCAAAATCAAGCTGTACCCCTGCTTCCTGACAGGATCCCAAGATAAGACGTGAAAGAGGCATTGGGAGGTCACTGACCAGTCCAGCAAAGCTGAGAGTATGCTGTGTTCTCACAGACTACTGAAGATTGTTTGTTCTCTCAAAACCCAATCCTTTAGATGCGTTAATTTCCCCTTTTCTTCTTCTTCGCTGTCTTTTTTTTTTTTAATGTTCTTGGGTAAAAGCCAGAGGAGGTAGTAGAATATGAAATTTCATATGCATTGTGTGGACTTATAGCCTACTAAATTGTTTTTTAATTACAGTGTTTATGATTTTCCCTCTTGTTTATAATTATTTTATGTTAAACATTATAACAAAATATATTAGCTCCATAAATGTTTATTTAAGTTGTGTTTTGAGACTTGCTGGGACCTTTTGCTTCTACACTTGCCTGAGTCCTCTTATCTTTGTGCATAACCTTGGGATGAGGCCCTGGTGGAAGTATTTCCTTCTTGGCATTTGGCACCATTAAACTCCAGATTTTGTCCCCTTGACATTTCTCTTGTTGTAGTCTTTGCTCGCAAGCAGTATTGTTAATAATTCAGTACAGCTTTGCATACTATATCCAGGCTGATCAAGAGCAAATATAACTTAGAAAGAGGAAAATCTAGATAGCTCGGATATAGAGTTCAGAAAGCTGTTGTGTGTTTGCATACAAGTCCAGCTTGTACTGACATATAGCATAACTCCCCGGGAAGGCTGACTGGGCAGGGCCTCCTTGACTCCTCTCTGTGAAGCCTTGCTTTGCTCACATATACTGTGTTGGATGGAGAGACTCCAAGTAGCAAAACGTTCTTACATAAACCCAACAAGCAGAAGGGGCCCCCACTTGCAGACAGAGCTGGTGGCTTTCTGGGTGGAGTAGAAAGGGGAGAAAAGGGACACCTTCTTCTCAGATGGAGTCATCAACAGTCACATACTCTCCACTTGCCCTGTGCCAAGTATGGGGTTAGTGAGGTTTCAGAGGTAGATAAGACACAGCCCAAGCCCCCAAAGAACTCATGGTCTAGTTGGCAAAACAGATACGTAAACAGACAAATACAGCACAAACGGGAAGTGACGATGGAGGCCTGGTGTGTGTGTGGGGAGCACTGCTGGGGGAGTGTGAAGGAGGGGTCAGCTCTGGAAGGAGAGAAGGGCAATCTACATGGAAAGAGGAGAGAACAGAGGCCTGGAGGTGACAGCAGGGTGTATGTTGGGGGCTGCGTGTGGATTACAAAGAAAGTCGGTGTTACTGGAAAGTAAGATGTGAGAGATGGAACAATGAGAGTCAAGGCTAGAAAGGGATTTCAGGACCAGGTCTCAGGGGACCTTGTGTGAAGCATTAAGGAAATCCTCCTGCTGCACAAGTTTGCCATACATTTAACAATTATTAAGAAAAGGAATAGATATTACTTATTGAGGTCATGCTATGTGCTGGGCACTTTACATATATCATCTCATTTAATCCCCACAACAATCCTATGAAGTAGGTACTATGATTCCAGTGATGAGCTGGGCTTGGGAAAGTTAAAGAAGCTCTCATGTCACATAAGTAGTAAGTGGTGGCATTTGAATTTGAACCTACCCCTTTCCAACTTCAAAGCTTATGCCTTTTACCATTAGGTGACTTTTTAGTGATGGTTTATTATACATTTACAAAGTATAACATCTGTTTTAAGAAGATTGCATACTGTAAAAAAGTGCAATCAATGATTTATTAACAAATATATATATAACCACAATCTTCTTTTTTTAATTTTTCAAAAATTTTATACAATTTAAAAAGTTACTTTCCATTTACAGTTATTACAAAATATTGCTATATTCCCTGTGTTGTACAGTACATCCTTGAGCCTATCTTACACCTAGTAGTTTGTACTTCACACCCCCCACCCCTATATTGCCCCTTCCCCTCACTGGTAACCACTAGTTTGTTCTCTATATCTGTGAGTCTGCTTCTTTTCTGTTATATTCACTAGTTTGTCATATTTTTTAGATTCCACAAATAAGTGATATCAAACAGTGTTTGTCTTTCTTTGTCTGACTTATTTCACTTAGCGTAAGGCCCTCCAAGTCCAACCATGTTGCTGCAAATAGCAAAATTTCGTTCTTTTTAATGGCTGAGTAGTATTCCATTGTGTGTGTGTGCGCGTGTGTGTATACACATATATACACACATACATATGTGTGTATATATGTATATATACCACGTCTTCTTTATGCATTCATCTGTTGTTGGAGATTTAGTTTGCTTCCATATCTTGGCAATTGTAAATAATGCTGCTATGAACATTGGGGTGCATGTATCTTTTCGAATTAGTGTTTTTGTTTTTTTCAGATGTATACCCAGGAGTGAAATTGCTGAATCATACGGTATCTATTTTTAGTTTTTCGAGAAACCTCCATACTGTTCTCCACAGCGACTGCACCAATTTACATTCCCACGAACAGTGTACAAGGGTTTCCTTTTCTCCACATCCTCGTCAACATTGGTAATTTGTGTTCTTTTTGTTGACAGCCATTCTGACAGGTGTGAGGTGATGTCTCATCATAGTTTTGATTTGCATTTCCCTGATGATTAGCGATGTTTAACATCTTTTCATGTACCTGTTGGCCATTTCCATTTCCTCTTTGGAAAAATGTCTCTACAGGTCTTCTGCCCTGACCAATATATTTAAAGACTTTTGTTTGTACTGTGGAGAGCCAGGAAGGAAATTGGTAAGTCTGGTATAATAATTAATATTATAGTAGCTGATGGACTTCCCTGGTGGTGCAGTGGTTAAGAATCCGCCTGTCAGTGCAGGGGACACGGGTTTGATCCCTGGTCCGGGAAGATCCCACATGCCACAGAGCAACTGGGCCCGTGCGCCACAGCTACTGAGCCTGCACTTTTGAGCCCGCAAGCCACAGCTAATGAGCCCATGTGCCACAACTACTGAAGTCTGCGCACCTAGAGCCGGTGCTCCACAACAGGAGAAGCCACCACAATAAGAGGCCCACGCACTGCAACGAAACTAGAGAAAGCCAGTGCACAGCAATGAAGACCCAGTGCAGCCAAAAATAAATAAATAAATATTTTAAAAATATTATAATAGCTGAATTTTTTATTACTACCATGGGCCAGGCACTGTGCCAAGTGCTTTACATGGCATTATCCAATTTAATTATCACAACAATCCTGTGAGATACTATCATCATCTCCACTTAAAAGATGAAGAAACCAAGGCACTGAGAGGTTATATAGAATATCTAGAGAATAGGAAGCTGCCGTCTAAGCACTTACAGTCTAATTAAGTTCAAGTCAAGGCATACAGTAGTTTTTAGATAAGTCCATTTCCCTACCATCAATATTTAATTTTGTTAAACTTTCTTAATGGGAGAAAGCAGAGTATCTTTCCTGAAACTTTCACAATTGTTCACAGATTTGTAGACTGCTATAGTTGGTAAGGGTTTAAAACCTTCTAGATCAGGGCTTCTATTTTTTTTTGTTGATTAGAAGATAAGGTTATATCTTTATTTAGTTGATCTGGACTTATAGTTAAACCATTTAAGAATTGTCCCGTGAAGGATTAAATCAATTTACATTGGGAAGAACCAATTATACAGACAAAAAAACAAATGATCTCAGTATCATGCATGCAATCTCTGAAAGAATCAGTTTTTTTTAAGAAAAAACATTATGAAATGGTAAGCAGTACACATTCAAAATATGTTTCTGTCAAGATTTTTTTTTTGGACTTACTATTTTTTAATGTAATTTTTTTTCATTTAAAATTTCTTTGGAAGCACAAAGAATAAATATAAACATAATATACAATATACGTATATAATATGTAAGTATAATATACATAAAATAAGAGGAAATAAATTAACAATTATTTCACCTTCTAGAAAATTGTGTTGAGTTTTTTCCTATTTGTCTCTATGCATTTATACACGTATTTTGCATAATTATGGTTAGAACAAAGATCTAATTTGGTACACAGTTTTTCACTTAATATAAACAGTTTTATATAGTTTTATACAGTTCATAATTATAATTTTAAATGGCTACATAATATATTCTTTTATTTTGCATGTTCATATCAGCTTTATTATTTTCTACCTGCCAGCATCATTTACACAACTCTTTTTTTTTAAGTTCTTTTTTCTCACACACACACACACTGTGTTTTATTTTTACAATAGATAAACTGACACCAAGCATTGTAAATGGATGACCACAACAAAAGCAACAATGATTGCAATTACCAAACACGAAACACACTCATACTACGTCATAATATTGACATTCAGTCCAGTAATCCTCCACTGTAACCGCTCCTTTACTTTGCAGTGAAAATTGATTTGTATATTTTTTGCCTCTGAGTCCTTGTGGGATTTTTTTTTAATTCAAACAGAAAGTCACAAAAATTATAATCATCCTCATCAGTTCACTCAGTCCCATGTAATTAATTTTTTTTCATCTTAATCTTTGTTAGCACTTTTATGAATTCATCAGTTTTCCATTAGAGTTCTGAAAATGCTTATTCATTCAGTTCAGCGGTATAATCAGTTACCAGAAACCTGTACTTGTCAGAGTCTTTTCCATGAATTCCTTGAAGATGAAACCCTTTTATAGGAACATCTTTGCAAAGGCAACAGAGTACACCCAGAACTGTCTGTAAATGACAAAAGACTTAAAAATGACCACGGTTAAAGATTTGATGAAAGTTCATAATAATGCAATTGACAAGGAAATTTAGTTATTTCTGAGATATACATTTTAAAGTAATAACTAGAATTATGACTTATAACATTATACCAGAACATATAAGATTTTTAGAAATTTCATGTAATGTCTGAAACATTTATATTAACATATTTCCATACAAATAACCCAAAGAAAGTTTAGTATTAGTTGGTTTTTTTGTTTGTTTATTTTTTTATACTGCAGGTTCTTATTAGTCATCAATTTTATACACATCAGTGTATACATGTCAATCCTAATCGTCCAATTCAGCACACCACCATCCCCACCCCACCGTGGTTTTCCCCCTTTGGTGTCCATACGTTGGTTCTCTACATCTGTGTCTCAACCTCTGCCCTGCAAACTGGTTCATCTGTACCATTTTTCTAGGTTCCACATACATGCGTTAATATACGATATTTGTTTTTCTCTTTCTGACCTACTTCACTTTGTATGACAGTCTCTAGATCCATCCACGTCTCAACAAATGACTCAGTTTCGTTCCTTTTTATGGCTGAGTAATATTCCATTGTATATATGTACCACATCTTCTTTATCCATTCGTCTGTCGATGGGCATTTAGGTTGCTTCCATGACCTGGCTATTGTAAACAGTGCTGCAATGAACATTGGGGTGCACGTGTCTCTTTGAATTATGGTTTACTCTAGGTATATGCCCAGTAGTGGGATTGCTGGATCATATGGTAATTCTATTTTTAGTTTTTTAAGGAACCTCCATACTGTTCTCCACAGTGGCTGTATCAATTTACATTCCCATCAACAGTGCGAGAGGGTTCCCTTTTCTCCACACCCTCTCCAGCATTTGTTGTTTGTAGATTTTCTGATGATGCACATTCTAACTGGTGTGAGGTGATACCTCATTGTAGTTCTGATTTGTGTTTCTCTACTAATTAGCGATGTTGAGCAGCTTTTCATGTGCTTCTTGGCCATCTGTATGTCTTCTTTGGAGAAATGTCTATTTAGGTCTTCTGCCCACTTTTGGATTGGGTTGTTTGTTTCTTTAATATTGAGCTGCATGAGCTGTTTATATATTTTGGAGATTAATCCTTTGTCCGTTGATTCGTTTGCAAATATTTTCTCCCATTCTGAGGGTTGTCTTTTCGTCTTGTTTATGGTTTCCTTTGCTGTGCAAAACCTTTGAAGTTTCATTAGGTCCCATTTGTTTATTTTTGTTTTTATTTCCATTACTCTAGGAGGTGGATCAAAAAAGATCTTGCTGTGATTTATGTCAAAGAGTGTTCTTCCTATGTTTTCCTCTAAGAGTTTTATAGTGTCCGGTCTTACATCTAGGTCTCTAATCCATTTTGAGTTTATTTTTGTGTATGGTGTTAGGGAGTGTTCTAATTTCATTCTTTTACGTGTAGCTGTCCAGTTTTCCCAGCACCACTTATTGAAGAGCCTGTCTTTTCTCCATTGTATATCTTTGCCTCCTTTGTCATAGATTAGTTGACCATAGGTGCGTGGGTTTATCTCTGGGCTTTCTATCTTGTTCCATTGTAGATCAGGGCTTCTTAACTTTTTTTGTGCCAAGGATCCCTTTGACAATATAATAAAGCCCATGGATGTCTTCTCAGAACAATGTTTTTAGATACACAGAACACAATACGTAGGATTACAAAGGAAGTAAATTATATTGAAATGTACTTATAAAAATACTAAAAATGGAAAACTGTCATATAGTTATGTAAGTGCTTGTTATTAATGTAAGTAGCAAGATATGGATGCAGCTCTGATAACCACGGTAACTTCAAAGTAATGATGAGTGTAACAATATTTAAAGACATCTGTAATAATAGTAATGTGACATAAAACTGTGATTTCTACTGACGACAAAGTCACAGGTACTGCTAATACTACTGTGATCTATTCTCTGCATTTATAATGGAAGGAAATCTAAATTTCAGTTAGAGGTTGGTGAAAATACAGATGTAATATTTTTCCCTTGAAGTTCATTTATCCCCTGATTTTTTAAGAGTTCCTGTTCTAGACCAAGCACCTTATAATATTAATAACAACAGCTAACATGAATGAGCCTTTACTATATGCAAGGCACGGTGCTAAGGGCTTTACAACCATTTTCCATTTATTGCTCCTAGCAAGCCTATGAGGTAGCCTTGTTTTACAGCTCTCCAAGAGATGGAATTAATTTTCCAAGGTTACACAGCTGGCAAGTGGAAGAGAACGACAGAGATTTATTTTCTCACAGTTCTGGAAACTAGAAGTCTGAAATCAAGGTGTTGGCAGGGTTCTTCCGAGGCCTCTCTCTTTGCCTTGTAGATGGTTAACTTCTCCCCTGGTCTTCATGTGGTCATCCCTCTGTACATGTCTATATCCAAACATCCTCCTTTTATAAGGATACCAGTCATATTGAATTAGGGCTCACCATAATGACCTTGTTTTAACTTAATTACCTCTTTAAAGATCCCATCTCCAAATATAGTCACATTCTGAGGTATAGGGGGGATTAGGATTTCAACATATGGATTTTGAGGAGGAACATAATATCACCCACAACAGATCCCAGTTATAAGGATTCAGATTCAGTAGGTCTGGGGTGTGGACCAGGGATCTATAATTTTAAAAGGTCCCCAGGTGATTCTTATAGACGGCCAGGGTTGGGTTCCCAGCCACAGATTTTTCTCAGCACAGTGCTTGGACATGGTAGATGCTCCATAAATATTTGTTGATTGACCAAGAGGTGATGCCTGAACTGATCCTTGAAGGATGAACTGGGAAGGCTGAGCCCATTTTCTAGTGCCGAGTTGAGATACTAGATATACAATACTTAGTGCCTAGCACATAGTGAGAGCTCAATAAATGTTATATATTATTTTACCTGACCCTTTCAAACAAACTTGAAAGACAACCTGTGTTTGCACTGAGGCATAAATGAGATGATGCATGTAAAGTACTTAAGATAGTACCTGGTACATAATAAGTGCACAGGAAAAGGTGGCAGTGGATAGTGTTGGTGGTGGTGGTTTTATTATTTTTAGGTTTTACTGGACCGAGATGGAATCGTCTATCTCTGATCTTCTGTGTTATATGACTCTGCAGTTTGTCCTGTTACATTATTTCATATATAGTGTCTCCAAGCGTGCTTCTATTTGAGATTTCCCTTATAACAAGCACTGGCCCAGCCACCACTACCACCATCACCAGTCATGTGGTGTGTTCATGTTGTAATCTCCAAAAGTGTATAGAAAATAGAGGAGCTGATGGTAGAAGAACTGGATCAGAACTCTGGTTGCCTTGGAAGATATTTTTGTGTAGTAAAGGGGTAGTCTCTTGTTTTCTGATCAGTACAGCCCCTGAAAACAGCTGGTAGAAGTGAATCAAAAGCTTTCCCCCTCTTTCTTGGGCACTTTCACTATCTGGTAGAGTGTACGTAGGCCACAGGTATGGTCCTCAGTCCAACCCAGCCTCCCCACAAGAGCCAGCTCTTCCTTCCCCACTAGCAGCTGATGATCAGTTTTCCCCCAGTTTCCCTAGCTAGTGCAAAACTCTTAGTGTTCTCGCAGAGCTTCATGGATATTGTAATGGGCATTCGTAAATGGTGGGTATCAGACTTTGCTAGCTTGCTGCCCTATTAACCCAGAGTTCCCCTGGATATAATCAATTTTCTTGCTAAGGACTTCAGTGAGAAGGCACAAAAGTCCTTTGTTTTTTCCATGGTCCTTTGTTATTAGCTTTCCACCTCTCTCCATCCTGGGAATCCTGTTTTCACCAGTCATCTCATTTTACCCAAAACAGTAGTCTTCTCCCTCTTTGTAAGGAAAAACTGTGTTGTACTTTCCTGAAGCTTGGATCTCCTCTTGAAAGAAGGAGGTAAGGGCAGAAGGAAGCCAAGTAAACCTGGGGGGTGGTTGTCAGGGTGTGGGTTGAGAAGGATGGAGGTTGGGGATGCTGTTTTCTGTCTTCTTCTCTGAACTGAGAATCAAGGCCAATTATAGAGAGCAATGCAGGAGGAGGGTAACCATCTCGCAGAGATAACTTGTAAGGCCTCTATATTGTTTGTAGATCCGAAGCTACTGATTAGGGGCCCCTGACCTAATATAGTAGAAAAATGGTTCGTGTTGTTCTTGCTGCTGTTTTTAATATCCTTCCTGAGGTGTATCTCCCTTCCTGTATTAGCTTTCTAAACCTTGATACTGTGCCCTCAGATTGATCTATTTACCCTACTTCCCGTTCCTTGGAGCTTTCTCATTTACCATTCAGCCACCTCTAGAATTCTGGAATCGGTTTATCTAGCCCTTTGTCACCATTCCATATGTTGACATACAGGCAGCCTCCAACATGTACATAGGCTGAGATCTCAAAGTTCACTCTGAAGTCAATCGTTTGGAAGGTGACGTGCGTTTTTCCATAGGAGAAAAAAATTGTTAATACATGGTAGTTACATTTCCAGGCCAGCCCACAAAAGATATTTTTTAGCTTTAATGTACTAGAACAGTGGGCCATTTGCGATGAAAAAGTAGAAAATCTTCGTAATTCAGCAAAAACAAGAAGATAGTCCAAGGGAGTAAGAAATGCTTTAGCCTGACTCTGCTGGCTGGCGCTGGAATCAAGGAGGTTGAATTGGATGAGGAAAATGGGGCTTTCATGGAGGCTCTCAAGGGGACTTTGGAAGGCTGCACTAGTTCTTTGTTATTTCTAACTTCACTTTGAAATGGATCGCTTTCAATAATAATGAGTACTATATACTGAGCACCTACTCTGTGTCAGGCCCTATGCTAGACAGTTTACATACTTTCTCTTCATTTCAACCTCACAAAAGCACTATGAGGCAAATACTATAATGACCTTTATTTTACAGATGAGGGCACTGAAGCTCAGAAAGGTTTATAAGCTTGATGAAGGTTATTCACACAGTACAATGGGAAACCAAGTCTGTGGTTTCCCACTCCCCAAACTCATGCTTTACGGCATGTTACCTGGCTACTCTTTTCTTTTCCTTATCTGGGCATATCATGAGCACTACTTTTAGGGCTCTCAGCCATAATTAGAGTTGTTTGTTAGCTTACAATGTAAACAAGAATCAGAGAAATCAAGAGAGGTGGAGGGAGGGAGAAAAGGAAGGAAGAAGGGAGAGAGAGTTTTGCTAGGCGAAAGTTCAGCTAAGAAACCAGGTATAGCAGTGCTTCTCAACCTGTACTGTGCGTTCAAATCACCCGATGCTGCTTCTGTTGCTCCACGGGCAACACTTTGAATTGCAAGGCCGTACAGTGCAAATGATAAACGAACAAACAAAACCCATTAAGCATCATTAATTTCTTGTTACTAATTTAATCGGGGTCAGCTTCTATACTGAACAGTCGCTTATTACACTCTTTTCTCCTGTGGGCTGTCCTAGGCCATCGTCTCTGCTTTGGGTCTGCCTGTCTGTTTCAGCTTATGCTCAACTGTTTTTTAAAATACAAGTGTTAAAGACATATGAGCATCTTCTACCACTCTGAGGCCTAAGCAGCCTCAATCAAGCATTACTTTCTCTTGGCACAAGCCAGATCTCTGGCCATGAGGTCCAGGCTTCAACAGCTGCTCTCAGCTTTCTCTGTCTTCCCAGGAACAGTCTTATAAAGGTGAGGCATGTAACACTGCTGTCCCAGCTCTTTCTAATTTCCTTTCTCAGAGCTACTGCCTTCATCTGGAGCAGGAAACAGCCTGGCTTTTTAAAGAGTCCAAATCTTTATTTCTTCCGCATAGTTGAAATAATACCAAGCATTAATTTAAGGCAGCCATTGAAAAGGTTCTTCGCAGAGTTCTCCTGCTAATTCCAGAAAGCCAGTAAAATTTGTTTCCTGGAAGGTTATTTGCTTTATCTTGCCACCTTCTCTCCTCCCTCCCCTTAGGATTTTGATTGTGATCATTTTGAGCCATTCTTCAAGTTTTTCTTCTATTTTTAGATGCTCTGACTCATTCTTCCCCACTAGCGAGAGTCAGGGAGAGCCTTCTATTCTAGCCAAGCTCTACTTTATGAAGTAGGAAATAGTCTCTCACAGTGTCTACAAATCAACTTGATGATCTGTGGCCTGCAACGACTCCATTGCTTTTCCATCTTCTTTAACAGTAGCCTTTCTAACTCCCTTTTCAGGTATGTATTCATCCAGCCTCCACTTTAATATACTAGGTAAGTTCACATTTCATCATTGGACACATGAAAAACTGTGCAGAAAAAGATTTGCAAGCTTCTCCTTGTAACTTCTATCCATTAATCTTACTTTTACCATATGGAGCAGAAATAACCCTTCAAATGTATCATGAGGCCAGTCATATCCTCCTTTAAAGGTTAACTATCTCTTTGCTAGACTAAACATGCCCAATTCCTAATCAATCCACTCTAGTCTGTAAGTGTTCACTTTAAAATAAGGTGCCCAGAAATGGATGTACTGCTCCATGTTTGGTTTGACCAGAGCTGAGTACATTAGGACTGTTCCATCTTGTGATCTTCTAATGCGATTTTACTATTGTGTGGGCTTAAAAGAAGTCACTTCTTCACATTTATTGAGCACCTCCTTTGGGTCGGATACTTCACATCTACTAAGCAACTTCTCCACAGGTTCAGTGGCAGAAGTTCTCTGTTCTCTCTTACCCCGTGGAGCCAGGAAATGATATAGTTACCCTCTTCCAATCCTTCTTACTGTTATCTACAGCCCTCCAGGTCTCTCACTTACTGAGCACCTTGGTACCTCACTTATAGTCTCCCCAACTCTGGCCCTTAGATATGCTCAGCTTTCTCCTATTCAAAAAAGAAACAAACATGGACCTAGAGATTATCATACTCAGTGAAGTGAGTCAGACAGAGAAAGACAAATATCATATGATATCACTTATATGTGGAATCTAAAAAAATGATACAAATGAACTCAGTTACAAAGCAGAAATAGACTCACAGACGTAGAAAACAAACTTATGGTTACCAAAGGGGAAAGGGAGGGGGGAGGGATAAACTAAGAGTTTGGGATTAACAGGTACAAGCTACTATATATAAAATAGATACACAGCAAGGTCCTACTGTATAGCACAGTATCACAGAATCACTTTGCTGTATACCAGACGGTAACACAACATTGTGAATCAACTATACTTCAATTTTAAACAAAGAGAAACAAACAAGCAGAACTCTCCTTCGACACTATCCCTAACTGGTGCTCACCCTATTTCTTTCCTCCCACTATCATAGAAGCTTTTCAAAAGAGTAGTCTACACTTATTGTCTCCTTTTCCTCACCTCCCATTCAAAAGCCAGCCCCGCCTCCCTCCACCCCCCAGTCTGGCTTTTCTGACCCCAGAACACCACTGTTAACTGCTCTTGTTAAGGAAACCAATGACATCCTGATTGCCAAATCCAACGAACAATTTTAAGTCTTTGTTTTACTGGACCTTTGTTTTACTGGACGTCTTTCTGCTGCATTTAACATCTCATTGTTGCTCCACGTCTGTCCTCATGCCTCTCTTTTTTTTTTTTTTAACATCTTTATTGGGGTATAATTGCTTTACAATGGTGTGTTACTTTCTGCTTTATAACAAAGTGAATCAGTTATACATATACATATGTTCCCATATCTCTTCCCTCTTGCATCTCCCTCCCTCCCACCCTCCCTATCCCACCTCTCCAGGCGGTCACAAAGCACCAAGCCCATCTCTCTGTGCTATGCGGCTGCTTCCCACTAGCTATCTACCATTTGTTAGTGTCTATATGTCCATGACTCTCTCTCGCCCTGTCACAGCTCACCCTTCCCCCTCCCCATATCCTCAAGTCCGTTCTCCAGTAGGTCTGTGTCTTTATTCCTGTCTTACCCCTAGGTTCTTCATGACATTTTTTTCCCTTAAATTCCATATATATGTGTTAGCATATGGTATTTGTCTTTCTCTTTCTGACTTACTTCACTCTGTATGACAGACTCTAGGTCTATCCACCTCATTACAAATAGCTCAATTTCATTTCTTTTTATGGCTGGGTAATATTCCATTGTATATATGTGCCACATCTTCTTTATCCATTCATCCGATGATGGGCACTTAGGTTGTTTCCATCTCTGGGCTATTGTAAATAGAGCTGCAATGACTCTCTTGAAAGTGCCTACTCCTTGGCTTTGGTGATGCTGCTCCTCTCCTGATTCTCCTCATACCTCTCTAGTTGCTCCTTTATATGCTTCTTTGTGGACTCTTCTTCTGCCACCCGTTAAGTGCTGGTGTTTCCCAGGATGTTTCTCATTCTACACCTTTCCCTTAGATCATCTCATCCATCCCCGTAGTTTTATCGACTGTGCTGTTGACTCCCGAATCTATATCTATGGCCCCAGACCTCTCTTGTAAGCTTCAAGCCTGAATACTCAATTGCAACTAAACATGTGGGACATATGTGCCACAGGCACCTCAACACCAAACTGTGTGTCACAAATTCATCTTCCTTTTCAAATCTGTTCCTCCTGCTCTACCTACCCCATAACTACCATTTTGGTGACTCAGAACCTTATCCACAGTAGTCCAGGCCTGAATGTTGGGAGTCTTCCTAGACTCTTCATTCAACTAGTTACCAAGACCTGTTAAGTCTATCTTCTAAGTGTCTATCAGGTATGTCTTTTCTTTATATTACTACATTGTATTAGTCCAGAGTCCCCATCATCTCTTTTTTTCTAAACTACTAAAATAGCTTCCCAAATGGTCTCCCTGACTCTGGGCCTACTCCCCTTTAATCTTTTCTCCATATTGGTACTAGAATGAGTTTTCTGTAACGCATATCAGATCACATCACTCCTCTGCTTCAAGCCCTAACATGGCTCTCCACTGCTTACTGGTAGAGTCCAAACTGTTCCACATGCCTTACAAGGTCTTTCACAACCTGGCCCTGGCTACCCTTCTAGTCTTATCTTCTAGAATCCTTTCCTTATCTTCTTGCCCAAATGGTATCAAACTGAACACCCCACCATGCCTCCATGCCTTTGTACACACTGTTCTTTCTGCTTAGAATGACCCCTTGTTTTCCAGCCAAACCCTTATTCACCTTTCAGAATTGGACTTGATGTGTGTCTGGATAGATACACAAGAAACCAGTGACAGTGATTTGCCTCTGCAGAGAACGGGGTGGCTGGGGCACAGTGTCAGAAGGCAGACTTGCTTTGCCCATCTTTTTGTATATCTTGTACCACAAATCTGAATTGGTTATTCAAAAAATAAATACAATGTGATCATTTTTTAACAGACTCAGGGATCATGTCCCCCTAGAAAGTCCCCCCCTCATATTCCTCCTCTGTAGTTTTCTGTCCCTTCTCTGTGCTACCTCTGGGCCTAGTATGTGCTCCTATAAGTAGAATAATCACATTGTGTTAGAATTTATCTTGTAAGTTGCCTGTCTCCGCAGGTTGTGAGCTCCTTCAGGGTAGAGGATGCGTCTCATTCTTATTTCCCTAGAATCTAGAGTGCTCCAAGAATGTTTATTGAATAAATGAAGAAATGAGTGAATAAATGAATGAACTATGGGATTATAAAATTATAAAACAGGACTCTTAAGCCTGTGCTCTTTCCAGATCTCCCTCACTCTGTCCTTTTGCCCTGTGTTGAATCTAAAAAGTATTACTTCACATTTATCCCTAAGTACTAGCCATCACCTTGTCAGTTTGGGTTCAATCATCCAAGACTGCCCAGATGTGTTCAAAGTCCCTCCTAACTCTGTGTCATCAGCAGATTTGATATGTACTTATTCTGGGTCACTAAATCACAGAATTGGAATAATTTGTCTAGTACCTGCTGTTTATTGAACACCTACAGTGTGTTAAGCACTGTGCAAGGTGTTTTCCCCTATGACATTGTCACAGCATTTGCTTCAAGGTATGTGTTTTTATCTCCGGTTTACAGATGAGGAGATTGAAATCAGTGTGGTTAAGTACTTTGCCTAGGGTCATGTTGCTAATAAGTGGTAAAGCTGAGATTTGAACTGAGGTCTTTTTTTTTTCTTGCTGTGCGTGGGCCTCTCACTGTTGTGGCCTCTCCCGTTGCGGAGCACAGGCTCCGGACGCGCAGGCTCAGCAGCCATGGCTCATGGGCCCAGCCGCTCCGCGGCACGTGGGATCCTCCCGGACCGGGGCACGAACCCGCGTCCCTCGCATCGGCAGGCGGACTCTCAACCACTGCGCCACCAGGGAAGCCCTGAACTGAGGTCTTTTGACTTCAAAATTTATACTTGCTTCATAACACTACACTGGTTAAAAGGGGTGTCTACATTGCCCGACTACCGGGCAAGGGGTTCTCCAAGGTTGGCTTGAACTCCTCGGTGCCTAGTGTTCGTTGCTCCCCAAGGCAGCCTATTCCAACTTTGGACTGCTCTGACCATTTCAAAAGCTCTTATTTGTAGGAAGCCAAAATTATAAATGAGCTGAACAAGACACAGCCAAGAATAGAGCTTTTTGGCTCACTCCTAGAACTTCCCTTCTAGTCTGACACCAAATCATTCGTTTGTTCAATCAGTTACAGACTCATTTCAACAAATAGCTGGAGCACCCAGCCTATATTCTGCCATCTCGTCTGCAATGAAATTATGGGAAACTTTGTCTAATGCCTGGATGAAATGAAATCCACTATAGCTATCACATTCTCTGATCTGCCAATCTAGTAACCAGGTCACAAAAGGAAAAAAAAAAGGAAATGAAGTCTGGGAGGGATATTTGTTTTTTAACGGGGCAATTTGTCAATGACTCAAAGTAATGAGTTTGTAGCAGCAGACTTTCAGACACCATTGACAGGCTGTCAGGAAGATGATTTTGGGGCAGTGGTCTTCCTACTAAGTAGGAAGGGCCCCCAATTTTCATTGCTTTGAATTGTACAGCACCTGGTTTTATTTAGGCTCCCATTTCCGGCTTCTATGCTTTTATTTTTCTTTGTGTTCTACCCTTGCACATGTTTTCTCTATCTGGCTCTTTCCCTAAATTTCTACACCCTCCCCCCAAACACACACACACACACACACACACACACACACACACACACACACACACAC